>NC_084897.1:13019627-13392127 GCF_958979055.1 Alnus glutinosa
GAAACCTAAGAGAAGACGCTCTTCTCTCGGGTCTTCTCCTCTTTTTTAATGCAACACAGGATAGCGGCCTCTTTTTGCCGTCTCCGCAGCTTTCCAGAATTTGTATTGAACGCGTGGTGCCGCATAGACTAAAATTGTCAGAACTGTCGATGCCAATTTGTGTGAAGGTACGGGAGGATTTTTGTTTTTGTTCTTCTTCTTTCCAAGAGAAGTTAGGGCCTTCTTTTTCATGCAGAAGTTAGCTGCGTTGAGTCCTCTGCACTACCACTCGCGTTGCCTTCTCTACCACGCAGAAGCACAAACGGAGTTCCTTCTCCGATCAGTCGAGCCAGATACATGCATCTCATCGATCAAGCAATGCAGGACCCTCCAATCTTTGAAATCTGTCCACGCCTCAATGCTCAGATCACATCTTCACCTAAACCTCTTCTTCTCCACCAACCTCATTGCTCAATACGCCTCTCTAGGCTCCATGTCTCATGCCTATTCCCTCTTCTCTACCTCCCAATCCTCAGATGGCTTCCTCTGGAATGTAATAATCCGAGGCTTCGTCGACAATGGCCTATATTACCGTTCCATGCTTCTATACAGAAAAATGCGAGGGCTGGGCATTCAACCTGACAATTTTACATTCCCTTTTGTTCTCAAGGCATGTGGATTTCTTCGGAATCTTGAAGTCGGAGTTATAGTTCATGGTAATGTGATAGAACTTGGGTATGAATCAGATGTCGTTGTTGGTAATTCACTCATTGCCATGTACGGTAAATGTGAGCGTCTTGATATTTCTCGGCTAATGTTTGATAAAATGCCTGATAGAAGTATTGTCTCTTGGAGTTCGATGATTGGTGCATGTGCACACAATGCGCATTACGAGGAAGGACTGTCGTTGTTCACACGGATGTTGGAAGAGGGAATCAGACCAAACAGGATTGTTATCTTAAATGTGATGGCATGTGTATTCAGAGAAAACGAGGCTGATGATGTTTGTAGAGTTGTGATAGATAGCGGATTTGATTTGGATCAGTCAGTCCGAAGTGCAGCAATGGGGATGTACGCACGATGTGGGAAAATCGACATTGCTCGAGGATTCTTTGATGAAATCCTTGAGAAGGATCTGGTGTCTTGGGCATCCATGATTGAAGCATACACGCAAGCTGATTTGCCTCTCACAGCCTTAGAGCTCTTTAAACAGATGTTATCACAAAGAATTTCTCTTGATTCTGTCATCCTTTTGAGTGTGATTCATGCTTGTTCAAATTTAGCGTCTTTCCAGCAAGCACGTTTCATTCACGGGTTTCTTATTCGGATCTTTATCAAAAATCAAATAGCACTTGAAACTGCTCTGATCGACCTCTATGTGAAATGTGGAAGTTTGGTATATGCTAGAAAAATTTTTGATAGGATGCAGGAAAGAAATATAATCTCGTGGAGCACCTTAATTTCAGGATATGGAATACATGGCCATGGCAAAGAAGCCCTCAATTTATTTGATCAGATGAAGGCCTCAATAAAGCCTGACCATATTGCATTTTTAGCTGTGTTGTCAGCCTGCAGTCATGGCGGTTTGATTGTGGAAGGATGGGAGTGCTTCAATTCCATGAGTAGAGATTTTAAAGTTACACCAAGACCTGAGCATTATGCATGCATGGTTGACCTCTTGGGTCGAGCTGGGCGACTAAGTGAAGCCCTTGACTTTATTGAGAGAATGCCTGCAAGGCCAGATGCTGGTGTCTGGGGAGCACTGCTTGGAGCATGTAGAATACATTTAAATGTAGAACTAGCTGAAGTTGCTGCAAAATCTTTATTTGAGCTAGATGCAGAGAACCCTGGATGGTACGTTCTCTTATCCAATATTTATGCATCCTCTGGCAAAAGAAACAAGGCCCATAGGATTAGAGCTCTGATGAAACAAAGAGGGGTGAGGAAAATTGCAGGCCACACAATTATAGAGATTAAGAACAAGGTTTATACATTTGTGGCTGGGGATCAGTCACACCCACAAACTAATTTGATCTATTCAGAGTTGGAGAAAGTGATAAATAGGATTCGACAAGAAGGGTACACCCCTGATCTGAACTTTGTATTGCACGATGTTGAGGAAGAGACGAAGGAGAAGATGTTGTGCGTGCATAGTGAGAAGCTGGCGATTGTGTTTGGGCTATTGAATACAGGACCCGATAGTGTCATTAGAATTAGGAAGAATCTTAGAGTTTGTGGGGACTGTCATACGGCTACCAAGTTTATCTCTAAGGTTACAGGGAGGGAAATCATAGTGAGAGATGCTCACAGATTCCACCATTTTAATGAAGGCGCATGCTCTTGTGGGGATTATTGGTGATAATTGTTATGGGCTGATTTCTAGTATTGTATTTCTTCTGTAGTTAAGAAGGGAATGCTGTTGACTAAGATTAGATGGGGATTCGAACAAGCATGACCAATAAATATGTCAGGTAGTCTGGAGAAACCTCTCATGCCTCCTAGGATGCTGGCTGGTCAGATTCACCATGTTTAAGATGCGATGAGATACATTCAACATGACCAACTTATTAAGAGATTTTGTCTGTGGCAAACTAGAAGAAATCTGTTGCATCACTTGCATGTATTTGCCTCAGAAGTTGCAAAATATGGAATATTTAGGATCCAAAAACTTTTATATCCTCGCATGCCATCTTGTGGGGACAATACCTTCTTTCGAGAGCTTTTGCGAGATTGGTGAAGCTGAGTCAAAGAGTGTTGAGTTTTCTGCTGTATATGTTCAACTTGGTTCAGTTAGTCTGTAGGTTTACGCTAATTGTTCATCTTTACCTGAAATTCATGAAGATTTTCGTGGTCAGATTGAACGATCCCCTTGAGAATTGAGCTCCATAAAACTCAGAAGTATGTGCTTCCAACATCTGAAAGCCTGATACTAACAGCAAAACCCGCAAAATAACATCAATGGAGAGAGTAGGATATTGGATTCCTGAATATGATCATTTTATGCTCCCTGATTTGAATAAGACTTCATTGGAGAATTCTAATAAACTTTTCCCACTTCAATTGTGGTGAGAAGGTCCTGCATAGAAGACAAAATTGAGGATCTGGTGGTCCTAATGGAGTCATCCAGTTTGTGAGTTAAAGGTCAGCAATACAGATGCAAAATCCGATAGCATTATAATATTCTCCTATAAGGTGAATGGAAGGTAAGAATATAGGGAGCAAGTCCTAAGTGAATGAGATCACTGTGTTTCTAATGGTTCCTGATCAGCATCAGTCCCAGAGGTTGAATATCACTTTTAAGAAGACCCCAGCTCTGAAAAAGTTCTGTTTGGTGCTGGAAATAATAAATGTCTCCCAGGGAAGTCAACTCTCTCGACTGATAAAAAATTAGTGCACAAGCATATGTTTCGCAGATACACCATACAGAGGATGCAATTTCATGCAAAATTGAAAGGTGAATATCTAGAATTTTCTAGAGTGGTCTGTGATAAAATTTGGGGACTGACTTCTAATTAGAAGCGGCAACAGGGCCCTTCCCATCTACTCTTCACATCTCTTTGGCATTCCGGCTGCACTGGGACTGAGTTATAATGTTATATCAGAGTTCTTTGTTGGTCATAATGGGATAATGCATAGTTGACCTTAGTTGAATTAAAGACCTTTGTGACTAGAAAGCTCAGTTTTAGAACATTATCTTATATACGTTTCTCATGTAGTACAAGTTTTTTATTTTTATTTCTTGGCTGCTGTAGTCTCCCTGTCATATTCTTTTTGGAATATCATTTGTGAATTTCATAATTGTTCCTTCTTTTTGAGTAAGAAGGGCAGTGTAGCACTGTTTACTATGTTGTAAAAGCAAGGTATAGTCTCTTAGTGAAAAAAAAAGAGAGAATTGAAACAAGTTACATACAATATTACTTAGTGCCTGAGTCATCTATTCTGGATTCAGACTTGCTATTTAGTATTCTTCCATTTTTCTCTCATCCTTCATTTTAAAAATTAGTCATTGGATATGTAGGACCAACACCTAAGATTCAATGGATGATTTTGATGGGGAAAGATGAGAGAAGGATGAAAGAATACTAAATAACATTTTCCTTCTGGATTTGCTCATAATCTTCAAGACCTATCTTCATGCCAATATAATCCAAGATATTTTAAATTCTTCTCAAAGAAAAGGGAAAGTGATCCCACTTGTTTAAATCATTGTTTGAAATAAAGATTATCTTGTGAAAATTTCTGAATATTCTATTCTAATTTGATTTTCTTTGAAGTTTTTAAAGTAAAAGTATCAAAATATGATATTTGGTCTTTAAACTATGATCAAATCCCATTTTTATCCTTACAATATTGATTACTTTAATTAAAAAGGTAAAAACTGCTCTATGCTTTCTCGTAAAAAAACGTGCGCGCACACTCATAATGCTAATATGGCATGTTGGATCACATGTTGATCTCACAAAATCATAATATATAAAGATTCGGAGATATGTTTCTCTCTCTCTCTCTCTCTTCCCGAAATCAGCTGGCTGGCTGTTTCTCTCTCCTCGGCCGTTCCTCTCTCCCACTGGCATTCTCTCTCTCTCTCTCTCTCTCTCTCTCTAGCCAAGCGACCTATTTCGCTGGCGCCGTTTCCACCGGCCGACCGTCACCTGCGCTGTCCTAGATCTAGTTCGCCTCTCTCCTTCTCTCTCTCTCTCTCTCTCTCTCTCTCTCTCCCCAGCCAAGCAACCTATTTCGCTAGTGCCGTTTCCACCGGCCGACCGTCACCTACGCCGTCCCAGATCTAGTTCACCTCTCTCTCTCTCTCTCTCTCTCTCCAGCTGGCTCCAAGATCTGGTTGTAGCCGTTCTTCACCGGCGTCCTTTTGAGCAAATTATTTCAGAAAACTAGACCCAATTAAGAGCAAAGTTAGGTTTTTCTAAATTTTTATTTTTATTTTTTTATTTTTTTAACATAAGTTTACGATTATTTCTTGTTTACATTTTTCGTTGTTTTGGGTTCTGGTTGTACACGTTCTTCATGGGCGTCCTTTTGAGTAGATTATTTCTTCAACCAGATCCGATTCAGACCAGGTTAAGTTTTTATGATTTCTTTTCTTATTTATTTTTTTTTTGGGAAAAAATGTAATTATGATTGTAAATGTTGGGGATAAAATTAACCTCAAAGACATGTGGATTCTGAAACATCTCGGAGTTACGTCTCGGACATTCGTTACGACCCAGCAAAGGAAGATCGTCTAGGTATAATGACATCTCGGTCTTATCAAACCTGATGACAGTATGAAATATCCCGAGATCTCCTAGTCTGATCGGAGCGAACATATCTCGGATACTTGTGCCTCGGAGTAATAACGCCTCGGGGTAATATCAAGCCGGTATGATGGCCCCTCGGGGTAATATCAAGCCGGTATGACAACACCTCGGAGTAATAAACGTCTCGGTGTAACAACATCTCGGACCTTCTACAACCCTGTTATGGTGCGGCAATATTCCGAGATCTCCAAGTCTGAGCGAATACATCTCGGATATTATCACCTCGGAGGTTGGCTGAAGTATGCCGCAGTTGTCTTAGAATGCGATAAAGATAGTATCCCAGAAGATCAGGGATAAGTCTCTCAGATATTATCACCTCGGAGGTTGGCTGAAGTATGCCGCAGTTGTCTTAGAATGCGATAAAGATAGTATCCCAGAAGATCAGGGACAAGTCTCAATTCCATAATTAATGGGATAAGGTAGTTATTGACACGGAATTAAGATTAAAGAAGTATGAACGCAATCAACTTCAGACTCTGCAATTTCATTCGAATTCCCTGAAGATAAGGTTGAAGTTCAACCAAGCTAGGACTCAAACTCCTAATCCAACTAGGCGTCAAGAATTCTGGTAAGACCGCAAATCCGGCCTATAAATAAGACAGTCACACCAGGTATGAAAACACGAATTCTCTGAGCTCTTGAGATTAAAAACACTCTTCAGAAAATTGATTTGAACTGACTTAGGCATCGGAGTGGGCGTAGTCGGCACCCCCGACTAGTTGTTTGTTCTTTTGCAGAATTGAGGTTGTAGATCAGAACCCAGCAGCGAATCACTAGGCGACACGTCACCATACCGGAAACTGTATCAACAGTAAATTTTTGGGAAAGAATTCATAGTTATCATTACCAAATAATTATTCTATATATATAAGATCTGTATAAAATCTGCAAAGTTGGTTGTTAATATAACATTCAAGTACTCTTGCCCATGTCCCTCTCACTCACATAACTATTTGGATTAATTTGCTGATATATAGAAAGTTAAGTCTAGTTTAATTGGACGTGATTGCAATGGTCTTTTTATTGGACTTCTCTTTTTCAATGAACTATCCAAGTCAGGCTCATGAAAATGAAGTTTAATTTATCATGTTAGGAGAAAATGATAACATTTTCCTTCAAATTGGGGGGAAAATGGTAACATTCTATTCCAAAAACTGTAACTTTGCAATGGAAAGTTGTTGGGGATAAATTCGACTCAACCCGATCCAAGGAGGAGATAGGTATTTAGCAACTACTCTAGAGAAATCAGGTATCAGCTATCTCAGTAATTTCGGATTAGGACTCTACTCCAAGTTGAATTGAAGTAAGTAGTCATAATCCGATCAGTACGTGATCTTATTCCCAAGAGAATTGGGATATGACTCTAATTAGTCCAAGTATAGTTTGATCAGTAGTCCTATTCCTGGTGGAATTAGGATGGGACTCATGGTCTAATCAGATCAGAAGTCAAATAAGAGATCAAATAAGAAGAATGATTAGATTAGAAGTCTAATAAAGGATCAAAGTCCAATTAGAACTTTGACAGCAGTTCTAGATCAACAAGGAGCAGGAATCCTAATTCAGGTTTGACTCCACCTCTTTGCCTATAAATAGGTCCATACCCCAGGTATAAACTAAGACTCAATTTTTTTTATACATTGAGTAGATTTTTCTCACAGAAGCTAATTTAGGCATCGGAAAGGACCCCCGGAAGGATCCCTTAGTTTTTATTGTTTTGCAGAATTATTGAGAAGTGTGAAGAACATCATAAGAACGTACAGATTCACACCATACTTGAAACTATACCAACAGTTTGGCGCTGTCTATGGGAATCGATTATTTGTTCCTCATAAAAGAAAAAGAAGATCTAGCATGGTGATGACCACACGTTCCGGAAGTCAGACCAATCGACAGCCCAGAGCCCCACTGGAACCGGTTATTCAGAATAATCCACAGCCCCCACCGCCCGGTGGAGACCAGGATCACATAGCAACGTTAGAAGCTCAGATTGAAGCCTTGAATTTCGAATTGTTGCGCAGGAGACCGGGAACCACAAAAGATACCAGGTAATCCTCCTTATAGGAGTGCAGGCAAGTATTGTGATTTTCATAAACAAGCAGGTCATTACACCATGGGGTGCGTAACCCTAAGGTTGTTAACAGAAGAATTCATAAAGAATGGCAAGCTGGTTCGGTTTTTGGGAGAGCAACGGAACTAGTCAGGAAATAACAAGCCCCGAAATCATTGGGACTATCAACCCCGAGATCAACAGCCACGGGATTATTATCCCCGAGACCGTCCTCAGCCAAACGAAAGGGATAAAAAGAATGATGCCCGAGATGACATAGAAAGAAGAGAGGATCGAGGAAGCAAAAGCCCACGGTGTAGAGAGCCGAGGCAACAGCAGAATCTGCTCGTGATCATGTAGAAAGGACTCTCGGGAATTTCAGGCTAGACCTTTATTTTTAGCATTTATGTTTGCAAAGAACTAGACTTTTATTTTTAACTCAGACTAGTTATAATTAATACAGAAAATTCCCCAGATTTGGGAATAAGTATTTTCAGAATAAAAGAATAGAACACTGACTTAAGCATCGGAGTGTTCCCAGTCTGGGACCGGGAGTCCGTTGATGTCTCTTCTTTTGTAGGTAAAGCCTCTCAGATCAGTCTTAGACGAGAGCAAGAAGAAAGCCTCCCAGATCAGTCCTAGCCGAGAGTAAGAAGAAAGCCTCTCGGATCAGTCCTAACTGAGAGTAAGAAGAAAACCTCTCAGATCAGTCCTAGCCGAGAGCAAGAAGAAAACTCTCAGATCAGTCCTAGCCGAGAGTAAGAAGAAAACCTCTTAGAATAGTCCTAACTTAGAGAAAGAAGAAGCCTCTCGGATCAGTCCTAGCCGAGAGCAAAAAGAAAACCTCTCAGATCAGTCCTAGCCAAGAGAAAGAAGAAACCTCTCGGATCAATCCTAGCCAAGAGCAAGAAGAAAACTCTCGGATCAGTCCTAGCCGAGAGCAAGAAGAAAACTCTTGGATCAGTCCTAGCCGAGAGTAAAAAGAAAAACTATCGGATCGGTCCTTGCCGAGAGTAACAAGAAAGCATCTTGGATCAATCCTTACCAAGAGAAATAAATAAAGAGAGCCAAGGAGTCGGATTTAACCCTCAGGTTTTGCAGTTTTCAAGAGTTAGCCATTCCATGAGACTGGGAGAAAACCCGAAGGAAAAACAAGAAGGTAATGGAGGGTAAGATTTAACCCTCAGGTTTTGCAGGTTAGCAGGTTTTTAGAAGGAGACAAAGCTCATGTTTCCTCAGACATAGATTTCCCATTATTCAAGCAAGCTTCGGATAAGGGAATTGGGGGTAACTGTTAGGGATAAATTCCACTCAACCTGATCCAAGGAGGAGATAGACATTTAGCAACTATTCCAAAGAAATCAGGTATCAGTTATCTCAGTAAATTCGGATTAGGACTCTACTCCAAGTTGAATTGAAGTAAGTAGTCATAATCCGATCAGTTCGTGATCCTATCCCCAAGAGAATTGGGATATGACTCTAATTAGTCCAAGTATAGTTTGATCAGTAGTCTTATTTCTGGTGGAATTGGGATAGGACTCATGGTCCAATTAGATCAGAAGTCAAATAAGAGATCAGATAAGAAGAATGATTAGATCAGAAGTCTAATAAAGGATCAAAATCCAATTAGAACTCTGGCAGCAGTTCTAGATCAACAAGGAGCAGGAATCCTAATTCAAGTTTGACTCCACCTCTTTGCCTATAAATAGACTCATACCCTAGGTATAAACTAAGACTCAATTTTTTTTTTATGCATTTAGCATATTTTTCTCACATAAGCTAATTTAGGCATCGGAGAGGATCCCCGGAAGGGTCCCTTAGTTTTTATTGTTTTGCAGAATTATTGAGAAGCGTGAAGAATATCAGAGGAATGTGCAAATTCACACCATATCGGAAACTGTATCAACAAAAGTAATTATATAATTCTTTTAATATATGTAAAATAAAATAATAAATGAAAAATTTGTGAGTTCACAAGTGTACACCCAGATTCCTTGAGTTTTTAGTTTTTTTTTTCTTTTTTTTTGAAACATTATTGAGCATGAAAAAAACGTTTTCATCACTAAACATTTGTATGAGACCTCGTTGCACGTATCAGGAATGCTCTTCCACATAACTAGAATCAGGAATCATGTTTGTGTTTTCTTTCTTCATTCTCTATTTTTTTATTTTTTATTTGTTTAAAAAAACTTTTATAATAAGACCCACCACATATAAGTTTGTTTGGACATTAATTTTCAACTACTTAAAACATTTTTAACCAAAAAAGAAAAATTAATATTGTTTATATAGAAGTTAAATGGATAAGAAATCTGTTCTTCTACATAACCCAACATGATTAAGGGAATATGATTATCTTTTGGATGGTCATGTAATTTCTTTGACGCATTTGTGGATATTGTTTGGATACTTTCTGATGCAAATGGCTTCTTTGATGCATTTGTGGAAGTTCATTGTGTGGTAAAACAATGGCTTGGCTTTGTGAATGCTAAGAATCTCATATCTTGTTTACAATGTGGCCTTTCGGAATGTGTTGTGCAAATATCTACCTCAATAAATAGGCAAATACTTGTACGTTTTACTAGCAAGTGCACAAGATCAAAATAATAGTATAGCAGAAAAATACGAGATCATTCCCACGAGGATTGGTATAAATTACACTTAAAAGATTCCTTAAATAATTAAGACGAGTGAAAAGAAATAAAGATAATAAAAGAAAAGAGACAAAAATATTGCGAAAATATAATAGAAGATAAGGTAGGGCTTCAATATCCACCGCTAATCATACTCAAATAAGATTCACAATGACAATGCTACCATCATAACTTAATACTTAATGCTTACCAGCCACAAGGGAATGGTATCTTCTCCTAAAACTATTAATTTCTCTAAGTAATGAGTTAGGCATGGTATCTACTCAAACTCTTTTCTTCCTTGAAGGATTTAGCATGGTATCTACTAAGTTGTTCTTCAAGAAAGCATAAATCTATGGAAATCGGTAAACACACTCAAATTGAAACATGGTATCTATTCAGTTGTCTTTATGTTGATTAATCCAAGGACCTGTGATGGGGTTCTTTTGTTACTTTATTATGCCAGGACTCGGTCATCCAAATTGACATAAATAACAAATCTATACCACATGCATATATGATGATCAAGCATAAACATGAGAGGAATTCAACAAAATAGGAAATAATTAAGTTAAGCATCAATATATGAATTGTAGCAAAGGCGCCAATTGAAAACCTTAACGATACATAATTAGGGCTTCAATCGAGCCCTAACTAAAGTATTAGTTACAACTAATATAAACTAAAATTATATACATACAGAAAATAAATAAAGGAAAAAAGAAAATAAAAATTAGAAAGAACCTCCTTCTTGATGTAGCCTTTGATTCTTCCTCAAAGCTTGTGTGTATTTTTGTTCAAAGGTTAAAGGCTTATTTATAGGGATTAGAGAAGCTCTACTCTAGAAATCCTAGAAAAATTATAAATAGGTCTTCTAGTCCAAATAGAATAATTACAAGTTTTTTCCTTTTCTGAAATTTCCATCCAAGTAGGAAAAGGATTCCAAAATTCGTACAAATTTGCGGTTCTTTATTGCGAGGCGATTTTGGTATGGTAAACGTCCGAATTAAGAAAAACCTATTTATGATATATTTGTTTAATTTGTTATTATCTTTCTAACGCCACCAATTTTGTCATAATCTGATACTTGAGTCGAAATTTATGATTAAATTATGAGATGTGCTCATTCTGGATTCTTTCCAAAAATAACGAATTTTTGTCGACTTTTCTTTCCTTAAATTCAAAATTGATTTGGAGTTGAATCTTTCCAAAAGTGAGTTTGCCGACTTTGTTATGATCTTGGAATTTGATGGATTTTCTTCCAAAACCTGTAAAATACAAGAAAACACAAAAACAACACAAAACATCAAATTATAACAAAACTAAGAGCTTAACATATGTAAATTAAGGGGCTTGAATGTGTAACATTCAACACTTATCACACCCCCAAACTTATATATTGCTAGTCCCTTAGCAATGCAAAATTGAAAAATAAAAGGAAAACTAAAACAATAACTACTCTACCTCCTCTGTCGCAGGAAACACTATTGCATTTAGCGTATGGAATAAGCCTTTTAAACCCCTAGAACTCCCTAGTGGATGAGTGAAGTCTCGTGAGAGTTTGCCATGAATGATACTCACAAACATTATGCAAAAATTCATGTTTATTCCAAAGAGTTAAGTGTCACCAAAATTCCGATTCTCATTCATTAGTAAGCTTAAAAAGATAAACTCCATCTTTAGTATAAATAGAGTTCCAAAGTCTAACCACTTAAAAACGACAAGCTGAAGCATCACAAGTTCAATTCAATGTAAGGTGAACTAACACATAATCATGAGGCTTCAAATTAATTCCAATGTGCAATGACTAAATATCTCAAAATTCACTGGGATCCACATCAAATTGAATAACCAAGGCATAATAGCAAGAGCTTTATTCTCTTCTTTTTTCTTTTTTTTTGGTTAGGTTGTGCAATGTTTAGTTCTCTTAAGCTTTCTAATTGACCCATGTAATGAGTTTTAGGCTATTGCTCCCAAACCAGATGGCTTTAGGGCACTAGGTGTCGAAATACCCCTAAGAGCTTACTAACTTGAGTCAAAAAGGCTACAAAACTAAACTAGTCATGACTTTAACTGAAAATCGAAATTGACTTCTAAAAATAAAGTGTGTGCAACAAGTGTCAACAAAAATTAAGCACAGTGGAAAGTAAAAGACACACAAATTTTTGTTGACGAAGTGGAAACTCAATCAAGAGAAAAACCACTCCGGGGCAGCCAAACCCAGGAATTCCACTATTCAGAAGACGAAGCTAGATTCAAGATAGTAACACTCACATGTACCGATGCAGTGGTCGTACCTTGCTCTCTGACGTGTAACCCAACACGAACGCTTCCCAACCAGGTCTCCTACCTGAAGGGGTCTTCAATGGAATTTCTTACCTTAGAGCCGACCTTTAAGATAGACTTCAGTTGTAGCGCAGCACACTTGAAACAGTTTCAGAGGGATCTTGAACTTCTCTGAGCTCTTGTGGAATTCAATACCGAATTCTTCCAGTTCTCAATGCCCAGGGGCCTCTATTTATAGGCTGAGGTGCAGAATGGGTGACTGCTATAATATGTACGGACGCCGTCCGGACGGTGAACTTGGGCCGTCCGAACGGACAACTGTGCGACAGGATTTTTCAAAAATTCCGCTGAAAATCTTTCCTATTTAAGAGCCGCGTCCGGACGGTGAGACATTGACATCCGGATGATAGCACGTCCGTTGCAAGTAATTTCCATATAAGGCTTAGCGCGTCTGGACCAAGGGGGATGAACGTCCGGACGGCAATTCTTCATCACACAATTTCCATATCTGCTATGCGTGTGTTTGGACCAAGAGAGGCAGATGTCCGGACGGTTGAAGTCGAATCAGCAATTTCCTTAACTGATGAGCGCGCGTCCGGACCAATGCTGACTAACGTCCGGACGGTGACATTTGAATTGCGATTTTTGCCTTATTTATGATAAAGTCCGGACGGGAAACCACATCGTCCGGACGGTTGAAATTGATCTTCCCATATACTGAACTTGGAAAGAATCTGAAGCTAATCAATCACTGATGGACGTCCGGACGGGCTACTAAGAGGTCCAGACGGATGCAAGCTAGAACATAAGCTTTTCGATACAGTGTAGGCTCTGGATGGAAAAGATACGTCGTCCGAACGGATGATGCTGGTTTGTCTGGTGTCCGGTCGGGATGAACACGTCGTCCGGACGGATGGAACAGTGGACAGATGGGCGTCCGAACGGGATGACACGTCATCCGGATGGCTGACAGGGAATCTGAAATCTTTTATCTTTTTCGCAGTGCAGAGTCTTCTGAAAATGCTCTGACAAGTGAAATCCATTTTTACAGCATCTTTACACATAAGTGATTTTGTCCAAACACAGAATGAGGCCAAAATATTAATAAACTCCCCCTTTGGCCATTCTGGGATAAAAATCACTTGACCGGTTTAGAAATACAATCCCGGTCCAAAAATTAAAATTACTCCCCCTTTTTGTCACAAAGGGACAAAGGGTTAAACAAAGTAATAAAAACAAACTGTCATAAAAATTACTCCCCCTAACGGTCTCAGAAGGACCCCGGAAACAGAGTAATATAAGTCAACCAGTTTTACAAACAAAAAGGAAGGAAAACATCAAGCTGAATGGAAAGAAGAAAAAGCAGCATGGATAGGTCCTTCACAAGTATAAGAGCACGCGCATGTATCCCTGTCTTGAGAAATTAGACACAAAGCATATCAAAATTATTCAAACATACAGTTGATAGACAAAAATAAGATAGGCACAGATTCCCTTGCAACTCGAGTACGGAAAGTAGCACTATTTTCTCATGCAATGTGTGGGTGTGTGAAGACCTTTACCCATAAGGTATGACTTTCAATATTTTGACCAATAGCAACCAGATTTTCTTAGACAGGAGAGAAAATAAATGGAAGATAAGCCAAAAGTCAAACCTTACTAGGGCCTAGCCACCCTCATCTGATACACTCCCCCTGCGATGCATCACCTAAGTGATTTACTTGTACCATGGAGGACTACGTAAATGTTTTACTTGCACGTAAAGGGCAAGGCATAAAGCAAATGTAGCACATAAGCAGTGAATATATACTGTAAAGCATAGATTTCATATGATGAACTGCTTGTTTCTTATGGTGCTGCAAACTATAGGGAATGCCAGAGTTTATAGGTGCTAGGTTCAACTAGCATGTGGTCAATTTGGTCATCGTATCAAAAACTTCTTCTCTTATCCAGAATTTCTAGAAACAAAAAGGTCAGAGAAGGAAAGATGTACCTTATAGGAGAGTCATAGATAGTGCACATTTTTCATCGCATGAGGAAAAGAAGCTATCAATCAAAGCAAGTGAGCAGGAAACCTTTGCATATGTCAGATTTGTGTTCTCAACCATATGTAAGAAAAATTCATCCATGCATAGTGAACTAATAAACCAAGTAAAATGCATGAGAGAGTTGACATACCTTAAAAGGGACCAACCTGCTACAATATTTTTTTATTTTTTATTTTTTATTTATAACAACATCATGCGGGCAAGAAGCTTATCCCAGCATGGAACATCATGTCTAGGACATGGCACACACACCAATGGCTTTTCGAAGGGACTCAAACCTGCTACCATCTAGAGGTTTGGTAAGAATATCAGCCAATTGGTTTTCAGTGGGGATGAATGAGAGTGAGACTACCTCGGATTCCACAAGATCACGTAAGAAGTGATGTCTGATGTCGATGTGCTTGGTCCGTGAATGCTGAACGGGATTCTTGGAAATATTGATGGCACTAGTATTATCACAGTTGATAATCATAGTATCTTGAGAGAATCCGTAGTCCCCCAGCAATGTCTTTATCCACAGTAATTGGGTACAGCAGCTACCCGCAGTAATATACTCAGCCTCAGCAGTGGAGAGAGATATGGAGGCTTGTTTCTTGCTCATCCATGCAACAAGATTGTTCCCCACATAGAAACATCCTCCAGAGGTGCTCTTTCGATCATCAGCATTTCCAGCCCAATCTGCATCAGAGTATCCTGCAACAACAAGGTTTGTTTCTCTAGAATACCAAATGCCATAAGAAAGGGTATCATTGACATACCTGATGATACGCTTTACTGCAATGAGGTGAGATTCCTTAGGATTGGCCTGAAAACGAGCACATACTCCCACACTGAAAGCAATGTCTGGTCGGCTGGCTGTAAGATACATGAGGCTCCCTATCACACTCCTGTAAAAGGATGGATCAACAGATTTGCATGCAAGGTCACTACTAATCTTGACACTGGTACTCATGGGAGTACGGGCAAGAACTTTTTCCATCCAAACCAAACCGCTTGACAAGATCTTTAGCATATTTTGACTGAGAGATGAAAATACCTTCAGTAGTTTGCTTGACTTGAAGGCCAAGAAAGTAGTTCAGCTCTCCAATCATGCTCATCTCAAATTCCTGCTTCATTTCTTCAGAGAACTCATGGGCGAGAGAATCTAAGGTAGCTCCAAAAATGATGTCATCAACATAGATTTGAGCAATAAGTTTGTGAGTACCTTGATTTCTGATAAATAGAGTTCGATCAGCTTGTCCCCGATTAAATCCCTTAGTCAAGAGATAAGTAGTTAGACGCTCATACCATGCTCGAGGAGCCTGCTTGAGCCCATATAGAGCCTTTTTCAGCTTGTACACATGATCGGGATGATGAGGATCTTGAAAGCCCTTTGGCTGCTCTACATAGACTTCTTCTTGAAGAACACCGTTTAGAAATGCACTTTTAACGTCCATCTGATATAACTTGAAACCCAGATGACAAGCAATAGAGAGGAGAATTCTGATGGATTCTAACCTGGCAACCAGGGCAAAAGTTTCATCAAAGTCAACTCCCTCTATCTGAGTATATCCTTGTGCAACAAGACGGGCTTTATTTCGAACCATAGTGCCATGCTCATCTGTTTTATTATTGAAGATCCACTTGGTACCAATAATATTCTGTTATGCAGGATGAGGAACCAAGGTCCAGACATCATTTCTGGTGAATTGATGGAGCTCATCATGCATTGCAGATACCCATCCTTCATCCTGTAGGGCTTCATCAACTTTCTTGGGTTCTGTTTGAGCAAGGTAGCAACTGTAGGAGACTTGATTGGCTACTTCACTGGTAGGCTGAATGACTCTACTTCTGAGCCTACGTCCTTCATCTATGGTCCCCAGAAGCTGCTGAGGAGGAGGATTGTGCTTCACCTATGATTGCTTAGGAGGATTAGCAGGAGTATCCTCATCTTCGGAAGTAGTGGGAGTGATATCTGAAGTCGTGGGGGAAGAGGGAGGCTCATCTGGAGACACGTTTGGAGAGGACTTAATAATGTCAGTTGGAACTGTTGAAACGTCAACTGAATCAAGTTGATTTTTCTCCCTGCTGATTGATCTCTGAATTTCTTCATCATCAATGACTACATTTATAGATTCCATCACAGTCTCTGTTCTTTTATTGAATACCCTGTAGGCACGACTGTTTGTGGCATATCCCAAGAATATACCTTCATCACTCTTTGTATCAAACTTCCCCAGATTCTCCCTGTCACGAAGTATATAACATTTACTTCCAAAAGTTCTGAAGTACTTTACTGTGGGTTTTTTACCTTGCCAAATCTCATAGGGAGTCTTGTTTGTCTCAGGCCTCAGGTAGACCCTGTTGATGATATGACATGCAGTGTTTACAGCTTCCCCTAGAAGTGTTGAGCAAGATTCTTTGAGTGGATAATCACACGAGCCATCTCCTGAATTACTCTGTTCTTCCGTTCAACAACTCCATTATGCTGAGGAGTGATAGGTGAGGAAAATTCCTGCTTGATTCCATACGAGAGACAGAATTCTTCGAACTTGGAATTTTCGAATTCTCTTCCATGATCACTGCGGATCTCATAATCTGGCAATTTTGCTCAACCTGAATCTTCTTGAATAAGTGCTCTGAGCTGTATCAAAAGCATCAGATTTTTCCAGAATAGGAATAGCCCAAGTATATCGAGAGAAGTCATCAACAATAACCAGAATATACTTTTTCCCACCTAGACTAGCAGTTCTAGTGGGACCCATGAGATCCATGTGCAGTAATTCTAAGTTTCTGGAAGTTTGAATACCTGAGGTCTTCTTATGGGCTGCACGAGTCTGTTTCCCTAGTTGACAAGAACAACAGATTCCCTTTCCAGTCTTCTCCATTTTGGGCAGACCTTTAACCACATCTTTGCTGCAATTTTCAGCATATCTGAGAAATTTAGATGCCCTAACCTTTGGTGCCACAGCTCACTGTCATCTATGGTTGCCTTGTTGCAGAAGATCTGAGGATCTGTAGTCAAACCAGAAAGACCATAGCAATTATCAACAGTTCTTTCTCCTCCCATGAGCCATTTGCCACTGCTGTCAAATATATTACACTCCTTCTTGGAGAATTGCACCACCAGATCATTATCACAAAACTGGCTGATGCTGAGGAGATTCGCCTTGAGCCCCTCCACATATAAAGCTTCCTGAGATGTTCCGAGGCCTGGAATGTCGATGATCCCTTTTCCAATGACTTTGGATTGGTTCCCATCTCCATAGGTGATCCGTCCACCTTTGCCCATATGAGCTTCTTTTAGTAAAGTCTTATCACCTGTCATGTGTTTAGAACAGCCACTATCTAAATACCACAAACAAGTATCAAGAATTTTTAGTGCAGTATGAGAAACTAAACACAGATTGTCTTCCTTTTTAATCTAGACTTGTTTGGAAGCTTTTTGATTATTAACCAGGACAGATCTTTGCTCATTAGGGGTGAGGTATGCTAATTTCTCACTAATGAGTTTAACTTGATCACTTAGCATTTTGACTTGCTCTACAAAACCTGGTTCATCTTTTCTAGGGAAAAGGGTATTGTTCCAAGGTTTCTGAGACCTAAGTTGAAAACAATCTGGACAAATATGACCAATAATACCACAGTGATGACATGTAGGTACAGATTGATTTTCCCTTTTTTGCTTAGATTGAGTATGACTATGAGACATGATAGGCTTAACAAACATGGTTCTATGAATAGACATATCATGAGAAACAGAAGCAACTTTATCCATACTCAAATTAGCCATAATAGAAGTCAAAAATAGCACTCAAGAAATTAATCTTCTCAGAGTGTACCAAGCTCTGATACCAATTGAAAATCGAAATTGACTTCTAAAAATAAAGTGTGTGCAACAAGTGTCAACAAAAATTAAGCACAACGGAAAGTAAAAGACACACAGATTTTCGTTGACGAAGTGTGTTGGTACAGTTTTCGGTACGGTGACGTGTTGCCTTGTGATTCGTTGCCTTCCTTGATCTTCGCTCTCCTCGTAATCTGTAAAATAATAAACGACTTGTCGGCTCGTGGGGGTGCCGACCAAACCCCCACTCCGATGCCTAAGTCAGTTCAAACTATTTATTTTCTGGAGAGTATCAATAATCTCAGAGCTTAGAGAATCTGCCTGCAAAAAATACCTGACGTAGTAGTCTTATTTATAGACTCACAGTTCACAGTTATGAAACTACTAGAGTGCTTGGAACATAATCTAATTAGGAGTCTGAGTCCTAGATCACATAGTCTTTAATCTTATCTTCATAGAATTCAAATTGGGTAGTAGAGTCCAAACTGGATATGACACTCTCTTTAGCTAATGTCATTCTATTAGGTACCTTATCCCATATTTGATGAGATAGAAGTCTATCTTGATATATTTGGGATATGCGGCTTTTTGGAGATAATGGATGGTCTTGTACTTAAGTCTAATCTGGCTGGGTCAACCCGATGGGCTCAGCCCCCGATGGGCTTAGCCCCCGATACTACCTTAGGCCCACGTGTCTTTGGAGCTGATTATTTCTCCAACAGTTACCCCCCTAATTCTCTTATTTGAATTTAGAATGTAAGAGAATTAAATACCTCAATTTCTGAATTTGGATCTTCCATAATTTGTATCTGACAATTGCCGCCTCTTTCAAAGTAATTATGACGAATAATGCCTCGAATCTCTGGATTGGAGTGGCGTCTGACCTGATGGATGCCAATTCAATTCTTGGACACTTGTGATCTGTCAGAGTACTAATAGCAACTTCCCATAGATATCTTCTACATAAGTGCCTCTACATAATATTGTCGGTTGGGCCAAAGTTGTGAAGATGATCCTCCACTCTCGATAGGAGACGGATCGGACTAATGTAGTTGATTTCACCAAGATTGTGGTGAAATGCCACTCAGAGAGAATACTTTGCGTACAACTTTCCTGAGATCAAGGTTCTGTCTGACAAAAAAGGGTAAACCGTTGAAGAAAAAGGCTTAACATACCCGAAGCTTCTTCATCGGTAGTGTTTCGTAGACCGCTTCCACAAAAATCTCTCTTGACGGCTTTAGAGGCTCAGACTAGCGCTGAGGATTTGGTTGTCCGAGACTTACAACGACTAGGGGCTTCCGGTGGCCTAAGGTTTTGTGCTTGGCATACCGAATCTTCTAATCTGAACACCATCTAGCTTGGCCTCACCTGTGAATATCTTTATTTGTAATGTTTGAATTCTTTGTTATGGAAAAACTTTCCATAACAAATCAATTCTCACTTATCCTCTAATAACTTGAACAAACAATCGGTTTGCGTAAGTTAACTCCGAGGAGGGTAAGAAAAATATTTTTTTTCAAAAATCTTTTTGTTTCGACCTTCGGGACTAGGAGGGAAAAAATCTTTTGTTTTAACCTCCGAGCCGAGGAAGGAAAAATCTTTTGTTCAATCTCCGAAACTAAGAGGAAAAAATCTTTTTGTTTTGACCTCCGGGACTAGGAGGGAAAAATCTTTTGTTTTGAACTCCGAGCCCAGAAAGGAAAAAATCTTTTGTTCAATCTCCGAGACTAAGAAGAAAAATCTTTTTGTTTCGACCTCCGGGACTAGGAGGGAAAAATCAAACTTTAAGCTATCCTCCTTAACTTGAACAAACAATCGGTTTGTGTAAGTTATGACCGAGGAGGATAGGAAAAATCTTTTTAGAATCGATGAACTTACTTGGTTATTTTTTTTTTGTAGAGGTGGTATCCCCTTATGGTTTGTTATAGGGGTTGTCTCCTGTAAGGTTTGTTGTAGGGGTTGTCTCCCCGTATCTTTGTCCGAGTTGCTCTTGAGAGAACTTAATTTAAGAGCTTGGTGCGGCTTCGGTGATTTTCCCTTTGCAGAAGCTTTAACTTTGTTGAGCTACCCCCCATAACTTTAGTCCGCGACCGCGGGCTAAGCCGTTCGAGGTGGATAGTCAAGTCCTCTTGGTATCCTGGACGATGTTGTAAAAGAGATCTTGGAGTTTGGAGTGAGTCTCGGGGCTTCAGCCTGTAAATACTTGAACTTTCCTTCTCAAATCTATCTTTCTTTTTCATGTAAATTTTTTTTGTAATGAACAAAATTTCAATGGAAGTCTTGGACATTTTCACTGTCACTTTCCTTATCTTACTAGTTCTGAAGTATTGAGTCTTACTTGATGATTTTTTAAAGAGGTTTTATCCTCATACCTTCCTGAAGCTTTACATCCTCTTTATCTTTCTGAATCTTTCCTGAAGTTTATCATCCTAAAGCCTTATCTCCCTAAACCTTTATCTTCGTAGAGATCTGTCTTCCTGAATCTTTATCTTTCTGGATCTTTCCTGAAGCTTTGTCATCCTAAAGCTTTGTCATCCTGAAGCTCTGTCATCCTGAAGCTCTTCCTTCCTGTTTACTTTCCTGAAGCTTTATCATCCTGAAGCCTTATCTCCCTAAACCTTTATCTTCGTAGAGATCTGTCTTCCTGAATCTTTATCTTCCTGGATCTTTCCTGAAGCTTTATCTTCCTGGATCTTTTATCTTCTTGGATCTTTCCTGAAGCTTTATCATTCTGAAGCTTTATTTTTATGAAGCTTTATCATCCTGAAGCTCTGTCATCCTGAAGCTCTACCTTCCTGTTTACTTTCCTGAAGCTTTATCATCTTGAAGCCTTATCTCCTTAAACCTTTGTCTTCATAGAGATCTGTCTTCCTGAATCTTTATCTTTCTGGATCTTTCCTGAAGGTTTATCTTCCTGAAGCTTTGTCATCCTGAAGCTTTGTCATCCTGAAGCTTTATCATTCTGAAGCTTTACCTTTCTGAAGCTTTATCTTCCTGAATCTTTATCTCCCTGAACCTTTACCTTCCTTAAGATCTGTCTTCCTAAACCTTTACCTTCCTGTTTGTTTACCTTATTGAGCTACCCCCATAACTTCAGTCTGCGACCGCAGGCTAAGTCGTTCGAGGTGGGTAGTCAAGTCGCTGAGCTTTACCTTCTTGAAGCTTTATCATCCTGAAGCCTTATCTCCTTAAACCTTTGTCTTCGTAGAGATCTGTCTTCCTGGATCTTTATCTTCCTGGATCTTTCCTGAAGCTTTATCTTCTTGAAGCTTTGTCATCTTGAAGCTTTGTCATCCTGAAGCTTTATCATTCTGAAGCTTTACCTTTCTGAAGCTTTATCTTCCTAAATCTTTACCTTCCTGAATCTTTATCTCCCTGAACCTTTACCTTCCTGAAGATCTGTCTTCCTAAACCTTTACCTTCCTGTTTGTTTACCTTATTGAGCTACCCCCTATAACTTCAGTTCTGCGACCGCAGGCTAAGTCATTCGAGGTGGGTAGTCAAGTCGCTGAGCTTTACCTTCCTGAAGCTTTATCTTCCTGAAGCTTTATCATTCTGAATCTTTCTTGAAGCTCTGTCATACTGAAGCTTTACCTTCTGAGCTACCCCTCATAACTTTAGTCTGCAACCGCAGGCTAAGTTTGTTCGAGGTGGGTAGTCAGGTCACTGAGCTTTACCTTCCTTTGCAGCAGCTTTATCTTCTTGTAGCTTTGTCATCCTGAAGCTTTATCATTCTGAATCTTTCCTGAAGCTCTGTCATACTGAAGCTTTACTTTCTGAGCTACCCCCCATAACTTTAGTCTGCAACCGCAGGCTAAGTTGTTCGAGGTGGGTAGTCAGGTCGCTGAGCTTTACCTTCCTTTGCAGCAGCTTTATCTTCCTGAAGCTTTGTCATCCTGAAGCTTTGTCATCCTAAAGCTTTACCTTTCTGAAGCTTTATCTTTCTGAAGCTTTATCTTCCTGAAGCTTTATCCTTCTGAATCTCCAATCTCGCCTTGGTATCCTTTCCATAACCCTTTTAGGTCGTCCGAGGAAAGGACTCTGGCCAATTCTTAACCTTATCCTTCGGAAACCCCCAACCGGGAGGTTTCAACCCTTTGTATCATTTCCATGGCCCTTTTCGGGTTGTTCAAGGAAAGGAATCGGACGGATTCTAATCGGGATATCCATAACCTTATCCTTCGGAAACCCCCAACCGGGAGGTTTCAACCCTTTGTATCCTTTCCATGACCCTTTCGGGTTGTCCGAGGAAAGGATTCGGGCGGATTCTTTTCTGGATATCCTTAGTCTTATCCTTCGGAAACCCCCAACCGGGAGGTTTCAACCCTTTGTATCCTTTCCATGGCCCTTTCGGGTTGTTCAAGGAAAGGAATCGGGCGGATTCTAATCGGGATATCCATAACCTTATCCTTCGGAAACCCCCAACCGGGAGGTTTCAACCCTTTGTATCCTTTCCATGACCCTTTCGGGTTGTCCGAGGAAAGGATTCGGGCGGATTCTTTTCTGGATATCCTTAGTCTTATCCTTCGGAAACCCCCAACCGGGAGGTTTCAACCCTTTGTATCCTTTCCATGACCCTTTCGGGTTGTCCGAGGAAAGGATTCGGGTCCTTAGTCTTATCCTTCGGAAACCCCCAACCGGGAGGTTTCAACCCTTTGTATCCTTTCCATGACCCTTTCGGGTTGTCCGAGGAAAGGATTCGGGCGGATTCTTTTCTGGATATCCTTAGTCTTATCCTTCGGAAACCCCCAACCGGGAGGTTTCAACCCTTTGTATCCTTTCCATGACCCTTTCAAGTTGTTCGAGGAAAGGAATCGGGCGGATTCTAGTCCTCATCCTTCGGAAACTCCCAACCGGGAGGTTTCAACCCTTTGTATCCTTTCCATGACCCTTTCGGGTTGTTCGAGGAAAAGATTCGGGCGGATTCTTTCCTGAGCATCCCCACCATAACTCTTTTGAGTCGTTCGAGGGGAGGAGTCAGATGGACGTTGATGTAGCTTGATCATCTTTGGAGAAGTTTGATGAAGAAGTGCTTCCATCCTATCTCGGACTGCTACTTTATTCTTAGCAGAGATCAATCAATACCTGGGGACTCTCTGTTCTTCCTTGCTCTCGGTGTTGGACTAACTGAGAGGTTTTCCTTGTTTTCTCTGCAGGGTTGTCTCCCTGGCTCTCGGTGTTGGACTAACCGTGAGACTTTCGTTGTTTTCTTTGCAGGGTTGTCTCCCTAGCTCTCGGTGTTGGACTAACCGAGAGACTTTCCTTGTATAATTTGTTGTAGGGGTTGTCTCCCCATATCTTTTCTGCGAAAAGGGTTAACAAAGCACTGCATATACTAAAACAAAATAGTAGAATGCACAGTAGCACCATATATTCTTTTCATCCGTCAGGATGATTTTGTGATCCTTTCACTCACGACAGGAGTGAAGCCTCAACACATGAGTCTATTTTATCAAAATATATATACATTTCGGCAAAGCGTACAAGTGCATGCATATATATATATTTTTTTCTGGTTGATAAAATAAAAACCAACATTTATCCTTACTTTAACATGAATCATGTATGTAAAAGAAGAGTATGAACTTATCTGGTGAATTCGATGAAGATGAACCGTCTTACTTGGAGTTCCTTATCTTGCACGCCACTCGATATGGGGCTCTTTGGGAGAGTTCCTCAAACTGGACCCTCGATTCGAATTGGTCCCTCGGTATGTGACTATGCACTTCGGAGGATGGCAAATCTGGAGGGGTCTTCGGACTATGCTATTTGGAACTAGAAGCTCGGGCATAGGATCTTCGGGATAGTACCCTCTGAATAATACTCTCGGTATGTGTAGTCTCGGTACGTACTTTTCGTCTCGGTAGAACACCCTCGCGTCTAGCTTTTCTCCTTGGTAGAATGCCCCCGGATCAAACTTCTCGGAATATACTTTCTTCTCGGTATGAAACCCTCGGGTTTAACTTTCCTCCTTAGTAAAACATCTCGGATCTAACTTTCCTTCTCGGTAAAACACCTCGGATCTAACTTTCCTCCTTGGTAAAACACCTCGGATCTAGCTTTTGTACTCGGTAGAACACCCTCGGATCTAACTTTTGTTGGAGGGTTATTATGCCTCGGGTCTAACTTCTCAGAATATACTTTCTTCTCGGTATGAAACCCTCGGGTTTAACTTTCCTCCTTAGTAAAACATCTCGGATCTAACTTTCCTCCTTGGTAAAAAACACCTCAGATCTAACTTTCCTCCTTGGTAAAACACCTCGGATCTATCTTTTGTACTCGGTAGAACACCCTCGGATCTAACTTTTATTGGAGGGTTAGTATGCCTTGGGTCTAACTTTTCGGAGAGTGGCCACCTCCGGATTAAACACCTCGGAGTTTACTTTCTTCCTTTTATCTCCTGGACAAAAACATTGTGCTCTTCTTCTTTTTGGGCCTTTTTTTTTTTTCTTTTCTTTTTTTTTTTTATTATTTTTTTTAAAAAGCCAAATTTTTGAGGACCTTGTTTTGGGCTTTGGTGGTCAAGTAGACCATCCCAACTGCCGAGACCATGCAAACAATCCGGGCATCCTTCAAATTTTGACTGTCTTTGGTGCCACGGAGGTTCTGAGCCATGGCTTGGTAGACAAGGGAGAATTTGACCGAGTCGGGCCTCGGCATGTGGTTGAACAGCAAGTCGCTGAAGCTCTGGCCCATCAGTGTTCTGGCTCAAGATTTTGGCCAAAACCATTCCTTGCACAGCGCCTTGTGTCCACAGCACCGTGTCTCCATCTTCTTCCTCCGAGGTGAACTAGTCACCGGAAGCCCATGCAAAGACCCAGATACCGGAGACGACACCACGCTCCTCGACGTCACACCTACCAGACCCGAACTCGATGTGGTGCTCTGCAGACGAGAGGGCTTCGAGGAGGAAGCTTCTGGAAGTTCTTGGAGTGTCCGGATGCATCTCTGGGTCTTCTCTTTTTCCTTTTTTTTTTTTTTTTTTTTTGATGCCGTATAGTTCTGGTTCCATCTCGGGCGCTGGTGGTTCCGGATCTTGCTTCAAACTCTAGCGGGTCATAGTCAGAGCCCAATTATCTCCATGGTTGGGTGTTCAATATGAAAACTTTTGGGTACGGGCACACGCGTTCAAAGCTTTGAGCGTGATCTTCTCGGACGTAGCCTCTATTTCAATCACATTCGAATTGTCCTCGACTTCGAGAGATTGTTAAAGACAGTCGTTCAATTCTATTTGAAAACTAGAACGCATGCCTCAGAATCAAGAAAGAAATGTATCCCCCAACAATCTCTGCATCAGTTCTGAGATATACAACTTCAAATCTTTCAAACAAACTACAACCCAGGCCGAGGAATTGAAATGGAGAATGAACCCAAATCAAAACTCACTATTTGGCCAATTATAGAATAGCCACCAGCAGAGAAATCCTCCAACTAAAATCTATCATCTAATCGACTAGCACAGTACCTCTTTCATCCATTCAGTCATCAACTCCAAACATCACCAAATCAAAACTCCTCTCGAAACCCAGTTCGCTTGAAAACCCAGAACACCTCAATTTAGCCACAAAACCTCCAAATTCAAACACAGAAATTTCATTCAATTTGTCAACTACAACTGAAAGAGAATACCCGATCAACCCTTCAATCTCCGAAACAGAGGAAAGAACTCAAACTCTAAAACCCACTCTCATTCGGCCAAGAACAGCAAATCAAAACATCCAAAATCTAACACACAGGGCCGTAAAACACAGCTCCAGCCGTTACCCACTCACGACGTCGGTGGCCTAACCACCGTAGCCACCCAATTTCAAGCCCCTAATTCGGTTAGCTCCTTGGAGGATGAAAACCTTGCTACCTCTGGTTGCTCTTCTTCATCCTTTTCATCTTTGTGCAGTTCGAAGATGTCCACCATCCGACGTTTGGCTCGAGCCTAAGGTCTATTGACTCCACTCGGTGGATTCCGGGTGGGAATCTCTTCGTTTCCGCTACCTTGGAAGTCCAGAACCACGACTCGGTAGATAAGGGGCGTCTGGACTGTGATCTAGAGCCGCCACGGGTTCCAAATCTTTGGCGGGTCACGAGATGATGGTGGGTCTGCATCTTTTAGTGTGGATCAAACTGCCCAATGCGCACTGTGAAGACCTCTGCAAAGCCCTCTTATCCGCAGTGCATCACGTTGAATCCAGATCGGGTGGACTGCTGGAGTCGACTAGCCGAGGATTCTTCCGTTCTTCGGGGAAGAAGTCAGAACCGGACCGGGTTGGACATACCTGTCGGTTTGTTTTTCTTTTTGGACCGATCCGTTTGGTCTTTCCGAACCAGGCCTGCTAGACCCCAAAATCTCCATCTTTTTGACCCATCTTTTTCTTTGTCTTTGTATTTTTTGTTTGTCTGGGCCAACTCATTGGAATGAATTGGACTAGGCCCAATCCCCAAAGCCTAAGCCAATCGACCGCCTTTTTCCTTTCTTTTTGGGGGAAGAAGCAACGATGCTTCTTTTTCTTTTTAGGAACAAAATTGGACCCACCATGAATTTGCACCAGCACGCCCATGTAAAATTGTTACCTCCGAGCCTCTGAGTGTAGATCTAGATGATACCTCATCTGTATATTGCCAGCACTGATTTGGTGTGATTAGATTCCAATCTGAGATTTCAAACTCTATTTGATCGCGCAGTCACCGTTGCGGATTTATTTTTTGAAGGAACAATGTCGTTCCCACAGACGGCGCCAAACTGTTGGTACAGTTTCCGGTACGGTGACGTGTTGCCTTGTGATTCGTTGCCTTCCTTAATCTTCGCTCTCCTCGTAATCTGCAAAATAATAAACGGCTCGTCGGCTCGTGGGGGTGCCGACCATACCCCCACTCCAATGCCTAAGTCAGTTCAAACTATTTATTTTCTGGAGAGTATCAATAATCTCAGAGCTTAGAGAATTTGCCTGTAAAAAATACCTGACATAGTAGTCTTATTTATAGACTCACAGTTCACAGTTATGAAACTACTGGAGTGCTTGGAGCATAATCTAATTAGGGGTTTGAGTCCTAGATATAATGACGCCTCGGTCTTATAGAACCCAGTTACGGCAAGGAATATACTGAGACCTCCATGTATAATCGGAGCGAACATATCTCGGATATTTATGCCTCGGAGATTTGACAGAAACTACATGACCATACTGGAAGTTTGAGTTACAACCCAGTATAGAAGATTGCGGATAAGGTACCTAATAGAATTACATTAGCTAAAGAGAGTGTCATATCCAGTTTGGACTCTACTACCCAATTTGAATTCTATGAAGATAAGATTAAAGACTATGTGATCTAGGACTCAGACTCCTAATTAGATTATGCTCCAAGCACTCCAGCAGTTTCATAACTGTGAACTGTGAGTCTATAAATAAGACTACTACGTCAGGTATTTTTTACAGGCAGATTCTCTAAGCTCTGAGATTATTGATACTCTCCAGAAAATAAATAGTTTGAACTGACTTAGGCATCGGAGTAGGGGTATGTTCGGCACCCCCACGAGCCGACGAGCCGTTTATGATTTTGCAAATTACGAGGAGAGTGAAGACCAAGGAAGGCAACACGTCACCGTACCGAAAACTGTACCAACAAAGTGGAAACTCAATCAAGAGAAAAACCACTCCGGGGCAGCCAAACCCAGGAATTCCACTATTCAGAAGATGAAGCTAGATACAAGATAGTAACAATCACATGTACCGATGCAGTGGTCGTACCTTGCTCTCTGATGTGTAACCCAACACGAACGCTTCCCAACCAGGTCTCCTACCTGAAGGGGTCTTCAATGGAATTCCTTACCTTAGAGCCGACCTCTAAGATAGACTTCAGTTGTAGCGCAGCACACTTGAAACGGCTTCAGAGGGATCTTGAACTTTTCTGAGCTCTTATGGAATTCAAAACCGAATTATTGCAGTTCTCAATGCCTAGGGGTCTCTATTTATAGGCTGAGGTGCAGAATGAGCGACTGCTGTAATATGTACGGACGCCGTCCGGACGGTGAACTTGGGCCGTTTGGATGGACAACTGTACGACAAGATTTTCTAAAAATTTCGCTGAAAATTTTTCCTGTTTAAGAGCTGCGTCCGGACGGTAAGGCACTGACGTCCGGACGGTCGTACGTCCGCTGCAAGTAATTTCCATATAAGGCTTAGCGTGTCCGGACCAAGGGGGATGAACGTCCGGACGGCAATTCTTCAAAACGCAATTTCCATATCTGCTATGCGTGTGTCCGGACCAAGAGAGGCAGACGTCCAGACGGTTGAAGTCGAATTGGCAATTTCCATAACTGATGAGTGCGCGTCCGGACCAATGCTGACTGATGTCTGAACGGTGACATTTGAATTGCGATTCTTGCCTTATTTATGACAGAGTCCGGACAGGAAACCACATCGTCTAGACGGTTGAAGTCGATCTTCCCATATACTGAACTTGGAAAGAATCTGAAGATGATCGATCACTGATGGACGTCCGGACGGATGCAAGCTGGAACAGAAGCTTCTCGATACAGTGTAGGGTCCGGACGGAAAAGATACGTCATCCGGACGGATGATGTTGGTCTGTGTGGCTTCCGGTCAGGATGAACACCTCGTCCGGACGGATGGAACAGTGGACAGATGGGCGTCAGGACGGGATGACACGTCGTCCAGATGGCTGACAGGAAATCTGAAATCTTCTATCTTTTTCTGTAATACCCCGTATTTTAAGATATTAAGTAAAATATCTTAAAATATGATTTAAGGCCTAATAATAGGAATAATATACATATGAATATTTGTGGAATAAATATTCATCAAGATAGGTATAAATATTTAAGAGATTAAATATTTATTAGAAATATTTGCATAAGTGTATAAGAGTAAAAATGGATTAGAATTAACTAAGTTTAATTCGATCGATCAATTATAGAATCGATCGAGCGATTGTTTAATGCCTTAAAATCGATCGTGCGATTAAGGAATCGAACTCTTATTAGAAGCCGAAATCGATCGATCGATTAATTAATCGATTGAGCGATTTAGTTATATAGGTGCTGAAACGGATGAAAATTTGGCTAAGTATATTGGATCGATCGAATATTTTATAGTGTAAAAAGTAGATCGATCGGCCTACTGTTCAATTGGATCGATCGAATATTTTATAGTGTAAAAAGTGGATCGATCGACTTTCTGCAGAAAACAGATTCATGCACCAAATCTCCGAAAATCTGATATTTGATACCAAATCTCCCCAAATCTTCTCCCCAGCCGTTAGATGCGATCGTTTTGGAGCAATCTTGGCCGTCCATTTCACTATAAAAGGAGCCCAATCCATTCCTTCAATTACACTTCTCAATTTCTCTCCCAATCTCTCTCAAAATTCTGTTTCTCTCTCTCTCTCTACTTTGGGTCGAGTAGTGAAGGAAGAAGAAATCCGAAGTTCTCTCTCTCCCGTAGGTAAGTCTTTCTCTCAAGCTCTTTCTCCTTCTCTATCTCTCTGTCTCTCTCTCGACTCTACTGTGAAAGAAGAGAAGAAGAAGAAGGAAAATAGGAAAAAGAAGAAGAAGAAAGAAAAGAAAAAGAAGAAATATATTTGGTTTTTAATTAAAGTTTTATTTTAATATTGTGAATTTATGAGTTATTTGCTAAAGTAATCTAATGTGTTTTAAGTTGTATTTTAAACAGAATTTTCAAAGTGGAGTGATTAAATATAAAAATATGTCGTTATGATGCCCAAGTAAAGTACATTATTTTACAAAAGCGCCGTTATGCTGGCCAAATACTTTTAAGTATTTAAGCCATTTAATAAGCCGTTATTCTGCTCAATTTTTATAAGATTAAAATAAGAAATAAGCACGAAGTTATTTTATTTCACTCATTTCTAAAGTATAATATTCGTTAATTATATTAACGAAGTTATTAAGTTTATTTGATTTAAAATAAGCCATATGTTGGCTAAAATCTATTTTGGTATCTCACTGTTTCAGTTAGAATAGTTGAAACAGTACATGCATCAATATTATTTTAAAGGTTCAAGCTATTTTGGATTGCACAACTTTATTGTAAAAATCATGGGTTTTAACTATTATACCTATTCTTATAAAATTGGTATTACGAGATCTATTTTAAATAAATATTTAAAGGTCTTGATAAATGCCGTAATAAAGTCCGCATAAAAAGATTAGTAATAAAATGTAATTGGATTAATTTTACATGCCGTTACCGTGACAGAATAACGATAGAAAAGTAAGTTAAGGTTTGGAGGTTAGGAATAGGAATAGTGTTGGAGTGTATTATTAATGAATTATATTAATTCACTATTGTGTGCATTAAAATGTATTGCAGTGTATCCTTGTGTGTTCGGTTTATGATGTTAATGAAAGGGAAAAGAATGAAGAAAATAAAAAGAAGGAACACCTTGTTGCTCTCACAAGTTACATCTCTTTTAAAAAGAAAGGAGAAAAATACTCTGTTTCATGTGCTACAGCAAGGGTGCAGTTTTAGCCCCTTTTTCTAGAAGCTTTTGTCACCAATTGTATGGAAACCCTTTTGGAAGCAAAAGAAGGTAAGTATCTTTATACTTACTAAGGACGAAGCTGGTGGATTTTTCCTATAATATTGTGTCTACTGCTTTATTTACTTGTTTGCGCATGTGGCTTTGCATATTTTATTATTTTAATAATTTGTATAATAACAAGCTGTTGGATCTAGATCCACAGTGGGTACATGAGGCTTCACATGAGTTCCTAGGTTCTCAGTGAATGAAGAGGCACCCGAAAAGAGGATAATAAACAAGCCACTGAAAACCTTAGGATTTCAGTTATGCTGGAACCGTAGGATTCCAGTAAAAGATTAATAAAACTTGGGAGATAACTCGTAAAAGGGGGACCGTAGGATCCCAATCAACGCGCTAATACGGACCGTAGGATCCATCACGAGAGGAGTGCTTCCAAGATATAATTAAAACTCTGCATATAAGACTGTCACGCCATTTCTTTATTTATTTATATATACATATACATATTCAATCTATGACTATGACTTGCAACCATAGGCCATAAATTGTATATATATATATTTATATATAATCTTTATTTTATTTTATTTCATATGTTGCATTTCATAAATAAATCAGCATTCATTATATTATTGGAAACAGTGGATTCACTTTAGTATTTTTGTATTGTTATTTCTATCTGTATTATTTATTAACACAGGGTTTGAGAACGTAGAGTACCAGGACTATCCAGATGCTTAGATGGATCTGAGTAGCTGTCTTTTCCTGTGTTGTGGTCTCTTGGATGTGATAGACTACCCTGCTTAGTTTATTATTCCATGCACCAGTGTCAAACTCTTTTTATATGTCTCTTCAATGCTATGATATTTTGGTATTACTAATACTTTATTGAGTGTCGCTTGTGGCACGTATGTTATTATTCGAGATGTATTTATAGTATCAGAACAAAGATTATTATTTTATATATTGAGGTTATTAAGTCAGCTCTAATGTGTCATTGTAAAGAAAGAAAAAAAAAATAGATATATTCCACTGCCAATTTATAACTCTGATGATGTCGTAATGTCACGTGAAAATCGAAATTTTCACTTACGTCTTTTTGTAAAAGGCGGGGCGTTACATTTTCGCAGTACAGAGTCTTCGAAAAATGCTCTGACAAGTGGAATCCCTTTTTATAGCATCTTTACACATAAGTGATTTTGTCAAAACACAGAATGAGGCCAAAATACGAACGTTAACCAATCCAAATTTCTCACTTTTTGACATGAACATTCAATGCTTAATGAGGCAAGAAGTCCAGTTACTCAATGAAATATTAAAAAATGGTTTATTATTGAAAATCGAAATTGACTTCTAAAAATAAAGTGTGTGCAACAAGTGTCAACAAAAATTAAGCACAGCGGAAAGTAAAAGACACACAGATTTTTGTTGACGAAGTGGAAACTCAATCAAGAGAAAAACCACTCCGGGGCAGCCAAACCCAGGAATTCCACTATTCAGAAGACAAAGCTAGATACAAGATAGTAACACTCACATGTACCGATGCAGTGGTCGTATCTTGCTCTCTGACGTGTAACCCAACACGAACGCTTCCCAACCAGGTCTCCTACCTGAAGGGGTCTTCAATGGAATTCCTTACCTTAGAGCCGACCTCTAAGATAGACTTCAGTTGTAGCGCAACACACTTGAAACGGCTTCAGAGGGATCTTGAACTTCTCTGAGCTCTTGTGGAATTCAATACCGAATTCTTGTAGTTCTCAATGCCCAGGGGCCTCTATTTATAGGGTGAGGTGCAGAATGGGCGACTGCTGTAATATGTACGGACGCCGTCCGGACGGTGAACTTGGGCCGTTTGGATGGACAACTGTGCGACAGGATTTTCTGAAAATTTCGCTGAAAATCTTTCCATTTTAAGAGCCGCGTCAGGACGGTCGCACGTCCGCTGCAAGTAATTTCCATATAAGGCTTAGCGCGTCCGGACCAAGGGGGATGAACTTCCGGACGGTAATTCTTCAAAACGCAATTTCCATATCTGCTATGCGTGCGTCCAGTCCAAGAGAGGCAGACGTCCAGACGGTTGAAGTCGAATCGGCAATTTCCTTACTTGATGAGTGCGTGTCCGGACCAATGCTGACTGATGTCCGAAGGGTGACATTTGAATTGCGATTCTTGCCTTATTTATGATAGAGTCCGGACGGGAAACCACATCGTCCGGACGGTTGAAGTCGATCTTCCCATAAACTGAACTTGGAAAGAATCTGAAGATGATCAATCACTGATGGACGTCTGGACAGGCTGCTAAGAGGTCCGGACGGATGCAAGCTGGAACAGAAGCTTCTCGATATAGTGTAGGGTCCGGACGGAAAAGATACGTCTTCCGGACGGATGATGCTGGTCTGTGTGGCTTCCGGTCGGGATGAACACGTCGTCCGAACGGATAGAACAGTGGACAAATGGGCGTCAGGACGGGATGACACATCGTCCGGACGGCTGACAGGGAATCTGAAATCTTCAATCTTTTTCGCAGTGCAGAGTCTTCTGAAAATGCTCTGACAAGTGGAATCTCTTTTTACAGCATCTTTACACAAAAGTGATTTTGTCAAAACACAAAATGAGGCCAAAATACTAACGTTAACCAATCCAAATTTCTCACTTTTTGACATGAACATTCAATGCTTAATGAGGCAAGAAGTCCAGTTACTCAGTGAAATCTTCAAAAATGGTTTATTATTGAAAATCGAAATTGACTTCTAAAAATAAAGTGTGTGCAACAAGTGTCAACAAAAATTAAGCACAGCGGAAAGTAAAAGACACAGATTTTTGTTGACGAAGTGGAAACTCAATCAAGAGAAAAACCACTTCGGGGCAGCCAAACCCAGGAATTCCACTATTCAGAAGACGAAGCTAGATAAAAGATAGTAACACTCACATGTACTGATGCAGTGGTCGTACCTTGCTCTCTGACGTGTAACCCAACACGAACGCTTCCCAACCAGGTCTCCTACCTGAAGGGGTCTTCAATGGAATTCCTTACCTTAGAGCCGACCTCTAAGATAGACTTCAGTTGTAGCGCAACACACTTGAAACAGCTTCAGAGGGATCTTGAACTTCTCTGAGCTCTTGTAGAATTCAATACCGAAATCTTGCAGTTCTCAATGCCCAGGGGCCTCTATTTATAGGCTAAGTTGCAGAATGGGCGACTGCTGTAATATGTACGGACGCCGTCCGGACGGTGAACTTGGGTTGACCGGACGGACAACTGTGCGACAGGATTTTCCAAAAATTTCACTGAATATCTTTCCTGTTTAAGAGCCGCATCCGGATGGTGAGACACTGACGTCTAGACGGTCGTACGTCCGCTGCAATCAATTTCCATATAAGGCTTAGCGCGTCCGGACCAAGGGGGATGAACGTCCGGACGGCAATTCTTCAACACGCAATTTCCATGTCTGCTATGTGTGCGTCCGGACCAAGAGAGTCAGATGTCCGGACGGTTAAAGTCGAATCGGCAATTTCCTTAACTGATGAGCGCGCGTCCGGACCAAGGCTGACTGACGTCCAGACGGTGATATTTGAATTGCGATTCTTGCCTTAAGGAGACACGCGTCCGAACGGGATACCACATCGTCCAGACGGTTGATCGATCTTCCCTTTTTTGGAACTTGGAAAGAATCTGAGACTGTTCGATTACTGATGGACGTCCGGACGGAAAAGATACATCGTCCGGACAGATGATGCTTGTCTGTCTGGAGTCTGGTAAGTATGAACACGTCGTTCTGACGAATGAAATAGTGGACAAATAGGCGTCCGGACAGGATGACACGTCGTCCTGACAGCTGACAGGGAATCTGAAATCTTCTATCCTTTTCGCAGTGCAGAGTCTTCTGAAAATGCTCTGACAAGTGGAATCCCTTTTTATAGCATCTTTACACACAAGTGATTTTGTCCAAACACAGAATGAGGCCAAAATACTAACAATAATCACTTGACCGGTTTGGAAATACAATCCCGGTCCAAAAATTAAAAATTACTCCCCCTTTTTGTCACAAAGGGACAAAGGGTAAAACAGAGTAATAAAAACCAACTATCATAAAAATTACTCCCCCTAACGGTCTCAGAAGGACTCGGGTAAACAGAGTAATATTAGTTTAAGTTTTTAACAAAATAACAAAAACTAACAAAATGTCTCAAAATAACAAAAAAACAATAAAACAGAGGGAAATCAAACATCCTCTGGCATGTGTACAGTCTGAGCTGCAGCATCCTCATCATCACTGCTGTCCGGATGATGGACTCGAAGGCACTCCTGAAGGTCCAAATGGGTCTGCTCCACCCACTTGTTGATGGACCGCACTTCGAGCTGCAAGGAGGAGATGGACTGCTGCGTGGTTGACATTCCTCCCTGAATGGCAGCTAAGGCCTCCATGATCTGAGAATAATTAGCCTCTAGCTTAGATGGCGGGACGGTATGAGAGGATGAAGCCACGTCTGGAAAAGCAACATGCATAGCAGCAGGCATGTCATCATTAGAATCCTCTCGTCGCAGCTGCGCATTCGACTTCATCAGTGTCTGTTTACTGAGGGGCTGCTGGATCTTCATCCTAGGCTCTCCATTCACATTGATACCCGATTGAAGGATGATCTGAGTGATTAGACAGCCGAAGGGGAGACCGGTATTGCTCTCATCACGAGCCTCGAGCTTGACTCCCAGAATATGCTTGCAAAGACAGAAAGGCAAGCGAAGATGAACATCATAAACAAACTGTGCCCTCTTCAATATTAGATCACTGCGTCTGGCAACTGGCCAGAGATTGTGCTGAACAATTTTGGCCAACATACGATGAGCCAGAGCTAGTGCACCAATCCTGATATTAGTTGGACGCCCCTCACCCTGTGGAACGGCATGGAAGAACTCTCGGAGATCGTCCATAGATGGAGGAAGCACCACCTCATTGTAAGGACTGGTACTCCGAGGAACCGACTGATGGTCTGGGGATCTACAGTGATGATGTGTCCATCAACAGTGGACTGCAGTACCACCCCATGCTCATCATCCTGAGCTACCTCAAGGTTGGCATAGAAGAGCCTGACTAGCCTGGTGAGGATGATGCAGGCACAAGTGTAGAGGTAGCCCCAGCGATAGGTCTGGATAGTCTCATAAATGCTATCCAATGGAGGCACCATGATGTCAGCACGGACCACGTTCCACTCAGCGAGGACATTGCGGTCCATGATCTTGGCTTGGAAGGCACTCTGCTCTTCCTCTGTCCTCTGGCGGACCCGGCGCTGAGAGCTGATGGCAGACATGATTCTGTAAAAGAACCAACAAGAATATTTGCCAAAAATAATCCACAAAAAAATATTCTTGTTAGTGTAACAAAAATTTGGTAGAATAACAGCAGTAAAAAGGACTTTTGTAAAAATAAAAACAGAATTTATCACAATTCTAGTCCTAAAAATATCATCACAAAAAAATCCCAATATGCATCACATAAATTCAATCTCAGTCCAAAATTAACTCTCTAACAGTTTGAAATAAATGAACTGAAAAAGAAAGAGACTAAGAAAAAATAGCTGGAATGGAATGAGAATGCACAAGAAGACACGTGGAGAAAACTCCAAAGACTCAAGAAATTACTTACAAAGTGTCAAAAGAAGGGATTTTGTGGGGTATGGAGGAGTGAGATCGGCGATCTGGGCTATTTATAGCCTTTGTGGGGTGCCCGTCCGGACGGTGTTTTGATGACGTCTGGACGCGCGCTGCCTCGGAAAGGAGCAAAACGATTACGCATATCCGGACGAATTAAATTACCAGTCTGCCCGAAGATGACAGATCACGTCCGGACGTGGAACGGATCCCGTCTGGATGACAAAATGCCGTCCGTTCGGACTCCAAAAAGGGAACCGTCCAAACTGCTGAACTCCACCGGTCCGGACGCCAAGAGGGACCGTCCGGACGCTCCACACTGAAACACCAGAAAAACTGAGGAAAATTTTACAAAGATAAAATTTTCTCAAGTCAGTGTCAGAACATGCATGTATAATCAACTGATAACACAATCAGAGAGCATCTCAAAACTAAACAGAGATATAAAAGAGAGTTGAGATTTTAATTAGCGCAAATATTTTTCCTGGTCATAGAAAATTCAAATAGACAACTCAACTCACTCAATGCACGTGTGTGTGTGAAGATTATTTTCCCACAAGGTATGACTTTCAATATTTTGACCAATAGCAACCAGATTTTCTTAGACAGGAGAGAAAATAAATGGAAGATAAGCCAAAAGTCAAACCTTACTAGGGCCTAGCCACCCTCATCTGATACACTCCCCCTGCAATACAGCACCTAAGTTATTTACTTGTACCATGAAGGACAACGTAAATGTTTTACTTGCACGTATAGGGCAAGGCATAAACCAAATGTAGCACATAAGCAGTGAATATGATATTATAAAGCATAGATATCATATGATTAACTGCTTGTTTCTTATGGTGCTGCAAACTGTAGGGAGTGCCAGAGTTTATAGGCTCTAGGTTCAACTAGCATGAGGTCAATTTGGTCATCTTATCAAAGACTTCTTCTCTTATCCAAAATTTCTAAAAGCAAAGGTCAGAGAAGGAAAGATGTACCTTTAGGGGAGCCCGGGATAGTGCACTTTTTCATCACGTGAAGAAAGAAGCTATCCTACTTTTGCATAAACAAGAAAAACACTTGGCCAATATAGTCATAAACTCTCAATTATATCTAAGCAGAGTAGATTAGCTTACAGAATTGAGATATCAGGCAAAAAGACATGCAATATCTAAAACTCCAAGAGAAAATAAATCCTGCAAATTCTCCCCATTTTTTTTTTTACTTAAAAAAAAAAAAAAAAAAAAAGCAATATGGAAATGACATCATATGCAAAGGCAAGATCAAACTTGTATACGCTCAATGATGCCACTAGAGAAAAATAGTCACTCGCCCTGCTTTTTTTGTCTTCCCCAAAAAGTACCTGCACAGTTCTCTCAAGAAACATAGGGGGCAAACACAACTGGTTCCTAGATTGCATATAACAATATGTCAAGTAAAATGAGCAATCAAACCTGATGCCATAGGATTAGGAACTGAATCCTACGCATGAACACCCGAAACTGCTAGGTGCGTCTATACCCCCTCATGGGGTAGCTGTCCTTTTCGACCCAAGCCTGCCTTCCAGTGGGTGGTTGCTGGCAGGACTGCATCATCCACTCCATCATGTTCTGCATCCAGATAAGAGGCTCACTGGAGTATTGCTCTTCTTTCAGGCCTTCTAAACTCCTTGGGTTTGCTTTTGTAGGCGCAACTTTGATTGGCTGCTACAAACCGCTACTGAGGCCGCTGATGCTGTGGAGCATGAGACCAAGAGGCTTGATACTGATACCTTGGTACTTCGTGAGGTGCCTGATGCCATGGAGTCTGATGCTGAGCCGCGGGTCTAGTGCCATAATGAGCTTGTCTGGGCACTTCTTTCTTGGTTTTGGCCTTTTGTGCTTTCAGGAGGGAGCACTGAGGACGAACATGCCCACTTAAACCGCAGTGATGGCATATAGGAGGTCTTTTGATGGAATGAGGCTCCTGAGTGCCTGGAACATCATCGTTGACCTTGTCTTTCCCTTTATCTTCAACAGTGGGAGGAGGCTCTGAGGCTGTAGGCTTCACAAACACAGTCTTTGAGGAAGAGGGAGCATCAGAAGAGGAAGCTACATACCCGAGACCAGTCTTGTCAGTTGGGCTCTTCTGGATGGACAGCATACGAGTCAGCTTCTCATCAGTAACTCTTTCTAGCTGGAGCTGCGTCTCTAGTAGCTTTTCCTCGAGCTCTTGAACTTTGAGCAGCAATGAACTCTTCTCAATCTGCAAACTGTTCAAATCATTCAGGTGCTGCTTTCGGCCTTCCCTCAGCTTCTCATACTCTATGTAGAGTGTCTTGTAGGCCTTATTGAGCTCTTCCTCATTATCACTATGCTCTAAATAATACGAGTCTTCTTCTTCAAAATGTGGGGCTACAAAGGCCAGAAGTTTTTCAGACTCTGGAGCTTTTTCTTCTGACTCATCACTGAGAGTCACATTGTATGCTTTCCTTTTGCCCTTTTTAAGATTCCCGCAATCAGCCCGGATATGCCCAAAGCCTGAGCATTCAAAACATCGGGGTCCTCTGGAATCTTTCTTATCTTCTTCCTCAGGTTCAGCTTTTCTGGGAGATTTCTTAACTCTTTCAGAAAACTTCTTTTTAACCGATCATCTTTCATCAGTCTTTTGAAATTTTTGGCTAACATAGCTATAGCCTTTTCCTTATCCTCAGAGTCATCTTCAGATGATGCTTCTACCTTCTTCTTGGAAGCCTTTAGAGCAATGGTCTTCAACTTCTTGACCGGGGGCAGAGATAGCTCATATGTTTGAAGAGATCCCACCAGCTTTTCAATCTTCATCTCCTCAAGATCCTTGCTTTCTTCAATGGTGGTCACCTTGATTCTGAAATGCTCAGGAAAAGATATTAGAATCTTTCGGATGAGTTTTACATCCGAGATAGGTTTCCCAAGACTCACCATGGAGTTCCTCAGGTCACTCATCTTGGAGTAAAACTCTCCAAAGGTCTCTTCTTCCAACATCTTAATTTCTTTAAATCTCGAAATCAACATTTGAATTTTGGTAGATTTAACAAGTTTCGTGCCTTCATATGTTTTTTCCAAGATTTGCCATGCTTCTTGGGTTGATTCACAGTTTGAAATTTTGGCGAATTCAGAAGGAGAAAGTGCTTGGCATAGAGCATGGAGGGCTTTATCATTGGAAAGGCATGCGTTCTTCTTAGGGACTAGTTCAAGTGTTGTTTCCTCTGGTTTAGTCCAACCAGTTTCAACAATACTCCAACAGTCAATAGATTTCAGAAAGAAACGCATACGTGCCTTCCAATAGCTGTAGTTCGTACCATCAAAGGCAGGAACAGAATTAAGCGTTTGAGACATTATGATCAAAAAGAAGTCAAAAATAAATAACACTCAAGAAATTAATCTTCTCAGAGTGTACCAAGCTCTGATACCAATTGAAAATCGAAATTGACTTCTAAAAATAAAGTGTGTACAACAAGTGTCAACAAAAATTAAGCACAGCGGAAAGTAAAAGACACACAGATTTTTGTTGACGAAGTGGAAACTCAATCAAGAGAAAAACCACTCCGGGGCAGCCAAACCCAGGAATTCCACTATTCAGAAGACGAAGCTAGATACAAGATAGTAACAATCACATGTTCCGATGCAGTGGTCGTACCTTGCTCTTTGACGTGTAACCCAACAAGAACGCTTCCCAACCAGGTCTCCTACCTGAAGGGGTCTTCAATGGAATTCCTTACCTTAGAGCCGACCTCTAAGATAGACTTCAGTTGTAGCGCAGCACACTTGAAATGGCTTCAGAGGGATCTTGAACTTCTCTGAGCTCTTGTGGAATTCAATACCGAATTCTTGTAGTTCTCAATGCCCAGGGGCCTCTATTTATAGGCTGAGGTGCAGAATGGGCGACTGTTGTAATATGTACGGACGCCGTCCAGACGGTGAGTTTGGGCTGTCCAGACGGACAACTGTGCGACAGGATTTTCCAAAAATTTCGCTGAAAATCTTTCCTGTTTAAGAGCCGCGTCCGGACGGTGAGACATTGACGTTCGGAGGGTCGCACGTCCGCTGCAAGTAATTTCCACATAAGGCTTAGCGCGTCTGGACCAAGGGGGACGAACGTCCAGACGACAATTCTTCAACATGCAATTTCCATATCTGCTATGCATGCGTCCGGACCAAGAGAGGCAGACGTCCGGACAGCTGAAATCAAATCGGCAATTTCCTTAACTGATGAGCGTGCGTCCGGACCAAGGCTGACTAACGTCCGGACAGTGATATTTGAATTGCGATTTTTGCCTTAAGGAGACGTTGTCCGGACGGGATACCACATCGTCCAGACGGTTGATCGATCTTCCCTTTATTGGAACTTGGAAAGAATCTGAGACTGTTCGATCACTGATGGACGTCCGGACGGAAAAGATACGTCGTCCGGACGGATGATGCTTGTCTGTCTAGCGTCCGATCGGGATGAACACGTCGTCCGGACGGATTGAACAATGGACAGATGGGCATCCGAACGGGATGACACATCGTCCAGACGGCTGACAGGGAATCTGAAATCTTCTATCTTTTTCGTAGTGCAGAGTCTTCTGAAAATGCTCTGACAAGTGGAATCCCTTTTTACAGCATCTTTACACATAAGTGATTTTGTCCAAACACAGAATGAGGCCAAAATACTAACAATTATTATTATTATTATTATTATTATTATTATTATGTGTGTGTGTGCCAAGGTATCCATCCAACAAGTCACCTAGCTTCACCCAAGACATTGAAAAATACACAATCAGGTTCATATATTATACCTCACAAATTGTATGCTAATGTGCTCGTGATAGTTTAGATTGAAACAAATGAATCCTTAGTTGCCAAAAGTAAGTAGTAGGACTTTAGAATCAATTTCAAATAATCATGTGTTCAACATTCTAAGCTCACCAATGAAATTCAAATCACAATTTTTTAGATCAACCAAAATCTTAAAAATAACATGAACATGCAATTTCAATTGTTTTTTTTTAAAAAAAAAAAAAAAATTTAAACAAAAAGTGTGTGAGTCCCATACCCCCAAACTTAAATTACACATTTTCCTCAATGTGTAGATAGAATGGAAAGACCATATCAGGGAGATGAGAAAACCGGTTGGACTAGGTATGGCTCGTAGCATACCTCCAAACTTGAATGCAAAAACACTTGTCCCTGAAAAATAAAGCTAGAAAAACAAAACCAGGGAAAGGAAAACTAAAAAATAAAAGAGAATAGAAACTAAAATTAACCACAATAAAACTAAAATTAACCAAAATAAAATGAACTATAATTAAAAACAAAATCAGAATTCTTTAAAGGATATGGATTTTTAGTGCATGCAGTGGCCTCAGTACCAGTAATCTGGGCAGATGTGCTTGAGCTCGTAGACTGCTCGAGTGCTTTTAGTTGTAGCTTTTGAGTTTAAATTTGAATCACCGATCTTTTCTTCTCTTGGACCATAGAGAATGAATTCTACCAACAACAAAGTAGTTCCTAATTTTCACAGATCGGGGTAAATCACTCTGAGAATTCTCAAACAGTTTCTCATCCGGAAGGGAATCATAAACTGGAATACTATGAGGGAAAATACTTAGAGAGTTTTTCTACTTTGATCACCACAGTTTGTTCGTCTAATAGCCCTAATAGACTACTCTCATGGCCTCTTGGTAATTCGGGAATAGAAGTTGATGCTGAAGAAGCCTCAGTGCTCACTTCCTTTCCTTTCCTTTTTCCCGATGTGGACCATGTGTGACCTCAATTTGCTCCTCCTTCCCTTCTTCCTCCTGATTTTCGACCACTTCTTCACTCCTCATTGTGGTGATAGCTTGCTCATGATAGGAAGAACTCCAATCCTCCACATAATATCCATCAGGATTAGCCACCAACTGACTTTGAAGCTTTTCTTCTCTTTCTCTTTTGAGGTGGTTGATGATTTGTTCACAGTCAGCTTCCATTGGGAATTTGCCCTTTTTTCTCTCACTTAACTCTTTGGCCAACTGTCCCACTTGTGTTTCCAATCTTTTGATAGCTTGACTGATCTGAGCATTGGTCTATTGTTGCTCAGTCAAAAATTTGAATAGAGCATCTTCGAGGTCATTCTTCTTTGGCTTTGGATTTAGTTGGACCGCTTGTGGTGGAGCTTGATAGTTATTTTCTTGCTGGAAATTTCATTGCTACCCTTGGGGATTTTGCACATTTTGAGTGTTACTCCATGAAAAATTGGGGTGGGTTCACCAACATGCATTGTAAGTGTTGGAGTATGGATTGTTCTTTGGAGGAAAGTTATTCTGGCCCACATAATTTGCGTACTCTTGATCTGTAAATGAAAACATGGGGCAAGTCTCAGTGGTGTGGTCAGAATGGGAACATATGGCACATACCTCCAGTTGAGCAATTTGTTGAATGGGCGAGATGTTGTGTGTAGTCATGGCTTTGATTAGCATATCCAACTTTCTTTCCATGGTAGCCATTTGATTTTGAACTACGCCATTTATGTTCACTTCATAGACACCCTTTCCTTTTAATCCTTGCCTCCCTCAGGATGAGAATTGTAGGGAGTTTTCGCTTAAAGTCTCAAACAGTTCTATTGCCTACTCGTTATTCTTTTCCATTAGTACACCTCCACAAGCTGAATCTACAAGACTTTTATTAAAATCATTTAAACCTTCATAGAAAGCTTGTACCTGATCGTCCTGAGATAGATTGTGATGTGGGCATTTTAGAAGTAGCTCCTTGAAGTGCTCCCATGCCTCAAAGAATAGGTCTCCATCTTTTTGTTGGAAGGTTTGAATCTCCCTCCTCAATTGTCTAGTCTGTTGGGTTGGAAAGAACTTTTTCAAGAACTTTATGGTCAACTCCTCCCAATTGTGAATAAACCCTGCAGCCAAAGAATTCAACCATAACCTAGCATTATCTTTCAAGGAAAACGGGAAGAGAATTAACCTGAATCCTTTCGTTTTTAAGCCATGGACGTTTTGAGTTTTGCAAAGATCAAAGAAGTCCTGAATGTGTAGTTATGGATCCTCCGTAGGTGTGCCTCTATAGTGTGGAACCATATTGAGCATCGGAGACAAATCAAAATTGCTTTGCACATTCGGTTGAAAAGCAATGCAAGAGGGCTGATTTAGATTTTGTGGTATGAAGGAACTCTTCATCGGCTTCCGCTCGGGTGGATTCTCTACACGTACTTTTGCCATGTCTTTCTTAACTTTAAATATGTTTTCTAATTCTGAGGTGTCTCTACACTGTCGAATTGTGCGTTTGATCTCTGGATTGTATGTAATGATGTCTAAATTCTGAGATCGATGACCCTACATAGACAGAAAATAATGTAGCAGTGGGCAACAACTTTAGTACTACTATTTGGAGATGCGCTCTAGCTCAGTTACAACTGCGCTTGATCCTAGTTGCACTTGAGCGTATATAGATTCTGCACTCGATCGCAAGACCAGAATCTAAAATTTGCAAAAAAAACTCAGAAACAAAAGAGAATCTCTTTTTTTTTTTTTTTTTTTTTTTTTTTTTTTCAATGAACATAAACAGAAATAACTAAAATAAAGGAAAATTTTAAAAAACACAATTTAACACAATCCCCGGCAACGGCGCCAAAAACTTGTTGTGCAAATATCTACCTAAATAAGTAGACAAATACTTGTACGTTTTACTCGCAAGTGCACAAGATCATTCCCACAAGGATTGGTATAAATTACGCTTAAAAGATTCCCTAAATAATTAAGACGAGTAAAAAGAAATAAAGATAATAAAAGAAAAGAGACAAAAATATTGCGAAAATATAATAGAAGATAAGGTAGGGCTTCAATATCCACCGCTAATCATACTCAAATAAGGTTCACAATGCCAATGCTACCATCATAACTTGATACTTAATGCTTACCAGCCACAAGGGAATGGTATCTTCTCCTAAAGTTATTAATTTCCCTGAGGAATGAGTTAGGCATGGTATCTACTCTAACTCTTTTCTTCCTTGAAGGATTTAGCATGGTATCTACTAAATTTTTTTTCAAGAAAGCATAAATCTATGGAAATCGGTAGACACACTCAGATTAAAATATGGTATCTATTCCAGTTGACTTTATGTTGATTAACCCAAGAATCTGTGATAGAGTTCTTTTGTTACTTTATTATGCCCAGGACTCAGTCATCCAAATTGACATAAATAACAAATCCATACCACATGCATATGATGATCATGCATAAACATGAGAGGAATTCAAGAAAATAAGAAATAATCAAGCTAAGCATCAATAGATGAATTGTAGCAAAGACACTAATTGAAAACCTTAACGAGACATAATTAGGGCTTCAATCGAACCCTAACTAAAGAATTAGTTACAACTAATATAAACTAAAATTATATACATACAGAAAATAAATAAAGGAAGAAAGAAAATAAAAACTAGAAAGAACTTCCTTCTTGATGTAGCTTTTGATTCTTCCTCAAAGCTTGTGTGTATTTTTTCTTCAAAGGTTAGAGGCCTATTTATAGGGATTAGAAAAGCTCTAGAAGCTCTAGAAATCCTAGAACAATTATAAATAGGTCTTCTAGTCCAAATAGAATAATTATGAGTCTTTTCCTTTTCTGAAATTTCCATCCAAGTAGGAAAAGGATTCTAAAATTCGTACAGATTTACAGTTCTTTATTGCGGAGCGATTTTGGTATGGTAAACGTCCAAATTAGGAAAAACCTATTTCTGACATATATGTTGAATTTTTTATTATCTTTCTAACGCCACCAATTTTGTTCCAATATAATACTTGAGTCGAAATTTATGATTAAATTACTGAGATGTGCTCATTATGGATTCTTTCCAAAAATAACGAATTTTTGCCGACTTCTCTTTCCTTAAATTCAAAATTGATTTGGAGTTGAATCTTTCCAAAAGTGAGTTTGCCAACTTTGTTATAATCTTGGAATTTGGTGGATTTTCTTCCAAAACCTGTAAAATACAAGAAAACACAAAAACAACACAAAACATCAAATTATAACAAAACTAAGAGCTTAACATATGTAAATTAAGGGGTTTGAATGTGTAACATTCAGCACTTATCAGAATACTAGGAGAATGGACAGCCATACTAGTGGTTGGCACTTGAGTTGTTGAGATGAGTTGTTTGGGTGGATATTAGGGTTTACGAATGATACATAATTTTATTAATTCTCTTTTTCACAGGCATGACAACATAATGTTACACAGAAAAATATGCGTCTAATGTGCGTCCATTATGTTATTGTGGAGTTTCGGTCTGTGTAAGGAATTCTTGGACTACTAATTTCAGTAGAAAGTGATACAGTTGTATGAGTAGTGCTATACGTGCGTCAAGAGTCCGGCTGGTGTCCAGCTCTTGACCCACGTGGCACCTCTTTTTTTCTTTTTTTTTTTTATTAAAAAAACAAAATCAAAAAATAAACGTTGAAAACACGGGTGGGAATACATTCAGATTCACAAAATCCAAATTTTCCCCCCATTTCCCAAATCTCACCCTCACCGCCCACCGTCCCCTCCCCCACCGACTGCCCAACTCTGACCCGCACCATCCCTCGGCCAGCACGCTGTCTCTCTCTCTCTCCAAACGACAGACCCGAGCCCACCGACTGCCCAAAACTTTTCCCCCCTCCCCCCTCTCCCACTCACCAACACCACCAATGCAGCTCCGGCTACCACCAACCAACGCCGGAAACCACCATCCAGAGCATCCGGCCACCACGAAACAGCTCCGCCGCCCACCATCCGACTGATCTCTTTGTTTGGTCGCCTTAGCCCACCGAACGAAGCCCACTCCTTCCTCCTTTGCCCATCGAAGGAAAATAAGCCACATGTCTGTTGATCTATTTGACTCTTTGGCTTTTTTGGGTTCTCTCAACAGGGATAGAGTAGCAGCCTGTACGATTTATTTGGGTTTGCTTTGGCTTTGGTTGTATCGAGTGGGAATGGGAGACTCTATGAGTGGTGGTGGTGGTGGTGGTGGTGGTAGATTTCTGAACCCGTGAATTCTTCATTTCCAGAAGATGGGTCTCGAGCTTAAGTGTCTTCTCTGGTACTTTTTTTTTTCACATTTTTGTTTGTGTGGCTAATTTTGGGTTATTTTGTTGATGCTCTGTTTGGTAGCTGAGAAAATCCTTGACTAAAAGCCAAACAATTTGCTGGGTAGCGCAAATCCTTTTTTTTTCCTATTTCTTGGTTCACATTCTAGAAGAGAATCTGAGTTATAATCTTATGCGATTGTTTGGTTACAAAAGAAAAAGTATTTTCGAGTTTTTTCCTTTTGCTCACGCTAACTTTCTTTCCAACTTGTATTTAATTTTAAGAGAACAAATCTGTTTGCTTTGAACAGAAAATGATGATACTTCAATTTCTTTTTTTTCTCTAACCAAGGCAAAAGACAAATATTTTGATTTGAAGTTTATTTATTTATGTTTTTGGTTTTGATCTATTGGTGAACTGAATATTTTCTTAGTGATTTCTTTGTTTGTGACTGTAATCAATTATGGGTTTCATGTTGGTGTTTTGCAGATTAAGCTTGCTCAACAGACCAATGTTGCTCCCCTACAAATCTGCAATCACATTTTCTGTAAGTTCGTTTCCACTGCATCTTGATCGTGATCTTAGTCTTTGTTCTTTCTTTTTTTTTTTTCACAAATTATTATTGATTTGATTTGTATTCTGGGTTTGGGTTTTTGAGACTCCTTGTAGTTCCTGCATACCCATTTCAAAGATTTTTATTTTTAAAGTCTGGTAATTAATTGTCAACAATAATCTACCTCATACAGCTTTTGTACACTCAAACGTCATGCCCAGAAATTGTTCGATGAAATTCATGAGAGAGATTTGTGTTATTGGAATACAATTTGGACCAAAGATGGTGTCTTTGGAGGAAAGCTTGTCTCATATATGTGTGAATTGTTCGATGAATTCCAACAATCTACCTCATACAGCTTCAGCACATTCAGACGTCATGCCCACAAAATGCATGGTATCAACTTAGTCAGCATTCTCAACATCGCAACAAAGACAGCAAATTTCTTTTTGCTGAGATCCCCTAGCGCAGGAAGGGATCCTTCCTTCTCACTTTAGGCAATTTTGTTTTTCATTTTCTTGCGTTTTCCTTGCAAGCAAACAATTCATGAAACTTTTTTTTAGTCTAATATATATATATATATATATATATAGATACATGCACATACATATGAAGAAACAAAACACCCAAGGTTCATTCAACAGAGCAAAAAAAGGGGAAAATGCAACACAATTTACTCACACACGACCAAAAAACATTGAAAAGTCTCATCTCTTTTAGGTAATTGGAAGATAATCAAATATCTCATAAATACCAAAGGTTCAATTACAACCATATATAGGCATCAACCCATTATTGATGAACACAAAACATAACCAAATCATTTGGTTTCTCAGCATCGTCTTCGAAGTCCAAAGTAGTGAAATCCCTTAGCAATATGGATGAGGCAGGCGCAACGAGAGTCTCATAATTTTGACAATGAAAGACAAATAGATTTAGCAAAGCAATAACAAGCAACAAACCACAGTTATTGTTTGGCTTAGGACCACAATGATTAATTTATATCCACTCTTGGAATGACAGCTTCATAAACAATAGATTAAAAGAAAAACAGATAATATATAAGATCACTAGTTTCACAATTACTAGAAATAACAACCTAGTTAAAGAATTAAGGCACACGATAATCCTGGATAGATTCATTGACACTATGGGATCTGAATAGAAAAAACAAAATAAAACAAAATAAAATTGTGTCATCAAAAAATTATTAGCATTAGTAGACCTAGGATTGATTATTACAAATCTATGTCATAGATAATGCTAGCAAGCTCTTGGGTGTTGGTAAGGACTGATGGCTATAAATACTATAGATTTGGTTCTGGTTAGTCCTTTCATGGCCATGATTGACCTTTTATCCTTTTCTCCTGCAATATACTGGACAAAAAGATCTTAACTAGTTATCAGTACATATTATTTTGGCAAAATAATTGTACATATTAGCATTAAGAGCTCGTAGGCTATATCCTGTAGCAGGTTGATCTAGATAACAAATATTTATACTTATTTACTTGCTCATGCATGCAAGAGATGATAGCTGATGGTGAGGAGAGGAGAGAAAGGTTGAATGTTTAATCTGCAAGGAAGACAATTTACTTGTTGGTTTAGTAGCGATCTCAACACTGCCAGCAGTCATGATAAATTAGCTCAATTTAAAAATCACATCCAAACTGATTTTTCTACAAGGTCTCACATCTTGATTACTAATAGGAAAAAATGGATATAACCACAAAAACAAAATTCAATTAGACCATCCACGAAGTTAAAATGCATCTTACCCATCGCAACCCGATCTATGCTATACATACTAAACTCAACTCCTTTTCCCAATCAAACAAGGAAAGGGAAAAATTCTAATCAGACAAAGATAAAAGGGAAAAATATCAGGGTAAATTTGTACTTCACCAAGAATTGAATTCAAAGAAATTAATTAATGTCATCAAACCCTCAATTTGTCTACAATAAAATCTTAGAACCTACAGGCTCTTTGTTCACAATTTACACGCATGATAAATCCATCTTTATCATGATAGTGGATAGTGGCCCCCCATCTCCCATGTAAGCCAATTCCAAGAAGTCTATGGAAATCAACAGTACAAAAAGGCCCAAACCACACTAGTTTCCATTAACACAAGAAGATTACTTTACAAAGGAAAAAATAAAATTTAGGAGAAACTACCTCCTTTGGAGTCCCTTCTGCTCGTGGGGGGTGCTCGGGCTGCTGGGTCCGAGAGAGAGAGAGAGAGAGGAGCTCGGTTTAGCTGGGTTCGAGAGAGAGAAAGAGTGAGGGTTAGACTTTGAAGTCAGCAAAGGAGAGAGAGAGAGTGAGAGGGAGAGAGACTAACCGTAGAGAGTGGTCGACTCTGGTCGATGGCGCTCGGGTCTGCAGGGTCCGAGAGAGAGAGAGCTGGGCGAGGGTCGGTCGGTCGTTTAATCGATGGTCGATCTGTCGGCGCTGGTTTCCTGGGTGAGAGAGAGAGAGACTGAGAGACAACGAGCTGGGAGCTGGCCGAGGGACGGTGCGGGTCAGAGTTGGTTGGTCGTTGAGTGGTCGGTGGGCTCCGGTCCGTCGTTTGGAGAGAGAGAGAGACAATGTGCTAGCCGAGGGATGATACGGGTCAGAGTTGGGCGGTCGGTGGGGGAAGGGACGGTGGGTGGAAAGGGTGAGATTTGGGAAATGGGGGGAAAATTTGGATTTTGTGAATCTGAATGTATTCCCACCAGCGTTTTCAACGTTTATTTTTTATTTTGTTTTTTTAATAAAAAAAGAAAAAAAGAGGTGCCAAGTGGGTCAAGAGCCGGACACCAGCCGGACTCTTGACGCACGTATAACACTACTCCAGTTGTATAAACTACATAGTAATTTTTGAAATTAATTTTATATGTTTTATTTTTTCGTTTCTAGTTTATGACATTGTTGGCTATTTTTTGTGTGTAGAAAGTTGGTGATTGTGATTTTTTTGGTTGGGCTGATAACTTATTGTCCATTTATGAAAAATGATTGATGGAACATCTGAAAGATACAGAAGAGACTAGAACGCGGGCCGAAATTGTTTGGCTTGAGAAATTGATCGAATCAAAATACAAAGAGAATATTGATCAATCTAGGAAGAAGATGTATTGTGCTGCATTCGCTTTTACTATTTTATATTAGTATTTATGATGGATCTAGTAGTAATAAATTGATGTTAAAATGAACTTATGAAATAAAGAAATCAATTAAATTGGTTTTGTTAAAGTTGCATTAATTACTGCATGTAACTATAGTAGTTGAAGACATGTATTAATGTATGCAAATACTGCGTGCGCAACTTTTAATGGAGTTGTATTGATTCAACCAAAATTTTGGGATTAGTGTCCATATAATTCTTCAATGTCCTATTAAGTTATATTTGGGAATGTGAATGGATTTGATTGTCCTTATGATTTTAACGCCTTACATTCAAACTTAATGAGGCATATGCAACATTTTCTGTCCAATGCCAAATACTAACAGAAGGTGAAACTTGTAACAGACTAGTAATTCCAATGCCAAATTGGTGGTACTTGGGAGGTGGAAAATGTATTTCCCCTCCTTTTTATTTAATGTTGTTTATATGCTCATTTACCCATCTATTTTTGAGAAATAATCTGATGGCCCTATTTAAACATACATGTTGGTATAGTTTCCGGTACGGTGACGTGTTGCCTTGTGATTCGTTGCGTTCCTTGATATTCACTCTCCTCGTGATCTGCAAAATAATAAACGGCTCGTCGGCTCGTGGGGGTGCCGACCATACCCCCACTCCGATGCCTAAGTCAGTTCAAACTATTTATTTTTTGGAGAGTATCAATAATCTCAGAGCTTAGAGAATCTGCCTGTCAAAAATACCTGGCGTAGTGGTCTTATTTATAGGCTCACAGTTCACAGTTATAGAACTACTAGAATACTTGGAGCATAATCTGATTAGAAGTCTGAGTCCTAGATCACATAGTCTTTAATCTTATCTTCATAGAATTCAAATTGGGTAGTAGAGTCCAAGCTGGGTAAGACATTACCTCTTCGTCTGATGTCATACTATTTGGTATCTTATCCCGTATTTGATGGGATAAAAGTCTTACCTTGATATACTCGGAATATCCGTAGTTTTGGGGATAACGAATGGTCTTGTACTTAAGTCTAATCTGGCCGGGTCAGCTCGATGGGCTCGGCCCCCAATACTACCTTAGGCCCACGTGTCTTTGGAGCTAATTATGTCTCCAACAGTTACCCCCCAATTCTCTTATTTGAATTGAGAATGTAAAAGAATTTAGTACCTCAATTTCTGAATCTGGATCTTCCATAATCTGTATCTGACAATTGCCGCCTCTTTCAAAGTAATTATGACGAATAATGCCTCGAATCTCTGGATTGGAGCGGCGTCTAACCTGATGGATGCCAATTCAATTCTTGGACACTTGTGATCTGTCAATGTACTAATAGCAACTCCCCATAAATATCTTCTACATAAGTGCCTCTACATAATATTGTCGGTCGGGACAAAGTTGTGAAGATGATTTTCTACTCTAGGTAGGAGATGGATCAGACTGATGTAGTTGATTTCACCAAGATCGTGGTGAAATGGCACTCTGAGAGAACACCGAAACTTCTTCATCGGTAGTGCTTCGCAGACTGCTTCCACAAAAATCTCTCTTGGTGGCTTTGGAGGCTCAGACTGGTGCTGAGGCTTTGGTTGTTCGAGACTTACAACAGCTAGGGGCTTCTGGTGGCCCGAGGTTCTATGCTTGGCGTACCGAATCTTCTAATCTGAACACCATCTAGCTTGGTCTCACCTGTGAATATCTTTATTTTTGAACTTTGTAATGTTTGAATTCTTTGTTATGGAAAAACTTTCCATAACAAATCAATTCTGACTTATCCTCTAATAACTTGAACAAACAATCGGTTTGCGTAAGTTAACTCCGAGGAGGATAGGAAAAATATTTTGTTCAACCTCCGAGACTAGGAGGAAAAGATTTTTTGTTCAACCTCTGAGACTAGGAGGAAAATATTTTTTGTTTTGGCCTCTGTGACTAGGAGGGAAAAATCTTTTGTTTCAAAAATCTTTTTGTTTCGACCTCCAGGACTAGGAGGAAAAAATCTTTTCTTTCAAAAATCTTTTTGTTTCGACCTCCGGGACTAGAAGCGAAAAATATTTTTTTTCAAAAATCTTTTTTTTTCGACCTCTGGGACTAGAAGGGAAACAATCTTTTGTTTCGACCTCCGGGACTATGAGGGAAAAAATCTTTTTGTTTCGACCTCCGGGACTAGGAGGAAAAAATCAAACTTTAAGCTATCCTCTTTAACTTGAACAAACAATCGGTTCGTGTAAGTTATGACCGAGGAGGATAGGAAAAATCTTTTTAGAATCGATGAACTTACTTGGTTTTTTTTTTTTGTAGAGGTGGTATCCCCTTATGGTTTGTTAGAGGTGTTGTCTCCCGTAAGGTTTGTTGTAGGGGTTGTCTCCCCGTATCTTTGTCCGAGTTGCTCTTGAGAGAACTTAATCCAAGAGCTTGGTGCAACTTCGGTGATTTTCCCTTTGCAAAAGCTTTAACTTTGTTGAGCTACCCCCCATAACTTTAGTCCGTGACCGCGGGCTAAGTCATTCGAGGCGGATAGTCAAGTCCTCTTGGTATCCTGGAAGATGTTGTAAAAAAGATCTTGGAGTTCGGAGTGAGTCTCGGGGCTTCAGCCTGTAAATACTTGAACTTTCCTTTTCAAATGTATCTTTTCTTTTTCATGTAAATTTTTTTTGTAATGAACAAAATTTCAATGGAAGTCTTGGACATTTTGACTTTCACTTTCCTTATCTTACTAGTTCTGAAGTGTTTCTCACTTAAAAACCTTTTTTGAGACATATCTTGATTTCTTATAAATCTTACTTTTTATACTAGAGTTACCCCCCAAAACTTGAACAAACAATCGATTTGTGTGACTTTTTTCTGAGGGAAGAATCGGTCTAATTTTTTTAAAAAAATTTAGGCTACCCCTAAAAATTTTGAACAAACAATCGGTTTGTTGAAAATTTTTACAAAGGAGAATAGAAAATACTATTTGCATCGAAGTGTTGAGTCTTACTTGATGATTTTTTGAAGAGGTTTTATCCTTATACCTTCCTAAAGCTTTACATCCTCTTTATCTTTTTTAATCTTTCCTGAAGTTCTGTCATCCTGAAGCTTTGTCATCCTGAAGCTTTTCTTCTTGGATCTTTACCTCTATGAAGCCCCAGAACCTTTGTCTTCCTGAATCTTTATCTTCCTGGATCTTTATCTTCCTGAAGCTTTATCATCCTGAAGCCTTATCTCCCTAAACCTTTACCTTCCTAGAGATCTGTCTTCCTGAAGCTCTGTCTTCCTAAAGCTCTACCTTCCTGTTTATCTTACTGAGCTACCCCCCATAACTTTAGTTGTGACCGCAGGCTAAGTCGTTCGAGATGGGTAGTCAGGTCGCTGAGCTTTACCTTCCTGAAATTTTATCTTCCTGAAGCTTTATCAACCTGAAGCTTTATCATTCTGAAGCTTTATCTTTCTGAAGCTTTATCTTCCTGAAGCTTTACCTTCCTGAAGCTTTACCTTCCTAAATCTTTATCTTCCTGAATCTTTATCTTCCTGGATCTTTCCTGAAGCTTTATCATTCTGAAGCTTTACCTTTCTGAAGCTTTACATCCTCTTTATCTTTTTGAATCTTTCCTGAAGTTCTGTCATCCTGAAGCTTTATCTTCCTGAAGCTTTGTCATCCTAAAGCTTTGTCATCCTGAAGCTCTGTCATCCTGAAGCTTTTCTTCTTGGATCTTTACCTCTATGAAGCCCCTGAACCTTTGTCTTCCTGAATCTTTATCTTCCTGAATCTTTATCTTCCTGAAGCTTTATCACCCTGAAGCCTTATCTCCCTAAACCTTTATCTTCCTAGAGATCTGTCTTCCTAAAGCTCTACCTTCCTGCTTATCTTACTGAGCTACCCCCCATAACTTTAGTTGCGACCGCAGGCTAAGTCGTTCGAGGTGGGTAGTCAAGTCGCTGAGCTTTACATTCCTGAAATTTTATCTTCTTGAAGCTTTATCATCTTGAAGCTTTATCATTCTGAAGCTTTACCTTTCTGAAGATTTATCTTTCTAAAGCTTTATCTTCCTGAAGCTTTACCTTCCTGAATCTTTATCTTCATGAATCTTTATCTTCCTGGATCTTTCCTGAAGCTTTATCATTCTGAAGCTTTACCTTTCTGAAGCTTTACCTTCCTGAAGCTTTATCTTCCTGAAGCTTTATCTTCCTGAAACTCTGTCATACTGAAGCTTTTTCTTCCTGAAGCTTTACCTTCCTAAATCTTTATCTTCCTGAAGCTTTATCATTCTAAATCTTTCCTGAAGCTCTGTCATACTGAAGCTTTACCTTCCTGAGCTACCCCCTATAACTTTAGTCTGCGACCGCAGGCTAAGTTGTTCGAGGTGGGTAGTCAGGTCGCTGAGCTTTACCTTCCTTTGCAGCAACTTTATCTTCCTGAATCTTTACCTTCCTGAGTCTTTGTCATCCTAAAGCTTTATTTTTCTAAAGCTTTATCTTTCTGAATCTTTATCTTTCTGAAGCTTTATCATTCTGAATCTTTCCTGAAGCTCTATCATACTGAAGCTTTACCTTCCTGAGCTACCCCCCATAACTTTAGTCTGCGACCGCAGGCTAAGTCGTTCGAGGCGGATAGTCAGGTACCTGGGTATCCCTTTTATGTTTGAGCCTCTTCTTGCGAGATTTCTGCCCGAGAGCTTGAATTAGCTTTGGTGAATTTTGCCTTTATCTCGGTCTTTGAAGAGCCATATCTTTTGGTGATGAAGCCTTAGATTATCCTTATCCTTATCCTTCAGAAATCTCCAATCTCGCCTTGGTATCCTTTCCATAACCCTTTCGGGTCGTCCGAGGAAAGGACTCGGGCCAATTCTTAACCTTATCCCTTCGGAAACCCCCAACCGAGGGGTTTCTTCCCATTGAATCCTTTCCATGACCCTTTCGGGTTGTCCGAGGAAAGGATTCTGGCGGATTCTTATCGGGATATCCTTAACCTTTTCCCTTCGGAAACCCCCAACCGGGATTTTTCTTCCCTTTGTATCCTTTCCATGACCCTTTCAGGTTGTCCGAGGAAAGGATTCAGGCGGATTCCTTTCTGGATATCCTTAGCCTAACTCTTTCGAGTATTTCGAGGGGGGGAGTCGGGTGGATGTTGATGTAGCTTGATCATCTTTGGAGACGTTTGATGAAGAAGTGCTTTTAGTCTGTTTCGGACTGTCTGTTCTTCCTTGCTCTCGGTGTTGGACTAACTGAGAGACTTTCCTTGTTTTCTCTGCAGGGTTGTCTCCCTGGCTCTCGGTGTTGGACTAACCGAGAGACTTTCCTTGTATAATTTGTTGTAGGGGTTGTCTCCCCATATCTTTTCTACGAAAAGGGTTAACAAAGCACTGCATATACTAAAACAAAATAGCAGAATGCACAGTAGCACCATATATTCTTTTCATCCGTCTGGATGATTTTGTGATCCTTTCACTCATGACAGAAGTGAGGCCTCAACACATGAGTCTATTTTATCAAAATATATATATTTTTTGGCAAAGCGTACAAGTGTATATATATATATATATATATATATATTCTGGTTGATAAAATAAAAACCAACATTTATCCTTACTTTAACATGAATCATGTTTGTAAAAGAAGAGTATGAACTTATATGGTGAATTCGATGAAGATGAACCATCTTACTTGGAGTTCCTTATCTTGCATGCCACTCGATATGGGGCTTTATGGGAGAGTTCCTCAAACTGGACCCTCGGTTCGGATTGGTACCTCGACACGTGACTGTGCCCTTCGAAGGATGGCAAATCTGGAGGGGTCCTCGGAGTGTGCCATTTGGAACTAAGAGCTCGGGCATAGTCTCCTCGGGATAGTACCCTCGAAATAATACTCTCGGTATGTGTCATCTCGGTACATACTTTTCGCCTCGGTAGAACACCCTCGGGTCTATCTTTTCTCCTTGGTAGAACGCCCTCGGATCAAACTTCTTGGATTATACTTTCTTCTCGGTATAACACTCTCGGGTCTAACTTTCCTCCTTAGTAAAACACCCTCAGATCTATCTTTTCTCCTCGGTAGAACACCCTCAGATCTATCTCTTGTTCTCTGAAAAACACCCTCGGATCTATCTTTTCACCTTGGTAGAACACCCTCGGATCTATCTTTTCACCTCGGTAAAACACCCTTGGATCTATCTCTTGTTCTCAGTAAAACACCCTCGGATATATCTTTTCACCTTGGTAGAACACCCTCGGATCTAACTTTTCTCCTCGGTAGAACACCCTCGGATCTAACTTTCCTCATTGGTAAAACACCTCGGATCTAACTTTTGTACTCGGTAGAACACCCTCGGATTTAACTTTTTGGAGGGTTGCCACCTCGGGATAAAACTCCTCGGAGTACACTAACCTCCATACATACTCCTTTTTTTTTCTTTTTTTTCTTTTTTTTTTTCGAGACAGATAAGCCGAGCCTTCAGCCTAATGGCTCGGTCTCAGTTTCGTTTCTGATAAAACACCTCGGAATTGGGCCAGGGATTGGGGGTTGGATCCGGTGTTACAAAACAAAGCCTTTTATACATCAGGTTCAAACTAACCCCAAACTAACTACTTAACAGAATAACAATTGCCCCAATCAATAACCAATCCAATCCACAACTCCTAGACTAGCTGGCGCCCAGCAATCCTGCGCACCACTCCTTGCGAGACACCTCAGCACTCAACCTTATCTTCGATATTTTTCTGAATCGCATCCTCCAGCCTTCTTGTAGTTGCTTCTTTTCTTCTTAATAGTTTCGAAGCCCAACAATTCGAAACATAACTTTTCAACCTGGAAGTGTTGCGAGTCAACCATCCAGTCTGTCCCTGCTCTTGCATCTTAAGCATGCTCATCCTTTCTTCCTCTACCAATACCTCAAGCCATCTTGGGAGATTAACTCCATTCCCATGGCCGATGAAACCGATGCAAAACCATCCTCTTTATCTTCGTGCAGGTCAAAAATGTCCACCTCCGAAGTCTGGCTTGGGCCTTAGATCCATCGACTCCATTCGGTGGATTCCGAGTAGAGTCTCTACGTTACCACTGCCTCGGAGGTCCAGGAGCCTCGAAAGTCTAGAAACTTTTGGGTAAGTCTCTTATTCATTGTTGCCTCAGAAGTCTAGGACCTTCTAGCCAGCAACGTTTTGTGGATCACAGTCGGGATTGGGCTCTCCTTGACAACGCCGCAATTCTTCATCCGCCCCACTGGAATTGATTAGAAGGGGTTCTAATTCATAACCCCGAGGATGGAGGATCTGAACTTGACCCGAGATGAGCTGGCGTTAATCTTCCTCTAGAGCTCGGACTGAAACAAACAGCATGCTCTCGACTACCATCTGGGAGGCTGGGGAGACCGGATCTTCGAGACAACGACCCGATTCGAAGACTGACCCGAGGTGGAGACTTTTTGGGTTTTGTTGAGCTCAGACCTCTGGGTTTAGCTCCGTGTTGAAGACTTTGAGATCGATCGGATTTTGGTTTCGCTTTTCACCAATTTCGACTCCTGCTGGATCTTCCATTGACGAGGGTCTCTTCTGAACTTTGGTGGAAATCTAGATACTCTTTGGAGAAGAAGTCAGGAACTGGACCGGGTTGGATTATCCTTCTTTTTGGGCCAACTCCTCTTTTCTTCTTTTATTCTCTTTGTATTTTTTGTTTGTCTGGGCCAACTCATTGGAATGAATTGGATTAGGCCCAATTCCCTAAGCCTAAGCCAATCGACCTGAAGCTTTCTTTTTTCTCTGAGGTGTTTCATCTGGATTTATATGCGTTAAAACACGCCCGATATAGATGGATGCGGATCAATTCTAAGTGAATATAGATCTGACTAGATTCGTGAAGATCTTGAGGAAAGAAACCATCGGCTGGTTTTAAACGTGATTTTTTTGCCTGGTCACCGTTGCGGATTTTTTTTTTGCAAGAAACGAATAATCGTTCCCACAGACGGCGCCAAACTGTTGGTACAGTTTCCGGTACGGTGACGTGTTGCCTTGTGATTCGTTGCCTTCCTTGATATTCGCTCTCCTCGTGATCTGCAAAATAATAAACGGCTTGTCGGCTCGTGGAGGTGCCGGGGGTGCCGACCATAACCCCACTCCGATGCCTAAGTCAGTTCAAACTATTTATTTTCTGGAGAGTATCAATAATCTCAGAGCTTAGAGAATCTGCCTGTCAAAAATACCTGGCGTAGTTGTAACGCCCCCAAACCGCTAAGGGTTAGGTTCGTCCATTTTCAAACACCAATCCGCAAAGATTCATAAGGTCTACTAGGTAACCTAGCTAATATGCTGAATTAAATAAATTAAATAAAGAGAATAATAATAATTTTAAAACTCAGAGCTTTAATAAATGCGGAAATGTTTATTTCGAAAAGAGTAATATTGTTTGATACCATAAATGAAAATGCAAAGGAAAACTGGATTTATTGTGCGAGTACACTTATTAAGGTAACAGAAAAATAATATCCTACTACTAGCCTAGATCCCATCCCGGCCGCCTAGGTCTCTCTGTTCATAACCTGAAAACAAAACAAAAATAAGGGGTGAGCGAGAAATGCTCAGTAAGACAACCCTCAACCATAAAACGGTTGAGTTAACTTCATTTTCTTTAAAACAATTATTAAAATACACTTGAAATCTACATCTCTAGAACACAAGTCAAAATTTAGCATTTTACTTAACACATAAAATACCCGTTAATAATTAAGACTTCTCATATATAGGGCCCATGTACACTATTACGCCCTGTGTACTAGGGTTGCGCGGTCTACTGCGACCTCAGGCAGGTAAACTATGGCCACAGGCCCTGCCCCGTCAGCTAATTAATTGAAGTGTACTTAGCATGACATAGGGATGGATTCCGCCTTCTCTAAGTCCTTCTGCGGTTGCGCTTCCATCCAAGCAACGGTACCGAGCTTAAACTCTGCAAATCTCTGTGAATATATCTAGGGCCAAAATAATAGTCTCCTCCACACACGTGCCTCATTTATAAAAATCTCATTCTCATAAATTATTCTTATTCCTTTGATAACTCTTGAGGCAACGTGTGGGAGGGTTTTTACTCTCATTTTCTCATTAATTTCAAAAGGCTGTAACTTCCCGTCTCGGGAACCAACTAAACAATTTACTAATAATTAGAAAATCATTTATAACCAAAGCTTCTTTTAAAACAGTGATTTCAAGATTAACATTTATACCGACAATTTTCATCTCAAAACTATTTTTAAAACAGTCCTTCATGCATCAATATAATTTGAAATATAGAACAAGAACAATTAATTGCAAATATGCTTAAAAAAAAGATAAAGTAATATGACATAAAACAATTTGAGAAGGGGTAGAGGATCCCTTACTTCTCTGATTGCAATAAGTCGCTGGACTATCTCGACCGCTAACTAATCACCTGGTACAGGTTTAAATAAATCAATACCTTGCACTAGTCACTAGACTACACACTGACACCACTAAGATTCGTCTTACTTAGCCTAATGAGATTGAACTTACTCGGTTTATTTAAAATTGTATTTAAGGAAAAAAATAATTAACAAAATGGCTGAAGGAAAATACAACAAATGTGTCTAAAAATTTTGCACAGTGTTCCTGACCATCAAATGGGAGGCAAGGTCATGAGGTAAAGAACAAAATTAAGACCTGATTATGTCTAGAGGCTGGAGTGTATAGAAGAAATATATATATATATATATATATTTATCAACGGACACGGCACTGTGGTAGCACTTAAATCAGAAGACTTATTAGTGAGAGCAAATAGGTTAAAAAGGAAAAGAAGAATTGTATGAGCCATGATGTCTAATTTATGTCAATAGAAAGGAAATATTCAAGACCACCAAAAACCAAGGGGACTATCAGGTGACGTTAGTACAAAAAGAAAAAAGAAAGAGAAATACAATAAAGACAAATCATGATAAATGACAAATCATGATGGATAGAAAAGAGAGAGAAGAAGGAAGAAAAATAGAAAAGAAAAGAAACTCTCCTTTAGGTGGCGTCAGGAAGAGTAACAAGGAAAGAAAGAAAGAAAAAACTAAATAAAATAAGATAAAAATCAACAAAACCAAAGGAAGGTGGTACCCATAAGAGACAAGGAATAAAGGTTTCTCTCTCCTTGGTTACCACACAGCCAACCACACAACAACAACTCTTCTGCACCATCAAGTTTTAACGCAAATACATATATGTATCCTAGGGACCCGTGGCTCAATGCATCAGTTTGAGAGGAAGTCAATCGAGAAAAGAACGTACATAGAGGTCATAACGAGAGAGAAGAAAGAATATTATACCTATAACTTAGTGGCAATAGTAGAGAAAATCAAAATCAATGCACGCAGGGTGAGAGGGACGGCGCAATATTTCTGAGGTAAGAGCAATAGGCGACGGCCAGAAAGTGTATTTATAGGCTAAGGGTTTTGCTCTTTTGCATGGTAGCGGCTAGGGTTTTGTATATTAGGATTTTATAATAATAATAATAATAAAAAAAAAACGATATAACTTATTAAATATAATAATTGCCTTTAATATTAAAAAAAAAAGAAAAGAAATCGGTATTTAATAAAATATACAAGCGGATATTTTCTTCTAGGATTAATAATATATATATATATATATATATATATATATATATATATATATATATATATATATATATATATATATATATATATATATATATATATATATATCATTACTAATGTTTAAATTATATAGTGTCCAATCTCATAGGTAGTAAAAGACTACTTTACCCTCGAAAGGGAGTCGGGGTTATTACAGTAGTGGTCTTATTTATAGGCTCACAGTTCACAATTATAGAACTACTAGAATACTTGGAGCATAATCTGATTAGGAGTCTGAGTCCTAGATCACATAGTCTTTAATCTTATCTTCATAGAATTCAAATTGGGTAGTAGAGTCCAAGCTGGGTAGGACATTACCTCTTCGTCTGACGTCATACTATTTGGTATCTTATCTCGTATTTGATGGAATAAAAGTCTTACCTTGATATACTCGGAATATCCGTAGTTTTGGGGATAACGAATGGTCTTGTACTTAAGTCTAATTTGGCCGGGTCAGCCCGATAGGCTCGACCCCCGATACTACCTTAGGCCCACGTGTCTTTGGAGTTAATTATTTCTCCAACAATACACAACCAAGTTTTTCTGTTTAATATATAACTCATCAAACATACAATCTGCAGAGAATGGATTCATCATATGAACAAAGGCAACACACAAATTTAGACTCCAAAACAGTAAGGTGTTTGAGTTAGTAATAAGAAAATACAATATACAATTCCTACTGCCATGCATGCTCTTACTTAATTTGCATTTCAAAAAATTGACTAATGATAGTCGATAGAAAACATCAAGACCTTCAGTAAATCGAGCATACGTTACTAGACAAGTCCTGAGTTTACAATTGTCTATTTGTGGCAAATAAGTTGACAGAGACTACCTGTTCAAAAAGAAAAAGAAAAAGAAAAAGAAAAAAATTATAGAGACTACCTCTATCCAACAAACCTAGGACTACAAAAAAAAAAAAATTATGCGTGTGGCACCCTTGAACCCTGCTCAAATTATAGGTACAGAAGTCAATTACAAAAAATACAATCTATATCCTATCCTTTGAATGTTGTGACTCTTGCAACTCATCCCCTTACTTCCAATAATTCATAAAGTGACTTTTTGCAACTCATCATCCAATTCCTTGTAAAAAGACAATTACAAAAACCACATAAGACCAAAGTTCCATAACCCAACCTTTAGATGTTGTGAAAGCAAAAAACAAGAATATGTTATTTATTCTATGGGAAAATTGAGGAAATATGCAACTTGTAGTAAAATATTTTTGGAAATTGAGCGTAGTTTCATTAAATATAAAAGGAGCAAATACAAAATGTATTATGGAAAAGAACCCAAGAATGGGAAAGAAAAAAAATAAAATCAATCATATCAATGGTAAATAATTTCAGCGATGACTCTTCTTGATACTTCAAAATTACAAGATCTATTAATTATTCAAAAAAAAAAAAAAACCCTATATACAGTTACCTTATCAGTTTCAATTTGAGCAATAGGTTCGTAACTCTGTCCCCAGGTTCTGCTCATTGCATATAATAAACATGAGTCTCAGAAGGTATTCAATTCATGCATATGTATGTCAGAATGTACTGTTATAAGCCTGATTGTTATGGGCATGAAGCTGAAAAGAAGGAACCCGAAGATTGTGCGAAGTGTGGGAAGATGTGTGTAGTGTAATGTGGATCCGTGTAATGTAGTAGTTGCTAGAATAGTTAGTGGGTCAGTTATGTTAGTAGTGGGTAGTTATTTTAATAGTGGGTTAGTGAGGTCCAGTAAGCATGTTAGTGGGTCAGTAGTTACGTATCAGCAGTTAAGTAATCTTGTATTTAATTCAGTCTTTGAGATTAAGGAAGGTAACCAGAAAATTATCTAAGGTTCATCTCTTACCGTGTGTTTGAGTGAAAGAACTCATCTCTTAACCGTGTGTTAGAGTGAGAGGAGGGATTGACCCCTTGAAGTGTCAAACTACTATTTTTATCGTCTTTTATTATGGTATCCTTACAAATTACATTCTCAAATATCCAGACCCATAACATGTGGTATCAGAGCCGTGTTCCTGCGACCATGAACCACATTCCTGCAGCCACAAATAGTCGAAATTATGAAGAAATCAGGAAACTAGTGCTGAAACTACAAAAGGATTTGAAGATGTATACGGATAATGTTAAGGTTAATGTTGCAAAATTATAGGAGAGTACGGAGCGAATTATGGAGAGTCACAAGCGGAAAGAGATTGTGCTCACCGAAGAGGAAGATACGCTTAAAAAAGAAGAAGAGCAAGAGCAAAATGACGAAGTCCGAGAGTTAGAAGTGGTCCTTGCAACCGATGCCCATTTAGACGTTCGTCCCAAAGAAATTGTTGAAGTCTCTAAAGAAAAAGCACGACAAATTGGAGAGTTCCAGCTTGTTACGGTAACTGAAGAAAATGCAATTATAAAGGTGAAAAAGGAGATTAGAGCACCAGATGTAGTGGAAGAGTTCGAGTCAATTTCTACAACCAAAGGACCTTCAAAGGTCCACAGCAAAGAAGATGAACCAAAGGACCAATTGGAGCACAATGAACATTTTGTTCATGAGCACCTGAAATTGGGACGATTCCTCTTCGCAAGTGTGTCTGCAGCGCCGAAGCTGATGCTGTGTTTTAGAGTCTCAAAGCACAGATGGCATTGGAAAATTATCTCATTGGGAGACTATGTCCTGCACGTTGGAGGCTTGATTGGCTTTAACTTTCCAAAGGGTATCAATTCGGTGAATGGCGGAAACCGCTTGGTTAAGAGATGCAACTAGTACCAAAGCTTGAGTGTCAACATTTCAGCGAACAAAATATATTTTCCTTTCATGAGGGCGTGGCTTGCGCTCGTGGACAATGGGCTAGAGCTAAAGGTGGAAGGTATTCTTTCAGTGCTCAATCAGTATAGGGAGAAGGAAGGAATTACAGAGGGATGTGTGAAGGACCCAATGGGGGAAGCTGCAAAGAAAACGGGAAACGCAGAGGAAAAACCGCTCTTAAGGCATGGTGGTTGTGACGCCGTTGATCCCCTCTGCGGAGTTGAAACCCAGTTTACCCCAGAGAGCACAGTTGGGGTGTTGACAATAGCGGACAAAGGGGTTCGAGTATTGGCCACTCCGACCTCGGATCTTGGAAAGATTTTGTGTTACCTGCACGATCTTGAAATGGGAGGTGAGCTAACCATAGTGGCTGCAACCCAAGCTGCGCAGTTGGCGTTGAAGCACTGCCAAAACACTCATCAGCAGATTCCACCTCAATTCTGCGACAAAGAGAAGCCCAAGCCTATGCCTCCATACCGGGAACTAACCCAGAACCCAGTACTCCAGTCAGCCATCCTCGCTGCGTCGGTGGGTCCTTGGAACCACAACGGCACACAAGACCGATGGACCACGTCGTTAGTTCTGAGAGGTAAGAGTCCCTGTCTTGCTAAGAGTCTCTGTTATCCTCTTAGCGATGGGGGGTCTAAAACTGGGTCTGAAAATTCTGGGGCTGTGTTTAATTTAATTGGTGCTGAGATTAAGGCCCTCCCGGTTGCAATGAAGGTTCTTGGATTGGTTCTGGAGTTTGTTTTGATAATTTCAATGGGTATTAGTGCCAAATTGTTGGTGAGGCTTTCAGTGTTATGTAAGGCCGTTGTGTACGGTGAGGTTGTGCAATACGCAATGGGAAGGCCAGCGAGGTTGTTATCAGAAAACTGCCTGATTGTTAACAATAGGATTGATTCGTTGAGCGTGACCTCTGCTGCTTCGGTAGCTCTTATAGTTGTCTTTGATAAGAATGAGGAAGGTTTGGAAGAGGAAGATGAAAAGGAGCATGGAGACAGATGTTGCTGGGCTTGTGAAGAGACTTATGCAGCTGATGGATTTTGGATTTGCTATCAAAGAATTTAGTATGTTACTTTTACAACTAATTTGGGTTTTCTTGTGTGTCTTTTGTGGAATATTGTGGCCTTTGCCATGACCATATCCTGGATCAAAGGAGAAGGCTCGAGAAATTGGTTTCTAGTTATCATCTACTTCTTATCAAAAGTCCCTGGAGCATAGGTGTTATGGTATTGCCTTCTTTATCGGAGAGGAGGTTCTGATGCAGGTCAAGACAAGAGAAACCAGACTTTAAGCAGGAGGGAGTTGCTCTCAGCCAGCACGTGGGTCTTGGACAGAGGAACACATGTGAGGAAGGGAGAGTTACAGATTCCAGCCACCTACTCCATGAAAAGATGTTCATTCTTTGTAAAAGACAAAAATGTGCTCCACAATATGTGCTCCCTATTTGTTGATGGGAGACACGGGTCTAGTGCATGCTGGGGTTACGTGTTGGCAGTTGCTGACACCTTAATGAGAGTGGACGAATTTATGGCTACATCTGAAGATGGACAAATTTTGCTCAATGCTGGAAGAAACAAGGCTGTACACTTGTGGGACCTTTATGATTATGGTTTCATAGAAATTGTACCAGCATATGAGGTATTCGAAGCTTTGTATTTAATTCATTCTGGGAGCTCTTTTGCTTCATTAGTGGCTTCATTCTATGAGCAAAGTGGGAAGAAAACAAGTGGGTCCTCTGCAATTCATTTTATCTCAATTGGTGAACATGGGATTGAAAGAATATGGAACTTGTTTGAGCGAAAGCCATCTAGTGTTACTGTCAACTCAAACATGAGTAGGGATTCCACATCTGCCGTGATGTTACCAACAACTCAAGGGTTGCTTTCTGTGACTGCCGATCATCAATTTCTTTTCTATGTCCCAGTAGAACACTTCTAGAACCTATTTGGCAGATTGGGACTGCTAAGGGGTGTGCTTGCAAATTTTAATTTACTGACCTTGTGGGCAAGGTCTTCTGAAGTAGAGGAGTTTGTTATGAGCCTGATTGTTATGGGCATGAAGCTGAAAAGAAGGAACCCGAAGATTGTGCAAAGTGTGGGAAGATGTGCGAAGTGTGGGAAGATGTGTGTAGTGTAATGTGGATCCGTGTAATGTAGTAGTTGCTAGATTAGTTAGTGGGTCAACTATGTTAGTAGTGGGTAGTTATTTTAATAGTGGGTTAGTGAGGTCTAGTAAGCATGTTAGTGGGTCAGTAGTTACGTATCAGCAATTAAGTAATCTTGTATTTAATTCAGTCTTTGAGATTAAGGAAGGTAACCAGAAAATTATCTAAGGTTCATCTCTTACCGTGTGTTTGAGCGAAAGAACTCATCTCTTAACCGTGTGTTAGAGTGAGAGGAGGGATTGACCCCTTGAAGTGTCAAACTACCATTTTTATTGTCTTTTATTATGGTATCCTTACAAATTACATTCTCAAATATCCAGACCTATAACATGTACATAACTTTAAGCATATACAATTACACAATTCAATTCTTAAGGAATGAAAAGCATCATAATTCACAATGTAGTTGTGAGAGTAACATACTCTTTAGGAAATTTGCCGAAGTGCCATCAGTTATAGATTCACCCATGAAAGGAACAATAGCTTCAACCAGGCCTCCTACAATGCATGATGGAATAGTTAAAACTAGGCAACTCCAACATATATAAACACGTGCGCATACACAAACATAAACACACACAAAAGCATATGAAAAATCAAACCAAGATAAGGGATCTGCACAAGCGCATAAAACTATAAATTACCATTGTCCGAAGAAAATGATCTATTCCTCAATCGTACAAAGGGCTCTGCTTGAAATAGTGTTGTAACTTCCCCGCATACAAATAAGAAAACCGGGGCAAAACGAACAAGAAACCATAGGAGGAGAAAGATTCAAAAGGAGTAGAACCCTTTTTTATGTTTCTATCAGTCCTAGAGTGTAAGACTCAGATTCTCTTCCCAGATTAAGGTTGGCCGGTGGAAATGGCGCCGGTGAAATAGGTCGCCCAAAAAAAAAAAAATAGGAGGAGAAAGATTCAAAAGGAGTAGAACCCTTTTTTATGTTTCTATCAGTCCTAGCGTGTAAGACTCAGATTCTCTTCCCAGATTAAGGTTGGCCGGTGGAAATGGCGCCGGTGAAATAGGTCGCCCAAAAAAAAAAAAAACAACAAAGCAAAAGCCACGTAGGCTTGAGTGTAGGATTGATGTAGAAATAACATATCACTTAGTCAAAACTCGTCCAGCTAGCCTAGTGGGTTTTGAGGGGAAATGTAAACAAATACTTGAGTGGACTTCTTAAAGGCACTTTCAAATGCATTTCCTCTTTTAAATTAAAATGGTTAAGCAAAATCAGTGAAAACTCCGTCCATCCCATCATGCAAACTAAATGCATTTTGTATTTGTAATATTTGTGAAAAAATGATACGATTGTTGTCATTCTCGTTTCACATTATACATGATCATTTGATCATTTTCCACTCCTAATGGAATTCCTTATATGAATCGGTGAACTCATTTGTTCTTGTTTTGTTGAGTGTTGAGGATATATTGCTGCAATTTCTCTTGTGGTCAGGGAAGCTAGAAGGGCAATACTCATGAAGTCAAGTACGATGTTAATAATTCGAAGAATTAGGGGGTATGCCTGTTTTTAGGGAAAAATATAATTCAACTCCCCAAACTACCATATTTTTTCTGGATGGCCTTCCAAACTATTAAGGCTTGCACTCTGACCCCAAATTACCAAATTCTTGTTTTTTGGCCATTCCATGATGCCTACTCTCTAAATTGATGGAAAGTGAGTCACGCGTGCACGTGACTCTAAAGGCTCAAATAACCTAAAAATGCCCCTAATTATAACCTCGAATTTACTAAACTGTCCCATGGGAGAAAGACACACGTCTGAGTGGGGAGGGCCAAAAAATTACAAAATTGTCATTCGGGTACTCTAGAGATGAACAGATGCTCGGTGTGTGTGTTTTCTAGAGGCACATCGACCACGTAGCACTCGATCACAATGGTTCCATTGCCCGCGGGTGAGGGGTGGAGGGTGGTGATCGACCGGTAGTTGGCGAGGCGGTGGTTGCCACCGACGACGCTGAAGCTGATAACGTGGCGCTCTTCGTCGAGGACCAGATGGTGGAGACCGGCCCGACGACATCCTACACCACAACGGAGCAGCACTGGTTGGGTCCCACCGGGTGCGTGTGGTAGCGCACCACGGTATCCAGCACTTGGGTGGCACTGGTGAGAGGGAACCACTCGTTGTGCACGCACTGTGTGGCGGTGTTGGTGGGTGCGGTGTTGATTCTGTGGAGTAGAAGTGAGGATTTGGGAGGAGGAGGAGGGCTCGAAAGCATTTTTGGATGATCTTTTTGTGTTGATGGGGGGTTCATATTATGAGGAGTAACATGGACCTTTTCTATTCACCTCTGTTTTCATATTCTAAAACAGAGGTGAATAGAGTCATGAAAAGGTCCCTGTTTAGAGGAGTCCAGAATCTGGTTTTTTTCTCCGTGCTTAAGGGACAGCACTGATGATGCCAAGAGAGTGAAGAATCCTTCATCTCTAATGCCGTTTCTTGCAGTGGAGAGAAGAGTTGCAGATGACTACAGAAGGAATTATCAGAACCCTGCTATTATTGGACCCGACGAAGTACTTTGCCTGGCTCAGCCTTTTGCAGAACCGAACTAACTTTTTGTTGATGGCCAAATTGCTCCTCCTCAAACTGGTTCAGATACGGAAAGGAGAAAAGATGGAGGAGTAGAGCATGGTAATGGGGTTGGAGTTCCCTTGCTATTTTCATGCATGTGTGGCCAACCATCCGACTAAACAAACATGTGTGGAAGTTTTGAATTCCTGTTTTTGGCAAAAAAAAAAAGTGTAAATCCTATAGCGTGGCAAAAAAAGAGTGTAAAGCCCTTTATTTTGATGTTGTCTTCGGTTATAACCTAGGATGGGTAATTTATTGGAGAGACATATATATATAATGTATTTCGCAAATTGCATGCATAGAGTAAACATCAAGAAACATGACATGATCCAATATAGTTCACGAGCTAAAAGATCTAATGCCCATAATAACAACGGCATTAACACTAGTTACAAAGTCTCTTTGAGTACACTACTTCAGAAAGGAAACGAAATATGTGAGGCAATGGAAACAAGCAAAACTGGTTTGATTACCCTTTGTGAGCCTTTCCTTTTCTTTGAAGATGACTACATGACTTTTTGGACAAATACGAACCATTCCGCCGTTGTTATTTTGTGGGATTAAGGCGGAAACATGTTGTTTGTGATCAAAAAGGAGAACCATTTGATATAAGGTTTACGGTTGAAGAATTCAAGAACTCTGTGGGATGTGGATCGATGTATCTCACAAAAAACGCAGTGACATTCCTCGATCTATTTGTCTTTCTTGGTGGAGTTCGGCCTGCTCATGAAAGACCAAGACCTTTCAGTCCTCTTCAAGCGCGCGCGGTTGAAGGTGTTGCTGGAAGAAAAAGAAAAAGAGATGAGTCTGATACTGTTAGAGGTTTATTCAACAATGGTGGTTTAGAGGAGAGCTTACTGCACCATTCTCCACGACGGTCTTGATGAATTTGCGGAGAGACTTGGTGTTTGTTGGAGAAATAATTGGCTCCAAAGACACGTGGGCTGAGCCCATCGGGTTAACCTGGCCAGATTAGACTTAAGTACAAGACCATCCATTATCTCCAAAAAACCGCATATCCCAAATATATCAAGAGAGACTTCTATCCCATCAAATATGGGATAAGGTACCTAATAGAATGACATTAGCTAAAGAGAGTGTCATATCCAGTTTGGACTCTACTACCCAATTTGAATTCTATGAAGATAAGATTAAAGACTATGTGATCTAAGACTCAGACTCGTAATTAGATTATGCTCCAAGCACTCCAGTAAATTCATAACTGTGAACTGTGAGTCTATAAATAAGACTACTACGTCAGGTATTTAAAGGAGGCAGATTCTCTAAGCTCTGAGATTATTTATACTCTCCAGAAAATAAATAGTTTGAACTGACTTAGGCATCGGAGTGGGGGTATGGTCGGCACCCCCACAAGCCGACGAGCCGTTTATTATTTTGCAGATTACGAGGAGAGCGAAGATCAAGGAAGGCAACGAATCACAAGGCAATACGTCATCGTACCGAAAACTGTACCAACAGTTTGGCGCCGTCTGTGGGAAACGACGAATCGTTTCTTGCAAAAAAAATATATCCGCAACGGTGACTACACGATAAATCACGGCTGAAACTGGCCTATGGTTTCTTCCTTCAAAGATCATCACTAGACCAAGACAGATCTATATAGATCTACAGTCGTACATAGTAGATCACATTCAACTATGACGTATCAGTATTCAATTAGCATCGAATCAGTGCTCGCCTTCGTCAGAAAAACAAGATAAGTCCATACTTTTCCTTTCATTTCGATTTGTTAAATTGTGGAAAGAAATTCATAGTGTGGATGACTATCTGTGCTATTATGAAATCCAATGATAAGAAATTTTGGAGTGTCAGATCTGAAACTCTCTTTAGCAGGAGACAAAGATCAATAATTATTGTGCCCTTGTACGTTTACAAGCGCTTCGTTAAAAAACATGAAGCCTTTTAACTATACTATGAGTTTTGGTTGGAATGGTGCTTCTCTTCTAATACTTGCTGATTTTTTATATTTTTTATTGGCACTACAAGACAAATAATTGGGTTTATAAAAGAAGAGTGATGGTTTGAAATTGTCAAGCCTTGATTTCACGATAAAACTGTAAAAGTTCTTAGCCCATGCCTTTCCTCTTATTAGAAAGAGATTTTTGAGTCAATAAAAGTATATCTCTAAATCTGGTTTTTTAGCGTCAAAATTAATTGCTGACAACAAGGCATGTGCTCGTCTATAGTACCGGCAATGTGTTTGTTAAGCTTCTCTGCAGAGATGACAAGAAAGAAAGGGCCATGACGTTGTCAATCACAATCTGATCACACGGCCATGATCCATCCTCCAGACTTAGGTTCTTGTATACCCACTCGAGGCTAAACGGCTAGGTCGCTATGCAAAATTCTACTGGATGCATATGGCACGAAAGGATTAGTGGGGAGTAGTCTCAAGGCCCCAAGTGCCTCGGTGGACATAATCACCGTTGACACCGAGAGAAAAATGAAGTCCAAAGGAAGAAAGGAGACTCTGGCTCTAAGCTTGGGTCTGGGTAGGATATTTTACACCCAAGAGGGCTTGATCCAGTAAGCCCAAACAAGTTGGCCCAAAAGAAAAAGAAGAGAACCTATGATCCAGTATTCCGGTTCCTAGTTCCTTCTCTGAATAAGCTAATGTGCACGAGATCAAAACCCTCGTCAAGGGAAGATCCACTCTGGCTCATTTCAGTTCAAGTTCAGATCCTCTCCAATGGGGGATTCGCCACCGTGAAGGTCCAGCTCGGGATCCTCCCCTCTGACTCCGAGACCATCGACCAGTGCCGCTACAACCGAATTCGTTGCAGCCACCGTACAAGACTGCTCCACCCGAGCAGGTGACATTGAGGATCGCGATCCTTAGGACATCGAGGATCGCGATCTTTAGGACATCAGAACGTGAATCCCCGGTATTTCGGGTTTTGCCCAGTAGGACATTGGAGCCCCGAACATGGAGGCAGTCTTCTTCATGGATTTGGAGATTTTCGGGCGATGGCGACGCTCCATTCCACTCAGAATCCAGCGACTCGTGCTCCTCACGGTCATCCCCACTATTGCTAAATCATCTATGCCAGGCATCTGGAAATTTGAAAGCTCACATCTCTTGCACCCAAAATTCGTGGCCATAGACTCGTGACCAGCAAGATGGAGACCCTCGAGAGGATAAAGCAAACTATTTGTACAGGCCTAGGATGATTCGACTGTGATTGAAATAGAGGCCACGTCTGAGGACTTCACTCTCAAAGTTTTGAATGACGTATGTTCGTATTCAAAGATTTTTATTCAACAGTGAACCAAGAAATAACTGAGCTCTGACCGCGACCCGCCGGAATCTGAAGCCAGATCCGAAACCCCAGCTCCGGTGAGAGGATTAGAGCATCACCGCACGATTTTCTAGAACTCATAGTGGAAACAGATTACAGCCAGGACTTTCCTAACTACCGAATCATGGTTGTCGAGGATGAACAGATCGTAGCCCAGGCCTTTCTCGTAAAAGGTTTGCATGGTGTATCGGCAAGAGGCTCGACTATAATAGAATTTGATGATTGAAGTTACTGGAATTGAATTCCTACCGAAGAATCTAGCGTACGAACCTGGCTTTGCTTCAAAGCAATCGTGAGGAAAGGCCCACACGTTCATCGCCCGATCTAAACCCAGGAGATACCGGTTCATTAGCCAGAACCTTGCCATGATCAAATTTAGAGTGCAACAGCGTGGCCGCCCAGTGCTGCCAATCCTGAGACAACGTCTCCTCGGTCAGCACCGGGTGGGTCATTGTCGAAACTCCCAGAAGCTCTGGGATCATCAGTCTTGAATCTTATGCCCGAGCCAAAATTCAGAAGTGGATCCGAGAGACCATAAAAAGAAAAAAAAGAACCCCAAGTCTATGGGTTGTTTGTTCCGGCAGCTTCATCAAACGCCACCAAGTTAGCGGCCATTACCGGGACTCCCAGAACTGTTGGGTTCAGACTCGGATCTGCTACTCGAACCAGAACTTTAAGGTGGATCGGTCTCGGTGGGATGTTGGGTTCGGTCCGGCGATCCAAGTAGTGGGTCTGGCGCCCGTGCTCCAAATAAGCCTAAGGCTCAACAAAGTGTAAACGACAGGTTTCACCTAGTGGGAAGTTGGAACTCCAACGATCTGGAGATTTCCAATAAGATAAATACCCAGAACATGGTTAAAAGCCACGGATTTCTCGAAGCTGATCCAGACCAAACCAAATCCGATTGTTTCAGCAAATTTGTGTTTGTCTTCATTAGAAAAGTTTATGTACAAGTCCTTTTTACAAACAGGAATCAGGACCACCTTTGGACTTTCCGGAGAATCGCTGCCTTGGTCGGCCTTCAAGTCAGCCATTGTTGAAGTGTCCGAGAGCTCTGGGTCCGGTTCCAGATCTGTGCTCAGAGTTAGAAAAAATGGGCTACATCAACAATAAAATATTTGGGCCCCTTCTTTCTGGACTATAAAGTCCAGACCCAACTTAAATGGACCAGCAACTTGACAACATTTTGGAACTGAGATCTAGCTGTGACCCGCCGAAGCCTGAACTAGATCTGGAACCGGGCACCATGGACAAAATTTGATCAGACCCGTCCAACTCAGTTCTTGATGATGTTCGCAGGGAGGCCGAGAATTACGATTGTAGGCACCGATCTAGTGCCCAGAAACCAAATAGTTAAAGGTCCCAGTCATAAACCAGAGACCCAAAACCCCCAACAGGAGTCAGAGCTGGATCAACCTTGTGGAGGAGGCTTCTCAGGACCCGAACCATTGGATCCCCTAAACGGTGTCGCTCCATGTAGCATAACCCCAAGAACGATGAATCCAAGCCTTCGATTCCCTTAGGCATGGAGCTGGAGGTTCAGGATGTCGACGACCAAGAAAAGGAGAAAACGTCAGTTGGTAGTAACCCAGGTTATGAAAATGTTATATCGGAGGTTCAGCCAAACGCCCAGAATAGAGAATGGGACCCCCAAGCTCCGGTTTTCGTGGTTCTATGAACCTCCGAGGAAAAAGCAAAGGAGAGACTTACCTAGAAGTTTCTGAAATTCTGAGGATCTGGACCTCCGAGGCAACGAGAGACCCCGACGATCGGATCAAGTTAAGGAGAGTTTGTAGGTCTCCATACAGAAAATTGGAGAACCAGAATCCCTTCTAATCAATTCTAGTGGGTCGGATGAAGAATTGCCGCGTTGTCACGGAGAGCCCAATCCTGACCGTGATCCATAGAACGGTGCTGGCTAGAAGATTCCAGACTTTCAAAGCAGCAGCAACAAAGAGACTCCACCCAGAATCCACCAAGTAGAGCCGATGGACCTTAGGCCTGAGACACTTCAAGGAAAGAAAGACGTCGGAGAAAGGAAGACCGGTGTGCAGAAAAGCTGAAAGTAAAGAGGCCCAACCCGAATCAGTTGGACCAAGAATTCAAATCCTTTCCTCCGACCCAATGACCACCAATTACTGAGTCGTGGTTTCCATAGGTGCAGATCAGAGAAATTGAAAGCGGCCAATCCATCGCCCAAGCTTTGTCTCGGTGGTTCAGCCAACGCTCAGAACAAAGAGTGGGACGCAGCAGGATCCCCGTGCTCTGGTTTTTCGCGGCTCAGAAACCGTGAACCTCCGAGACTCACCCAGAAAGTTCTGAACTTCCGAGGATCCAGGCCTCCGTGGTAGCGGTGACATGGAAGATTCACACCGACTCCCCTCTTCTATTAGCCCATCTGGAACAGACCACACGTTCTGATTGGACTCCGTGAGCCATAGATCGGTCGTGCTCCAACTCGACGGGGAGCTAGAATTCAGTTCTCAAGTGTTTCAGGGATGTCAGCCAGGTTGTGTTTTCTTGCAAGCTTGGTTTCAAGAACGCCAACAACCGAAGTTCGCTATCTAGGCCTACACATACACAAAGTCAAAAAAAAGAAGAAAAGAAAAACAAAAAAGAAGAGAATTACACCGAGACCGAGCCATTAGGCTGAAGGCTCGGCTTATCTGTGTCCACCAAAAAAAAAAAGAAAAGAAAAGAAAAGAAAAGATGAAAAGGGTAATCCGAGGGGTGAGTGCAGTGTAAGATCCGAGGTGTTTTACCGAGAAGGGTAGTTAGATCCGAGGTATTCTACTGAGAAGAAAGTATAATCCGAGAAGTTTGAACCGAGTACGAAAGTTAGATCCGAGACGTTTTACCAAGGAGGAAAGTTAGATCCTAGGTGTTTTACCGAGGAGGAAAGTTAGATCCAAGGTGTTTTACCGAGGAGGAAAGTTAGATCCGAGATGGTCTACCAAGGTGAAAAGATAGATCCGAGGGTGTTCTACCGAGGCGAAAAGTATGTACCGAGATGATACATACCGAGAGTATTATTCCGAGAGTACTATCCTGAGGAGACTATACCCGAGCTCCTAGTTCCAAATGGCACACTCCGAGGACCCCTCCAGATTTGCCATCCTCCGAAGGGCACAGTCACGTGTTAAGGGACCAATCCGAACCGAGGGTCCAGTTTGAGGAACTCTCCCATAGAGCTCCATATCGAATGGCATGCAAGATAAGGAACTCCAAGTAAGACGGTTCATCTTTATCGAATTCACCAGATAAGTTCATACTCTTCTTTAACAAACATGATTCGTGATAAAGTGAGGATAAATGTTGGTTTTTATTTTATCAACCAGGAAAAAAAAATATATATGTATGCATGCACTTGTACGCTTTGCCGAAAAATATATATATTTTTTGATAAAATAGACTCATGTGTTGAGGCCTCACTCCTGCCGTGTGTGAAAGGATCACAAAATCATCCCGACGGATGTAAAGGATATATAGTGCTACTGTGCATTCTGCTATTTTGTTTTAGTATATGCAGTGCTTTGTTAACCCTTTTCGCAGAAAAGATATGGGGAGACAACCCCTACAACAAATTATACAAGGAAAGTCTCTCAGTCAGTCCAACACCGAGAGCCAGGGAGACAACCCTGCAGAGAAAACAAGGAAAGTGTCTCGGTCAGTCCAACACCAAGAGCCAAGGAGACAACCTTGCAGAGAAAACAAGGAAAGTCTCTCGGTTAGTCCAACACCGAGAGCCAGGGAGACAACCCTGCAGAAAAAAAAAAAAAAAAAAAAAAAAAAAAAAAAAAAACAAGGAAAGTCTCTCGGTTAGTCCAACACCGAGAGCCAGGGAGACAACCCTGCAGAAAAAACAAGGAAAGTCTCTCAGTTAGTCCAACACCGAAAGCAAGGAAGAACAGACAGTCCCCAGGTATTGATTGATCTCTGCTAAGAATAAAGCAGCAGTCCGAGACAGAATGGAAGCACTTCTTCATCAAACTTCTCCAAAGATGATCAAGCTACATCAGCGTCCATCTGACTCCTCCCCTCGAACAACTCGAAAGAGTTATGGTGGGGATGCTCAGGAAAGAAATCCGCCTGAATCCTTTCCTCGAACAACCCGAAAGGGTCATGGAAAGGATACAAAGAGTTGAAACCCCTCGGTTAGGGGTTTCCGAAGGATGAGGACTAGGATCCGCCCGATTCCTTTCCTCGAACAACCCGCAAAGGTCATGGAAAGGATACAAAGGGTTGAAACCCCTCGGTTGGGGGTTTCCGAAGGATAAGGCTAAGGATATCCAAAAAAGAATCCGCCCGGATCCTTTCCTCAGACAACCCGAAAGGGTCATGGAAAGGGCACAGAGGGTTGAAACCTCCCGGTTGGAGGTTTCCAAAGGATAAGATTATGGATATCCCGATTATAATCCGCCCGAATCCTTTCCTCGAACAACCCGAAAGGGTCATGTAAAGGATTCAATGGGAAGAAACCCCTCGGTTGGGGATTTCCGAAGGGATAAGATTAAGAATTGGCCCGGGTCCTTTCCTCGAACGACCCGAAAGGGTTATGGAAAGGATACCAAGGCGAGATTGGAAAGCTTCAGGAAGATAAAGCTGCTGCAGAGGAAGGTAAAGCTCAGCGACCTGACTACCCACCTCGAACAACTTAGCCTGCGGTTGCAGACTAAAGTTATGGGGGGTAGCCCAGAAGGTAAAGCTTCAGTAGGACAGAGCTTCAGGAAAGATTCAGAAAGATAAAGATTCAGAAAGATAAAGCTTCAAAAAGAGTTTCAGGAAAGATTCAGGAAGATAAAGCTTCAGGGAGATAAAGCTTCAGAACGACAAAGCTTTAGGATGACAAAACTTCAGAATGATAACGCTTCAGGAAGGTAAAGCTTTAGGAAGGTATGAGGATAAAACCTCTTTAAAAAATCATCAAGTAAGACTCAACACTTTGATGCAAATAGTTTTTTTTTATCCTCCTCTGTAAAAATTTTCAACAAACCGATTGTTTGTTCAAAATTTTTTGGGGTAGCTTAAATTTCAAAAAATTAGACCAATTCTTCCCTCGGAAAAAACTGACACAAACCGATTGTTTGTTCAAGTTTTGGGGGTAACTCTAGTATAAAAAGTAAGATTTATAAGAAACCGAGATATGTCTCGGAAGAACTTTTTGAGTGGGAAACTTTAAACTTTTTTCCAGGTAAAGATGTTCAATTTAGTTTGAAAAATTATGATGTTCTACGGCTAATGAGATAAGGAAAGTGAAAGTCAAAATGTCCAAGACTTCCATTCATTAACATTGAAATTTTGTTCATTACAAAAAAAAAAAAAAAAAATTACATGAAAAAGAAAAGATACATTTGAAAAGGAAAGTTCAAGTATTTACAGGTTGAAGCCCTGAGACTCCCTCCGAATTCCAAGATCTCTTTTACACCATCGTCCAGGGTACCAAGAGGACTTGACTATCCGCCTCGAACGACTTAGCCCGCAGTCGCGGACTAAAGCTATGGGGGGTAGCTCAACAAAGTTAAAGCTTCTACAAAGGGAAAATCACCGAAGCTACACCAAACTCTCAGATTAAGATCTCTCAGGAGCAGCTCGGACAAAGATACGAGGAGACAACCCCTATAACAAACCATACGGGGATATCACCTCTACAGAAAATAACCAAGTAAGTTCATCGCTTCTAAAAGATTTTTTCCTATCCCCCTCGGTCATAACTTACACAAACCGATTGTTTGTTCAAGTTAAGGAGGATAACTCAAAGTAAGATTTTTCCTCCTAGTCCCGGAGGTTGAAACAAAAAGATTTTTTCCCTCCTAGTCCCGGAGGTTGAAACAAAAAGATTTTTCTCTCCTAGTCACGGAGTTCAAAACAAAAGATTTTTCCCTCCTCAACTCGGAGGTTAAAACAAAAGATTTTTTCCCTACTTGTCCCGGAGGTCGAAACAAAAAGATTTTTGAAACAAAAGATTTTTCTTACCCTCCTCGGAGTTAACTTACGCAAACCGATTGTTTGTTCAAGTTATTAGAGGATAAGTGAGAATTGATTTGTTATGGTAAATTTTTCCATAACAAAGAATTCAAACATTACAAGTTCGAAAATAAAGATATTCACAGGTGAGACCAAGTTAGATGGTATTCAGATTAGAAGATTCGGTACGCCAAGCACAAAACCTCGGGCCACCAGAAGCCCCTAGTCGCTGTAAGTCTCGGACAACCAAAGCCTCAGCACTAGTCCGAGCCTCTAAAGCCGCCAAGAGAGATTTTTGTGGAAGCGGTCTACGAAGCACTACCGATGAAGAAGCTTCGGGTATGTTAAGCCTTTTTCTTCAACGGTTTACCCTTTTTTTTCAGACAAAACCTTGATCTCAGGAAAGTTGTACGCAAAGTGTTCTCTCAGAGTGGCATTTCACTACAATCTTGGTGAAATCAACTACATCAGTCCGATCCATCTCCTACCGAGAGTAGGAGATAATCTTCACAACTTTGGCCCGGCCGACAATATTATGTAGAGGCACTTATGAAGAAGATATCTACGGGGAGTTGCTATTAGTACTATGACAGATCACAAGTGTCCAAGAATTGAATTGACATTCATCAGGTCAGACGCCACTCCAATCCAGAGATTCGAGGCACTATTCGCCATAATTACTTTGAAAGAGGCAACAATTGTCAGATACAGATTATGGAAGATCCAAATTCAGAAATTGAGGTACTTAATTCTCTTACATTCTAAATTCAAATAAGAGAATTAGGGGGGTAACTGTTGGAGAAATAATTGGCTCCAAAGACACGTGGGCTGAGCCCATCGGGTTAACCTGGCCAGATTAGACTTAAGTACAAGACCATCCATTATCTCCAAAAAGACGCATATCCCAAATATATCAAGAGAGACTTCTATCCCATCAAATATGGGATAAGGTACCTAATAGAATGACATTAGCTAAAGAGAGTGTCTTATCCAGTTTGGAATCTACTACCCAATTTGAATTCTATGAAGATAAGATTAAAGACTATGTGATCTAGGACTCAGACTCGTAATTAGATTATGCTCCAAGCACTCCAGTAATTTCATAACTGTGAACTGTGAGTCTATAAATAAGACTACTACGTCAGGTATTTAAAGGAGACAGATTCTCTAAGCTCTGAGATTATTTATACTCTCCAGAAAATAAATAGTTTGAACTGACTTAGGCATCAGAGTGGGGGTATGGTCGGCACCCCCACGAGCCGACGAGCCGTTTATTATTTTGCAGATTACGAGGAGAGCGAAGATCAAGGAAGGCAACGAATCACAAGGCAACACGTCATCGTACCGGAAACTGTACCAACAGTGTTGAATTTGTGGCTGGCGAATTGTCTTTGGAAGTTCCAGGATTCGCCGTCCACGTTGAAGATCCCGTCGCTGAGGAAGTCTCTGAAGGTTACGTTGAAAAAGTACTCTCCCTTGCTGTAGTTGTGGAAGTTGGTCTTGAGGATGTGCTGGACGACGGCTGTGTTGGCGGTTAACACCTACATCTGGATCATGCCGACACTGCGGTGGAGGATGTAGGTGGCGGAGGGTGAGACTTGGAGGATGTCTGAAAGCCATTGGAGACGGCGGTCTTGGTTAGGAACCACGTCCAGGAACTTGGGTAGCATCTTGGGGGGCTGACGGTGGTGGAGGGTGGTGGAGATGATTGTTTCTTGGTCGTTAAAGCTATAGTAAGGAAGAGGATGGAAAGTAAAGGAAGAAGCTAGGAGAAGGCAAAAAATGGCTAGGAGTTACTTTCTTTTTTACTTGCATGTTCTCTGTCGGATGGGAAATTCTGTAGGGCATTTTGGGGTTTTTTCGGTCCCTCTGAGTCATGTGAGCGGCACATGTAGTGTTTTCTGTCCATTTAGATGGTAGGCACCGATGGAGTGGCCAAAAAACAAGAATTTGATAGTTTGGGAGGCTAGAGTGTAAACTTTGATAATTTGGGGAGCCATCCGAAAAAATTGTGGTTTTTTGAGGTGTTAAATTGTATTTTTCTCCTGTTCTTAATATATATAAGAAAAAAGTATATATGCTCCCCTCAAATTATCATTTTATTGTCAATATAACACTTCAAACTACCAATTTTGTTAATATATATTCACCCTAAACTACAAAAAAAAAATAAAAAAAATATCAATGTTCCCCTATAGCCAACAAAAAAGACAAAAATAACCATAAAAAAGTTCCAATAAGACAAATATATCCTTATAAATTTGAAAAAAAAAAAAAAAAAAAAAAAAAAAAAAAAAAAGAAGAGAAAAACATTTTTTTTAATGATATTTTTTTAATAAAAAAAACAAAAAAGAAGGAGAAAAATAAAAATCCAAGGGGTGGCCCAAAGTAAAAATTATATAAAACAAAATCTAAAAAAAAAAAGAAAAAAAAAAGGGAGAAAATCCTTGGTTTTTAATTTTTAATTTTTTAATTTTAATTTTGAATTTTTTTTAGTTTTTTTGTTTAGTTTTTATATAATTTTGTGAAGGATATTTTTGTCATTGAGGGACATTGACATTGTTTGATAGTTTAGGGGGACATTGAAACAATTGGTAGTTTGAAGCACATTGACAATTGGGTGGTAGTTCAAAAAAAATATGTGTACTTTTTTCTAAATTGTAATAAATAAATCTCCGGTCGGGAGTGCTAACAATATAATTACCTTAAAGAAGAATGTTTTATTTTCATTATGAGTAAATGTATAATAAATCTTTGAGTCAACGCGCGATTTGAAAATTGTCTCTCACTTTTTAATTTTAAACATTTACTCCTAAACTTTTTTTGCTTTTTTTAATTGGCTCCTTTCGTCCATTTTTCATCCAATTTTGTTAATTCCTTTTGGTTAAGTCACTGTTTGGCCACGTCAGCAGCAACAACTAAGCCTAAAAATGACGCCGTTTTAATATTTCCTTATTTTTTTAATAATTTTATTTAAAAATTTTTAAAAAAAAAAAGAACAAAAGAAAAAAGAAGGGAGGTGGATTTGGCCACCCCAGACCGGCCAAGGGGGTTGTTGAGCCACCCTTTTTTTTTTTCATTTCTTTCAATTTTTTTTTAAAAATAAAATTATTAAAAAAATAAGAAAATATTGAAACGACGTCGTTTTTAGGCTTAATTGTCGATGCTGACGTGGCCAAACGGTGACTCAACCAAATGGAGTTAACAAAATTGGATGGAAAATAGACGAAATTACCCAATTTAAAAATGCGAAAAAGTTAAGGAGTAAATGTTTAAAATTTAAAAGTAAAAGACTATTTTCAAATCGCGCGTCGACTCATAGATTTATATAATACATTTATCCTTTCATTATTTAGGGGCTTTCTTCTTCTTCTTCTTCGTTTATTTTTTTTAACAAATTGGATTTCAATCTTTTGCTAACGAATTCGACTCCTTTGATATTTGTGTTTGCTAGGATCCAAAATAGCGACACAGCATGGCATATCGGCCCCCTGACACATGTCATCTCTTCGCACAGCTTCCTCACCACGTTTCGCCTCCTCCTCCCATGCAAAAGACACATGTAGAGCTCCACCACGCATCCTCTCTGATTGTCTCTCATGAAGCCACACCCCACAGCCGCAGTCGCACCGCCGCAACCAGCTATGGACTGGAAAGAAGCCTACTTTCTGATGCCAAATCCATTAGAATGCTTCACAAAACTAATATTCCTCCAAGCAGACTTGATCTACAACTGCTTGGCGTCTCTCTTCTCCCCCGTCGTTTATGTTCTCTCCATTGTCTACGAGTCCTACCACCGCGCCGAGGAAGCCAAAGAGACCGTCGAATCCGCAGTCCTGAAAGTGCCATCCACCATCACCCATGGTAGCACACTCTTGTTAAAGAAGCTGAGTTTTGGGTTCCTGGGAGCTGCATACGTGTGCATGCTTTTGATGATGGTGTTGGTTCTAGCTATTGTGATGGGTGTTGCGCTGGTGCAGCTGTGGGTGGACCACCCTGTCTTCGTGAGGGAGAGGTTGTATTTTGATTACACGGAGGCTTATCCTAAGGCTGTCTTTTATTTTGGCGATGTTGGGGTTGAAAGGTACAGCAGGAGGAAGCAGTCGATGGGTGTTCCAATAGGCCACACATTTCATGTTTCTTTGGCTCTTTTGATGCCTGAATCTGACTTCAATAGGGAGATTGGGGTGTTTCAGGTATGCCTGTTTCTTTGAAAATGATGGAGTTCGGTGCATGGAGTCTAATCTTAATTCAAGTTTTACTTCATTTATTGCTGCTGTTGCTTTTTTCTTTTCTCTAGTACTTTTCGTGGTTTTAATTTATAAGTTGGTAACTAATGTGAGAGAGAAGATATATGACCGGTCAGGGGTGTAAAGCGGGCATGTTATAATCTGTCGGTAATCGGTAATCGAAAATTCTCTGGCAAATGGAATGTGAATAAACCCATGTTTGAATTGAAATTAAGATATTGCTGCAAGTTCTTTCCACCTAGAATCAGATAGATTCATATCTGAAAGATGTTTATAATAACTTCTTTCAAAATTACTATTCGTCCCTATGTAGGTGTTCCAAAAATGTCTGCGTACAAGTTATATATACCTTTCGTTACCATTTTGTGGAAAATCGTTAGGTATGAATATGTTAGACTTATGACTCAATTGATGAAATAGTATCTCTCTCCAAAAAAGCATGGTTTTTTTTTTTTTTTTACCGCCGCACAGAAATTTTTTTTGTTGAGAATGAACAAGATATTGATGATTGCCCATACGTAAAATCATAATTATTGACACGGGCCTTTTCCACATAAAAGGAGAATCTTTTGCTACAATCGAAGCAGAAGTGATGAGAGTTATTCAAGAATCGAGCGACAACTAGAGATTTTATGGGACTAATTGATTATGTTCGTTGTCTTGATTTGGCAAAGTATGGTTGGCACAAAGAAGGCATGCAGAGCACATTAGAATCCGACCTAATTAACCAAAATATAGACTCCTAACCAAAGTTGTCAAGGAGGCTGCTTTCTTTTAGTTTGGCCAAAATTTTAAATGAAAATCCTTTTTTTACGAACAGCCTGATCCAATCTTGCATCATTCTCAAAGTTGAAATTCTATAGAATTTGTGATCAACAACTGAAAACATGTAGTTGGGGAAATTGTCATTCCCAAAGTCCAAACAAGCCCATGACCGAGCTTGTGGCTCAGTCTGTATATCAGACCCAAAAAAAAACCCATGAAGAACGGATCGGTTGGAAATGCTTCGGATATTCCTTACAGAATCTTATGAATATCCTTGATTGGCAGGACCGAGGATGAATGCAGCTGATACGTCTCAGAACATAGTCATCTCGGGAATACGAGAAGAATACATACGGAATGCCCATGTCCAGTTGGTCCCAAGAACGGATTTCTTGGGACTACCACGAGGTGATATGAATGAAATATGCAGGATTCCTATCCCAATATTACCGTCGAGATTTATGGGGACCCGATCCATAATCCCTGGGAAGGTGCCAGAAGGTCTCTATCCCGAATTGATTGGGATAATCTTATCCCACAAGATACGGGATAAGAAGCCTATTCAAACTTAGTTAAAAGAGTAGTCCTACCCGAGTAGGGACTCCCAAAGAGATAATCTAATCCCACATAGTCTAGGGATTAGAATCCTAATTGAACTATATATAATCAGAGCACTCTTAATGTATCAGAATTACATGCATGCTTATATGTAGGCTGCAACTCCCGGTATTAAAACTCTCTCATCTCTTTGACTTTATTGTGCTCTCATATTCTTTGAAATTTGTCTATAATAATCTGACTTAAGCATCGGAGTGATCGAGACCCTATCGGCACACCCGACAAGCTCCTGCTTTTAATCTTTTTGTCTTGTAGGTTGTGGAGAGAGCGCATTTAAAGGCAACACGTCTTCATACCGGAAACTGTACCAACATGTAGAAACTTTTTAGATTTTTATATTTTTATATTTTTATATTTTCTAAAACAAGAGTAGTCATTAATTTAGTGGGTCTTTCAGCTAGTATGGATCTGGTTGCTGTAGAATCCTCTTGATCTTACATTGTCTTGATGTGTAATTGTGCTATATATATATATATATAGCTGTATTATTGGAATTTATCCAGAGTTTGTTTTATCAGTTGTCTGCAGAACTCTTATCGGTCAATGGAGCTGTGATAGCAAAATCTAGTCATCCATGCATGTTGCAGTTTAGAAGCTTCCCAATTCGATTTGCTCGAACATTTCTTATGGGCATCCCTCTTCTTCTTGGAATTTCTAGTGAGACTCAAAAGATAAGCATTGCAATATTAAGGCACAAGGAAGGGAGGCAGAGAACTGAGGCTATAAGAGTAACTTTGGTTCCGAGGGCTGGAACTTCATCACCACCGCAGTTGTATGAAGCTCAACTCTTCATCCACTCTCAGCTACCATGGGCAAAACAATTGGTGCGCAACTGGAAATGGACATTATATGTATGGACGTCTTTGTATATATACATTACGTTCCTTCTACTTCTTCTGTTTTGCTGTAAACCACTCATCTTCCCAATGACAGCGGCAAATTTGAGTGACCCTAGTGAGAGGGCATTGACAATTGAAGAGCCTTTGGAAGCAGAAATCGAAGCTAAAGAGGAAAGAGAGGTCTCAGAGTTGTTGAGAAGATGGAAACGAAGCAGAAGCAAGAGAAAGGCAATCTATCTTCACGAGTCCATGCCAGAAACTATTGGCTCATCCACATCGAGCATTAGTGTGACCAGAGAAGACACCAGTACGATTGTTGAAGATATTGGGGACTCTGAATCAGTGTGTTTAGGAGGTTGATTGCATTTGGGTCGTCTACATGGTTATCATTTCAAATATACACCTTTTGTTTTTATGACAAACATTTTTTTTTTTTTTTGTCTGAAAAGTTTAGAACTAATATCATCGGTGTTAGAATATATTATTGTCTTTCTTATTGTGATTTATTTCCTACCTTAATCAGTCTTCTTTCTTACCTTCACTACAAAAAAAAAAAAAAAAAAAAAAAAAAAAAAAAAAAAAAAATTTGCCACTTGCAGGTCGCCACGTGCACGGAGGCCATACACGTGGCAAACAGTTTGCCACGTGTAAATGGCCAAGTGTGCGAGGCGTGGTAGATCCGGTTGTTGCGAATTGTACAATTTGCCACGTGTACAGTAAATACACGTGGCCATTGCACCACGTGTCCTAATATACACGTGTCTGACAGTCAGACATGTGTATATTACACGTGGCAGACAGTCAGTCACGTGTACTGTGAAACACGTGGCCGTGTATATATACACGTGGCAATTTTTTTTTTTTTGGTTTTTTTTTTAATTTATTTCTTTTAATTTATTTTTTAATTTAATTTATTTTTTTTTTCTTTTTAAATCTCTTATTTCCGCCCAAAAATATCACAAAATCTATTTTACCCAAAAATATCACAAAATCAAATTACAATCAATAATTAATAACATGTTTGTTAACTACACAAATCAACACAACAATATCTACAAATTTGAATACCATATACTAATAAACGTGTTTGTTACTAACAAAAAATAGTTACACAAAATATCTACAAATCTAAAGGGCGTCCTTGCGGATCACGAGTTACCATCCCAGGCGTGTACTCGCCAACCGGCGATTGCTGCGCAATGGATGGTGTAGCGGGCGATGGTGTCCCGACAGGGGAGTGCTTGCTCAGCCATCGTCCAATAGGTGACAACGGACCAATCGTTGTCTCATTACCTGCAAGTAATAAAAACAATTAAAGTATATAAAATTATATGCAAATTTAAACAAGTAATGCAAAACAAATTATAAATAATTCCTCAGTATACACAATATGAATCATACCTGTAGATGCACTACTAATAGACGATGTACTACCTACGTGGGCAGGTGAAGACTGTTGAGCACCATGGCATACAGGTGATGATCCCATAGAGGTCATGAAGGCCTCAAATTGTCACATGCGCTGCTCCAAGACGTCATTCCTCTCTCTCTCAGCCCGTTGCATTGTCTCCATTTCCGTCATCCTCCGGGCATGTACGGCCCAATCCCGAGATGTGCCCTCAGATGGTCCCCCTTGTGAGCAAGCCCTGTACGAGAAACATGTCCCAAGAACAGGAGTAATGTTCGACCCAACCTGCCGAACCCTCCCCGCGTACTCAGGCCTCCCAACCGCCTGTTCGTACGCGTCGTTTGGTGCCCAACGCACCGTGTCTTCTGAGATGCTCTGCATGGCGGTAGGGTCACTGGACAAACCCTACGTCATCCTCTCCTACGAACAATGTCAACATAAAATACACATGTATTGAATACATACTTTATTATAAACATAACTTAGAAATATTAGTAAAATAGATCAGTAGCATACGCACAGGACCCGTGTACGTTCATTTAGGTAAGTACGTTCATTTAGGTAAGTGCCGTCCTTCCTTGTGTGCATCTTCACGAACGACTCGGCTCGAGTGGGGGGCGTGCCAGATGCATATGCCTGTCGCCATCTAGTTGAAATATATAACAAACAGTAATATCCATTTAATGTAAAAAATGAAAACGATTAGGCACAAATATAAAAAACATATACATATATTTGTTCATACCTCATTGTAATTAAATCTGGCATAACTTTTGGATCCCAGACAATGGGGGAGGTCATTCTGCTCCCGCATCCACTTCATCCGTTCACAAGTCGCCTACGCATTGAACATTTCATAAAAATGTAAGCATTGACTAGTAATAAAATTAAATGAACTGTTATTAAAAATACACAACATTATAGTAATACAATCAAAGACCTACATACCCTTTTTTGCTCAGTGCACCAATCGCTCAGCAGGTACTCCACATCTGCTGTGCCATACTTCTCAAAAACTTTCTCTAGCACTCTCGCACGTATAATCTCAGGCGTGTCACCGTCTCGAATAGCTAGCGCGGTTCTAAACTTCGACTTCCACTAGTGGTGCTTACGGCCAATATCAGCCCACGCTTCGTGTTGTGCCTTGCGCTCGTCTACGGATACAGGTAGATAAAACTCCTCCTGCACATTCAATTTAAGAATTAATTTTATAAGTTCAACAAAAACTTAATATTAAGTTTAATTTAAATAAATAAATAAATTAGATTCATAAACATACCATCAACGCGTCCCACATAACCCTCTTAATCTGCTTATCTACCTTCACCCATTCGTCCTACATATGTATGTGGAACCCGCTCCTGATAAGCATGCCCGTAGCACGCCTAAAACGATTGCATGCTCGTCCTACGGGTTGTGTTGCAGCATTGTACTGCAACACAATCTTCTTCCCCCTCGAGAGCACCCAATTCCTTTTCGGGTCCTTAATCACCTCATAATAGATGCTCCCGTCTGGATTGCACCCTAATCAAAAAATATTAAACATTTAATTTTTAAACACTAAAAAAACTAAATTATATTAACAAATGATATAATTCAATTTATAATTTTTCCGAACTTAATATTAATTATTGGTAACATAATATGAGTTTCAATGATGTATAAATATGTACTTACCCATCAACCGAATCTGGTCAGTCTGTATGCGCTGGGTCACCTACATGTTCCTCGCCAACCCCTTCTGCCGGGGGAGGCTGTTGATCGTCATCTGAAAGCATATCCTGTGGGCTATCGGGGGCCAACTGATCGGGATCCAACATCGCAACGTCCCCCTCATGGGGCATCTAGCTCTCCCCCATATCTGGCACCTGACTCTCACCAGAAAGCAGCACCTAGCTCCCCCAAGAAAGCGACACCTGGCTCTCCCCATAAACCGGCACCTGTCTCTCCCTTGGCATCGGGCCCTGGCTCTCTACCGGTGTTGGCATCTGTCCCAACCCCGTAGTCGGCATCTGCATCTCCCCTGGCTGTGACAGCGGGAACCTGTCATCCTGTGTCTCACTATCAGGTCCGCAAGGCATAGGTTCAGTAAATGGGTACGGATAGTACCCCATATTAGCCCAATGTGGGCTGATCGCATCATGACCCTCTCGCACCCACCATCGAGTCACATGACCCGGTGAGGTGATCCCCATCTGCGAGAACGTTGGCGGCACCGAATATTGAGAACAAGAATATCCAGCTGTGCTGGTCTGCCCGTGATCTGAGGTGGTCACGCCCACCGTACCCGGCAGCAATGGTCTATAAGCGGAATCTGGGTGGTGTGGCCACGCCACAGTATATAGTGGCACCAGAGCTGTGGACGTGGTCGTGGGGGGCACGGGTAGGCGTGGTGCCCGATGTGCACAAGGAGGGGGTCTCTGGTCCATCGATACCTGCGAACAAATGTAGACAAATTAATTAAAATTTGTATTTTAATTCATTACTAATGAACATGCAAATTATACACAAAGATTTATGCAAATTATACAATGATCGTATTTATTATTTAATGTATGTTACAAATTAAAAAAGTATATTGAGTTTAAGAGAATTGTACCAACAATGAATATAGCAATCATTGTATAACGGGAGCTTCAATCGGATCAATGTCGGGCCTGTCGTGCCCGAATTCATCATTCATATCATGTAGGTCAGCAGTGGCTAATACGAGAGGTACGCACTCGTGATAGGTTGTACCTGTATCATTACTCCCTTCCCCCTGACCAACGTCGTACACGTTGCGTGGTTTAGTCCTCACGACACAAACCCAATTCGGGTTCCTTCCATCTTCGTCGTAAAATACTTGGTCTACCTGAGATGTAAGCATGTAAGGCTCATCAGTAATCAGTTCTCCCCTGTGGACCAGGTGATTGAAGTTGACAAACACTAGGCCATAATCATCTATTCTGAATCCTCTGTCCATCATGGGGTCCACCCAATTGCACTTGAATAGGACGTACGTTGTCCTGTCATAGTACTCGACCTCAACTATATTGGTTAACTGTCTGTAGTACGTTTCGCCTTCAACAGTTGGCACACATACGCCGCTGTTCTGAGTCCTCCTTCCCACATCATGGGCAAGCGTGCGGAACAGTTTTCTATTTACCACGTACCTGTTATACTTGACTACTGTCTCCTTTAGCCCTCTACAACTCATAACCAATTTGTGGCCTAATTCCTCCCTACGTTCATCATCCAGGACATTGACCTATGTTATAATTTCAAATATTAAAGACCACATTGGTTAATTACGGCATATTGCTAAACCCTATCTTAAAATGAACACTGAACACGCACAAATATAATATACCAAAATACCACTTTTTCCTTACATATGCACAGTACCATTCGCAGAACTGCTCATGATGTTGGGCTTCAATAAGAGCGTTTGTGATGCGACCCTAGTGCATGATCGCCTAAGCGCGTCTTTGTGCATCCTACATTCAGCGGATATAATTATGCACTAATTTTGGTTTAATAATTTTAGTTGAATCCTGTTAAATATGTAAACACCACTTACATCCGCAAATGGATGAACTCTTCAGAGTTGAACACAATATAACGATGAATCTGGTGCATTGTCAATCGGGTCAGGCTAACTTGCGTTCCCGCCCCCTTGGAACCATCCGAATTTCTCTGGGGTCTGTTGTGGAAGGTTGGTGCGTTATCCAAATACTTCGAACATAACGTTACTAGCTCGGTCACTATGTAACCCTCCGCAATGCACCCTTCAAGGGCCGCTTTATTGCGCACATTAGACTTGAAATCCCCAAGGCTCCTAGTGTACACACATGCACATCAAGAAATTGTGCATGTTTTATGGAACCAATTACATCAAAGTATTTAAAATTATATAAAATTAGAGAAATTTTACCTCTCTGCTAGGTACATCCACCTATACTGCAAAGGTCCGCCGAGTCTACACTCACACACAAGATGCACGACCAAGTGTACCATGCTAGTAAAAAACCCTAGAGGGAATACTTGTTCCAACTTGTACAAAGTGATACAGACGTCACTCTGCAGTCGACCCATGTCATCTTGTGTTAGCTTGGTTGAACATATGCCTCTGAAAATGTAGACATCTCCACAATAGGTCTAACAACTTTATCTGGCAGTGACTGGGGCAATGCAATTGGTAAAAGCTACTGCATCAGTATGTGGCTATCATGGCTCTTCAACCCCGAAATTGTACGTTCCTTGAGCCGAACACACCATGAAATGTTAGAGGCATATCCGTCCGGAACTCTCACATTTCGAAGAACCTTTAGGAAGTTTTCTTTGTCCTCCCTGGACATCGTGTGACAAGTTGCGGGCATATATGTTTTACCATTTGCGGCTGTGAACGGATGCAATTTAGATCTCAACCCCATTTCCTGCAAGTCTAGCCGAGCTGCCAGGTTGTCCTTCATTTTCCCTTTGATGTCCAAAATAGTGCCAAGTATATTGTCCATGACATTTTTTTCTATGTGCATGACATCAACATTGTGCCGAAGCAAATTGTCCTTCCAGTACGGCAATCTGAAGAAAATACTTTTCTTCTTCCACACAACATCATCAAAACTTTGTGCACCCGTCTTCCGCTTCTTCCGTTTCTTCTTACCCGTGACCTCATCCCCAAATGCAATTCCATCCAACTGTTGGAGGATCTCGTCCTCGAATAGCACGTTTGGAGCGCACTCTAATTCTTCAGTCCCGTCAAATGTTCTTCTGTTCAGCCGCCACAGATGTTCATTTGGCAAGTATCTCCTGTGTCTCATATAGCAAAATTTCTTTTTCGTTCTTCAAATATTTAGAACGTGTCAAATGCATACAGCAAGGACATGCCTTCACACCTCTGTTAGGCCAACCGGATAAATCTACATACGCCTGCAAGTCGTTTATTGTCCACATCAACTGAGCTCACATATTAAAATTTTCCATCTTTGAAGCATCAAATGTCTGTATCCCTACATTCCACAGCTCCAGCAGCTCATCAATCAGTGGCTGAAGGTAGACATCGATATCCATTCCAGGTGAGCTCGGTCCAGGGATAACCAGTGACAGGTTGAATGAAGTCTATTTCATGCACATCCAAGGAGGCAAATTGTACGGTACAAGCAATACGGGCCATGTGCTGTGGGATGTGCTCATGTTCCCAAAAGGATTGAATCCATCTCCTGTCAATCCAAGCCGCACGTTCCTACTGTCTGCCATAAAATCCGGATGTAGAATGTCGAATGATCTCCATGCCTCACCGTCGGCAGGGTACCTCAATACGCCATCCCTGGTGCGGCCTTCTGCATGCCATCTCATATAGTGCGTAGTATGCTCCGACATGAATAACCTCTGTAGCCGTCGGATGAGTGGTGTTAGTGTGTAATTGGCCACATTCTGTTTGGACAAAATCACTTGTATGTAAAGATACTTTCCAGCAGGGATTCCACTATTTAGAAGTGCTTCAGAAGATTCTGCATGTTTGCAAGTCAGAGATTTCAGTTCCCTGCCAGCTGTCCGGACGACGTGCCATCCCGTCCGGACGCTCATCTGTCTATAGTTCCAGCCGTTCGGACGTCGTGTCATACCGTCCGGACGCCCGACAGACAAAGCATCATTCGTCCGGACGACGTAGATTCCCGTCCAGACCTTCCTCTACATCGAGAAGTTTTTGTTCCAGCTTGCATCCGTCCGAACGTCTCAGCATCCCGTCCGGACGACACTCAATGATCAATAGAGCTTCAGATTTTTCTTTCCAAAATCAAATATGGGAAGATTACTGCAACCGTCCAGACGACGTGGATTCCCGTCCGGACGCGCTACTCCTTAAGGCAAGTTCGCAATTCAAACTCAACCATCCAGACGTCAGTCTGCCATGGTCCGGACACGCGTTCATCAGATATGGAAATTGCGTGTAGAAGATCAACCGTCCGGACGGCCATCCTCATGGTCTGGACGCGCGAAGCCTTAGTAAGGAAATTACTTGCAGCGGACGTGCAACCGTCTGGACGACAGTGCCTCACCGTCCGGGTGCGGCTCTCAAACAGGAAAGATTTTCAGCGAAAATCTCAAAATTTCTGCCGCACAGTTGTCCGTCCGAACAGACCATGACCACCGTCCGGATGGCGCCCAGCTTTATCAAGGCAATCACCCATTTGTACCCTCGGTCTATATATAGAGGCCTCTGGGCATTAAGAACTGCAAGAATTCGGTATTGAATTCCACTAGAGCTTAGAGAGTTATTTGTGAGGTTATTGAGCTGATTTGTTCTCTCTAGAGCCATTGTTGTGTGTGATGTTGCTGCGCTTAAACTAAAGTCTATCTTAAGGGTCGTCCTTAAGGTAAAGGATTCCATTGAAGACCCCTTCAGGTAGGAAACCTGGTTTGGAGGCGTTCGTGTTGGGTTACACGTTAGAGAGCAAGGTACGACCACTGCATCAGGGGTATGTGAGTGTTAGTATCTTGTATCTAGTCTTGTCTTCTGAATAGTGGATATCCTGGGTTTAGCTGCCCCAGAGTGGTTTTTCTCATATCGAGTTTCCACTTCGTTAACAAAAATTTTTGTGTTATTTATTTTCCGCATTATTTTGTTAACACATTACGCACGCACACACTTGCATTTATTTTAGAAGTCAATTTCATTTTTCAAGTGGAAACCACCTCAACACCTTCACTGGGCGTTTTTACCTCGACGATATGACCTCACCATCCTTATCTAAATGTATATCAGCCATCCACTTAGATTCTCCACATACGGTACATATATCTAAGTCTTTATTGTCTTTCCAGAATAACATACAGTCGTTTCTGCAAGCGGGAATCTTCCCATACCCAAGACCCATGGAACTGAGGAACTTCTTCGCCTCGTATGAATTAACTGGCAAGGTCTCATCGTAAGGAGGCAATAACTGACTAATAAGCTCAAGAATATCAGAAAAAATTTTGTTACTAATACGTCCAACGTACTTCAAGTTGTACATGTGTACAGTAGCACTCAATTTACTATGATTTGTACCAGGGTGAAGTGGCTTCTCAACCATCTTTAACAACTCATGGTACTTCAATGCATCCCCTCCAGAGGTTCCTTCATTAACTTCTCTCGACTAGCTACTGAAGGCTTCACCTACTTCGTGCACGCCGAAGGCGTCACGCAACATGGCGTGCATGTCACCACCCTGTTCCAGGCCTCTGCCTTGTTCTGTGCATTCAACCTGTTCAGTGCTACCGGCAGCCGAATCTGTGACACTGGGATGACTCGGACACCGACCAAGAATAGCAGACCCTTGTACGGTCTCATTGTGCATATACCACAAACTGTATCCCGAAGACATTCCCCTACCCCCTGTCAGGTGGGCAAGAACGAAATATGGGGCATACCGCTGGTTATTCTGGCAGTACTTACATGGACAGTTAATTTTGCCATCAGCGGTCGTACAGTTACGAACGGCAAATTCCACGAACGCTCTACACCCGTCGATATACTATGTCGTACCCCTACGTGTTGACATCCAAGACTTGTCCATATTTCTCTGTACGTAATTTAACAGATTGAAACAAATTACGTTATTTGATTTCAGGAATTAAAGTGCTTAAATTCATTAGAATATGAACTTCTTAAAAAATTAACATGGTCGTTGATCTTGTTTTAATTTAATGTTTGTTTTAAACTGTTGATTCAGAGTATTGTTTTAAATTATTTTAAAAAAATATTAGTAACATGGCCAATTAAATTGTTTAGTAAATAGGGTTTAGGGTTTATGGTTTATGGTTTTGACCTTTGGTATAAATTGTTTAATAAATTGTATTGTTGCAAATGGTAGACGGTGGCAAATTTGTTTTAAATTTGTTTCCAAAAATAGAACACAATTTATAAAATTAGTACCACATTATTTATTATCTTAACAGTTTATATTTTAGACTTGTCCATAAATTATTGATTATAATAATTGGTTTAGGGTTTAGGGATTAGGGTTTTTGGTTTAGGGTTTAGGGTTTAGGGTTTAGGGTTAGGGTTTTTGTTTTGGTTTAGGGTTTAGGGTTTAAGGTTTAGGGTTAGGGTTTTTGTTTTGTTTTAGGGTTTAGGGCTTTTTTTTAAGGTTTAGGGTTTTTGTTATTTTTTTAAAGTGTAGGGTTTTTGTTTTGTTTTAGGGTTTAGGGTTTTTTTTAAGGTTTAGGGTTTTTGTTATTTTTTTAAAGTGTAGGGTTTTTGTTTTGTTTTAGGGTTTAGGGTTTAGGGATAGAGTTTTTGTTTTAGGGTTTAAGGTTTTTTCTGAGGTTTAGGGTTTTTTTGTTTTTGTTTTAGGGTTTAGTGTTTTTTTTAAGATTTAGGGTTTTTGTTATTTTTTTAAAGTGTAGGGTTTTTGTTTTGTTTTAGGGTTTAGGGTTAGGTTTTTTGTTTTAGGGTTTAGGGTTTAGGGTTTTTTCTGAGGTTTAGGGTTTTTTTTTTTTTTTTTTTTTAGGGTTCAGGGTTTTTCCTGCGGGTTAGGGTTTTTTTTGTTTTTTTGTTTTAGGGTTTAGGGTTAGGGTTTTTGGTTTTTTTTTTTTTTTTTGTAGGGTTTAGGGTTTAGGGTTTAGGGTTAGGGTTTTTGTTTTTTAATTTCAAGCGAGTTTGTTTTCTCCGTTTAAAATTTGTTTGAAAAACTACTTTACAATTTATAAAAACATTTGCGGCATATTTATTATTTTTACATTTTATATATATTCGTAACACAAATTATTGAAATTAATTATTTATTTTCATTTTGGCTGAAATTGTTGATTACGATCATTTTATTATAAAGTTAAAATATGGCGATTTTTTGTTTTTTGTTTCTTTTTTTAATAATTGCCAAAAATGATAATAGCAACACACATTTGTAGCACAATAAAATATATCACCAACAAAAAAAACTGTATGCATATTTCCCATGCATAATGACCAACCGCAGCAAAAGCTAAAAAATCACAAAACAATATACTTTACAAACCCAACAAAAATCAGTAGCATTGCATGGAAAAAACAAAAAATAATTCATTGTTAATTGCTAAATCCACGTACTGGAAAATAAAAAACAATTATGAAAATATATATACAAATACATTAAAATGTACCAAATTTATTATAGCCAAAAAATCAAGGGAAAAAAATTGTAAAAATTACTCACAATTGTGTATACTATGGTGTAAATAATATATGATTCTTGTATTTTTTGTACCTGCATTTTTGGGGAGGAATAAAAAAAATAACAGAAAAAAAAAGAAAAAGAAAAAGAAAAAACACACGTATTAGAGAGACAAACAGAGAGGGAAATATATAGAGAGAGAGAGAGACATTAGAGAGAGGGAGAGGGAGAGAGAGAGAGAGTGAGTACTGAACACCTACCGTTCAGTACTGGACGGCCGAAGTTAGAGAGAAAGAGAGATATTGAGAGTGAGAGGTAGGGATCGGAGAGAGAGAGAGAGAGAGAGAGCGAGAACTAAGCCGAGACAGCTAGAGAGAGGGCGTGTCACCAGAGGGAAGGTTGAAACGCGCGGTGGTCGGGGAGGTGGCCAGTGGTGCTGGGACGGAGATAGAGAGAGAGAGAGAGAGATATGTGGCCAGGTGGCACGCAGGAATTGTCCTGCGCGGCGCACCTGGCCCAATTTTGGCCACATGGCCAATTAGGGACGTGGAATAATTCCACGTCCTTGAATGGGCAACGTGTAATTGTACTACACGTCGCCATTTGTAATTTTTTTATACATTTTCCTAAAAAAAAGATATATATATATATAAACACAAACCCTAACCCGAGCCTAAGTGTATGTACTATATATATTGCTAAACCCTAAACCCTAAAACAAATATGTTTTAGGGTTTATATAAACTCTTACCCATTAAACTAAACCTTAAAACTAAATCATAAACCCTAACCCTACGTATATATACTGTATATATAAAATTCTTAACGTGAATACTGTATAATATTTTATGTAAATTTAAAATACTATATATAAATATATATTTTTGGTGTTATTTGTAAAACGCAAATACGAACCCCAACCCTGAGAGTATGTACTATACATAGTATGCATGTATATAGTATTAATTATAGGTTTTGTATTTTTTTTACACATTTTTATTTTATACAAGGATTGTTAAGGCGATAATGTACCTAACACAATATAATTTGGTGCTATATATATATAGCAATATATAGTATATCTATATATCTAAATTAGGGTTTAGTTTTGTACAATATAATATACATATAGCATTAAACTAGGGTTAGGGTTATATTAGTAAAGTATACAATATTTAACACTTGTATATATATATATATATATATATATATATATATATATATATATATATATATATATATATATATATATATATATATATATATTATATATATGTATTAGGTATATAAATATGTATATATATATACTATACAAGGACTTATACGAGATTTGACTAAATTAAATAAGGAGAGTTGAAATAAATTAATGTATAAAATAAGGCAAAATTTATTTGTAGTACGCCTACAAATATAATGTAAACGCTAAGCCTAATTAGAGTTGGGGTTTACTTATAAGTATACCATATATATGTCGGGAACTCAACACGTAAACTCTAAGTAAACTATTTACATATTGCACATAGCCCATAAACCGTAACTCCATGTATATATACTATATATAGTCATAAACCCTAACCCTAAGTGTATATTTATACTTTATATAGCCATAAACCCTAAGTGTATATATATACTATATATAGCCATAAACCCTAACCCTAAGTGTATATTTATATTTTATATAGCCATAAACCCTAATCCTAAGTGTATGTACTATATATAACCATAAACCTTGACCCTAACCCTAAGTGTATGTACTATATATAGCCATAAACCCTAAACCTAAGTATATGTACTATATATAGCCATAAACCCTGACCCTAACCCTAAGTGTATCTACTATATATAGCCATAAACCCTAATACTAAGTGTATGTATTATATATAGCCATAAACCCTAAGTGTATATACTATATATAGCCATAAACCCTAATACTAAGTGTATGTATTATATATAGCCATAAACCCTAAGTGTATATACTATATATAGCCATAAACCCTAACTCAGGCGTGCATGTACTATATATAGCCATAAACCATAACCCTAAGCGTATATAGTATATATAGCCATAAACCCTAAGTGTATATATATACTATATATAGCCATAAACCATAATCTTAAGTGTATATTTATACTTTATATAGCCATAAACCCTAATCCTAAGTGTATGTATTATATATAGGCATAAACCCTAACCCTAAGTGTATATTTATACTTTATATAGCCATAAACCCTAATCCTAAGTGTATGTACTATATATAGCCATAAACCCTAACCCTAAGTGTATATTTATACTTTATATAGCCATAAACCCTAATCCTAAGTGTATGTACTATATATAGCTATAAACCCTATATATAAAGCATAAATTTAAGGTTAGGATATATATAGTAATAATATTAAGATTTTAGTTTTTTTTTTTAAAAAAAATTAAATAAAAATTAAATACAAGATTTTATATGCATATATAGTGTACATTTCAAGTCATTATGCATGTATATAGTAATATTAGTATGCATAGTGTGCAAAACCCTAACTATATTTGTTTTATTTTTTTTTTCTGGAAAAAAACATTTCGCCACGTGTCTTGGAGACACGTGGCACACATATGGCCATGTGCCTAAATTACACATGGCCATTTGGCCACGCACATTGGAATACGTGGCCACATGGCCGCGTGTATAAAATCCACCCGGCCATACGGGCACGTGTAATAAATACACGTGTTTGAACTGCCACATGTATAAGTACATGTGGCCTGAAGGACACGTTTATAAATCCACATGGCAGTCTGAACACATGTATTTATTACACGTGTCCGTCTAGCCGCGTGTATTATCTACACACGGCCATATGGCCACGTGTATTTATTACACATGGCCAGACGGACACATGTAATAAATACACATGGCGGAACGTCTCCTAGCTGCATGTTGCCACGTTGTCATTATGACACGTGGCTTTCTGGCCACGTGGCTACAATAACCGCTACTGTAGCCAAGTGGCGAATGCCTTTGTTTTTTGTAGTGCTTAAATACATTAGGGTTTCTTGGTCACTACTCATAGCCTCTCTATATATAGGTCTCTTGTAATATGTTATACGAATAACAAGACTCAATACAATGTAGTCTTTAATATATTTCCGCTCTTTATCTTTCGTTCTCTCTCTCTTTCACATATATTCTCTATCTCAATTCCAAGAAATTAAGAGCGACTACCCACACCTAGTCTTTAATTCTGGATTCCTGCAAGATTAGCCAAAAGTACAGTATTTTAACAAGGTTTTCGGTGATGTTAGTAGACAGTATTTGGACCGTTCCCTTTCAATTCATGTCAGCATTGTGTATAGAAGTTATTATACCAACAATAGTGTCTTTACCCATGATAAACTAAAATTATTGTTGCCCCCGAATTTTGATATAATCAACATGCTTTATATATATTGAATTGTTAAAGATATATGCGTGAGACAAATCTACTCGTTAATTTAATCTATTTTATTCAAATGCTATAACTATTATAGTCTCATCTTTATTATAATTATAGTACTTTAGGCGCTAATGAAACTATTTTTGTGAAATTTAATTGTCTCAATTCCCGTGCTACCAAGGGAGAAGGGGTGGCAGTACTACCTCTTATGCTTAAGTCAATAAGAGAATGAAGTGATAATGAGAGAATAGATAGATATTAAGGCATGAGAGCATATTAGGAAACTCATTCTATGCATGATATGACTTGTGTGTTTTTGTCAAGCACACAACAATGTCGTCAAGAAAACACCATCATCAAAAAATAAGTATAACTCATCTTTGATTAGTACGGATCGTCCATCTACATTACACTAAACTATGGTGTAGTACAATCTATCCTCCCTAAGCATGGACTATCAAATCTCTCATCTTAGTTACAAACAATCAAGGACTAAGTATTGTAACGACCCGCTTTTTACAAAAAAGAATAAGTGAAAATTTCAAATTTTCACGTATCGTTATGACATCGAAAATGACGTCATCAGAGTATAAATTGACAGCGAAAGACATTTTTCTTTTACAATAACACATAAGAGTTGACTGAATAAACTATATATAAAATAATAACCATTTGTTCTGATATAATAAAATATATCCAAATAACAGCATACGTACCACATACGGCACAAGCATTACATAACCATTGTATATAACATCTACATACTAAAGGTCTTGTCTGTAACCTAGCAGCTCTTGCCTTCGTTCCTGCAAAACTCGCATGTGATTGTGGCTCATACCACAATCCCATACTGTGGTCGAGTGAGTCAACGGTCCTCAACCACATAGTGACACACTGATTTATTTAACAATATACAATGCAACCAAATGATGCCAAATATGCATGCCATATACACAATCTCACAAGCAAAGACAGTTCTCTAATATACTAACAGATATACTCTATCACGAATAGCGCCCACCATTATAGTTGACTGCGCCCACATGCCAACCATGCACACCTACCAATATAGTTGACTGTGTCCACACGCCAACCATGCACACCTACCATGAACAACGCCCACCATCCATACTTACCACAGGCAGCACCCACAATCCTAATACCGTTGATAACGCCCACAATCCAACAATATTAATAACCAACTTAATAACCTGTTACATAAGCTTAGTATACACTTATACTTACCTACTTGTAATCATACAACCATCATACATGTAATTCCAATCAAAACATGTTAACCATATGTCAAACAACTTGCATACAATCAAATAAAACAGCAATCACCATGATGCTAAAGACTAAACCACACGTATCACCCTCAGTGAGTAAGAAATACTCACAGTAGTTCTTTTGGCTTTAGGAAAGCATTCACAGATAAAACCACTGCAATAAACAGACATAATCCAAATAAATAGTGAATCAGTACAATTCACTAAACATAGATTTAACCCTATACTCATTTCTGACTTCTTAATCCTATTATTGTTTCGACATAGTAACCGCATATAAAATCCTTCAATTATAATGCCACATATTTCATGTGGGCATTATAATTGTGTTTATTGTCAAATTACCAAAATAGCCTTTTCCATAATAATTACGAAATACCCTTCTTATAATAATTACCGAAAATGACTTTTTACTCGAGCATCACAACAGCATGATTTATACTTCAATCACTCCGCTTTGAAAACCCTATTTTAAAACATAATTGAAATCATTAAAGGATAAGAATCTTATCAAAATATCTAAAATAACTTATTAGGATATTTTGTAAAATATCACAAAATATCTATTGTAAATATCTCAAAATATCTTCTGGGATATTTTGTAAAATATCTCAAAATATCTTTTGAGATATTTTGTAAAACTTACTAAAAACAATATCTCTTTTCTTTCTTAATCCGTTTTACTATCTTTAAAACGTATTTTCCTTTTCTTCTCTATTCCTTTTCCTTCTTTTCTACAAATCAAGAGGAAACGTAGAGAGGATCTTAGAGATTCTTACCTTAATCAAAACCCGAGAGAAAGAGAGAGTGAGAGAGATCCTTCTTTCCTCTTTGTTGCAAGGCACCTGAGAGGAAGAGAAAGAGAGGAATTGAGAGAACTTCTCCTAGTGTTGGCCGAGTGGGGGAAATAGGAGAGGATCTTCGTTTCCTTTGATGCAATCCAAAAGGTAAAGATCCAAGAGAGAATTGGTGAGAGATATATACATATGTTCATAAAGAAGAAGAAGTAAACTTCTTCACTTTGATTGTTTGAACAAAAGTGATTAAAACCAAGCAAAGGAGAGAAAGAACTTACCAAAGGGAAATGATTCTTCCCTGTTTTTCATACACCAGCCATGAGACTCCAAACAAGAAGAAGAGAGTTCTTCTCTTTGCTGGACCCAAAGAGAAAGAGAGAGAGCTTTGTAGAGAGATCCACCAAAAGAGAGCTCACTTTGCTTGTACCGAAAGAGAGAGAAGAGTAATTCTTTTATGCCTCTTATCAAGAACAATGGAAGAGAGTTCCTCTTCCCTTTTTGATGCAACTAAAACAGAAGAGAAAGGAGAGAATTGCAGAGAGTTTCTGCAATGGAAACTTAAGAGAGAAACCAAGAGAGTTTTGGGAGAATTTCAAGAATTCGTGAACAAGAATGGAAGAAGAGGTGCTACTCTATTTATACCGATTTAGATGGCCAAGATTGCACCATTTTGATCTAATCCAATGGCTTAGGAAACAACTTGGAGAACAAGTTTGGTGACTCATCAAAAATAGTCATTACACTTCAAAAATATCTTCTTACCTTATCTTCAATCCAATCTTATCTAGGCATGATGATATGGTTTAGATGGTTAAGATTGATCACAAACTCATCTAAGGTCAAGAACATGTCGGCTGGGTCATGACTCATCAAAAGAAATAATGAGAATTTGATAAAAATCAAGAGACAGCTGTTTCGGGTGAGATTTTGCATTTCAGCAAAAAGTCGATCGATCTACTTTTTACACTAAAGAATAATCGATCGATCGCATTTTGATCAATCCAATTTATAATCGATCGATCGCATTTCAATCGATCCATTTTTACACTATGAAATAATCGATCGATCAATTATACTTAGTCAGATTTCCATCCGTTTTAGCACCTATGTAACTAAATCGCTCGATCGATTATTATGTCGATCGATCGATTCTGGCTTTTATTAAATCATTTGATTCCTTCATCGCACGATCGATTTTGAGAATACTATATAATCGCTCGATCGATCGATTCTCCTTAGCTAGAATCCCAATCCGTTTTAAACTCTAATTATATTATTACTAAGAATTTGATCTCTTTGAACATATCATGATGAATATTTATGAATAAATATTCATATTTAGTTTATTAGGCCTAAAATCCTATTTTCAGATATTTTATTCAATATCTTAAAATATAGGATATTACAAATATAACTCATCTTTAGTTAGCACAAATTGTCTACCTACATTACACTAAACTAGGGTGTAGTACAATTTGTCTTCCCTCGGCATGGCATATCAAACTCTCTTAATTGCATGTCAAAGAAAACCGTTGCATTACCATCATTCTCATAATCATAGAAAATAAGAACGATTTGAGTTCAATCAAGATAAAAAGCTTTCTAAGACAAGATAAGTATTCCATCAAGATTGCATATAATCATTAAACTAGTTATAAGAGTTGCAATCCTCTAGTTATACAATCATCATGCATATGTAGAAAATCCCAAAGAGAAAATACAATTCCGCATTGCAGGAGGCCTAGATTCCCTTATGTTTCTTTATTTTTTTTCTCTGCATTTCAGTTGTAGTTATGCATTTCGGCACCGCAAAATGCACTTGATCCCAATTCTACTGCGCTCGAGCTCACAATGTTGGCTGGTTGGATTCCTACGCTCGATCGTTTGGCTGTGCGCACCAGCGCGTGTGCGCTCAATCCCTTCTGGTTTGCACTAGAGCACTTTGCCTTGGTAGAAAATTGGAATTGCACTTTTAAGCTCAAAACCGATGGGTTTTACTTGTCATTTTCCTTAGAAACCTGAAAATGCTTAAAACACAAAAACAACGCAAAATATTATATTACAAAGAAGCTCAGAGGTTAACAAATGCGAGTTAATGGGCTTGAATGTGCAACATTCAGCGCTTATCAGCGTGTTCTTCATAAACTTCAATCTTGGTATTGGGATGTTAGAATTTCCGTTGGGCAATGTTGTTTTTGCACATAATCCCAACAAGTGGTATCAAGCAAGCTTTATAGAAAACATGGAATAAGATAGTAGATTGTGAAAAACTGAGTTTGTCGTTTTTCTATCTGCTAAGGTTTAGATTTTTTTTATGAGCATCTTGCAATAACCTTGATCATCTTTTGAGGATAGAATTGTAATTTACTATTAATTAAGACCCTAGGTGAAAGTAGGTTTGATTAAGCGATGAGAATGGATCATTGAGCCAAAATATATAAATGATAATAATTTAAATTTAAATAACGAAATAAATAAGCAAAAACTATAGCGCCCCTGATTTTAAGTGTTAAAATAAAATGTTTTAAATTAGAATTTAAGACTGAATAAAATAGATAAGTCTAGAATTGACGTTCGATCCACAAGACTCGACGCTGGAACGGCTTAATATTATAGGAAATAGTATTCACATTCAATAACTGATAAAATTATGTGTCTTCTGACACAATATTAATCCCCAAAAAATATATAAGATTGCATGAATATTTATGAAAATAAATATTCTTTAGTCTTATTGTTTTATAAACCATGAATTTGTAAATAAAGAATATTATTTTAGACTCTAATAATATAATGAGATTATTAAATAGACAGATTGAAATATTCAGTGAGCTAATTAAATATTATTGATATATAATAGTATTGTATAATATTTATTGTATATATGTATATTTGGTATATATTTATGGAATTATAATATTATTGAGATAATAATATTAACGATGAAACAAACTAGACTTAAAACGGGTTTAAAACTATACCCTAATGAATTGGATTAAATTGTAAAGACTTAATCTATCTACGAATAAAATATCTATGATAAATATCTGCGGTAAAAACGTAAATAGTAAGATTTGTAAAATATCTACATATTAACTCAAGTTAAAACTAACTGAAATAAAACTTAACCATGGGTTAATCGAAATATCTATTGATATTTTACCTTTAACTCGGGTTAGTTTAACTGAGATAAGAAGTAATCATGATTTACAAAAAAAAATATCCGTTTATTTTTATAAAAGGAACATCCGCCCTCTGTAAAAACACACTGCTTCTTTCTTCCCCTCTTCTTGGTTTCAGGACATGCTCCTCTCCTTTTCTTATTTCTTTCTTCTTCCTCTTTTCTTTTGTCCTTTTGTTCTTCTTTGCTCTTTCCTTCTTTCTTTCTTTTGAAATAGAGAGAGTGAGGGAATATGAGAGACCGAGAGAGAAGTTGAGGAATGAGAGAGGTAACAGAGAGGGATAGAGAGAGACGCAGAGAGAGATCTGGAGAGAAGAACCGGAGGATCCGTGAGACCCGTGACTCGATCTTCCATGGTTGCCGGTGCGTCAACTTCAATGGTGCCTAGGACGCGATTTTCAACGAACCCGTAACTCGAAGAGACCTGTTGACCCGATGGCTTGAAGGCTAATTTCCGGTGAAGTAAGTACGATTTTCCGACAAGTTTGCGGAATCAGAGGCGATTTCTGGTGGATTTTCTAGGAAAAATCCTCTAGATAAATAACCCTTTTCAATCAGTTTGATTTATTGGTTGATTTTATGATTTGGTGTTGGCCGTGTGTTGGACAGTGAGTGCTTGTTCATATTTTTTGGGTTTTTGGAACAGCTGAGTGTGGTTCTTTCCTAATTCGGATTTGTGATGTTTTTCCTATTATAATGATCGACCGATTGAAAGGATTTTCTAGTTGTTATTGTTGGTCGAGTGATATATTGAATTTGATGGGTATTGTTGTGCATTGGTCGGTGGCTTGGGTAGATTTTCCTGTTTTGGCAGTGTATGTAGTTTCTTGTGGGTTGTTCCTTGAATTGGTGTAGGCTGTGCTTTGGTGATGGATTTTGAAGTGTTATTCTCCTATGTTGGTCGTATACTCACTGATTTGGGTTTGGAGTTGATTGATGAATTGCTGGGTTCGGTTCAGTTAGGTAGAGATGAGTTTGAAATGGTTGTTCTTGGATTCAAATGTATTGCTCCTCCCTATTCCATGGTTGTACAAGGCCACTGTATAGTGTTTTGGGATTTACTGTGTTAAGTGTGTGAGGTGTTTCCTTTAAGTATATTGGTTGTTTGGGCCTTTAGTGTTCTAACTGGTTGAGTGATGTTTTGGCCATTGATTTTAAAGCATGATTTGTTGTGCCTCCTCATGTTTGGTTTAAACTGATTTATAGTGAAAATTCCCTATTTAAAGCATGATTTGTCCGGAAGCGCGTTCAACAATTAAGGAAATTGCCAATCCGACTTCAACCGTCCGGACAACTGTCTATCATGGTCCGGATGACATGCATTTTCCGTCCGGACCTTCACTGATTTGAGAAGCTACTGTTCCAGCTTGCATCCATCCGGACTTCTCAGCAGCCCGTCCGGACGCTTCTCAATGATCGATCAGCTTCAAATTCTTTCCAAGTTCAATTTAAGGGAAGATTTCTTCAACCGTCCTGACGATGTGGATTCCCGTCCGGACGCGCTCTTATATAAGGCTAGAATCGCAATTCAAATATCACTGTCCGAACGTCAGTAAGCCTTGGTCCGGACTCACGTTCAACAATTAAGGAAATTACCCATCCGACTTCAACCGTCCGGACAACTGCCTATCACGGTCTGGACGTACGCATAGCAGATATTGAAATTGCGTGTTAAAGATCAGCCGTCTGGACGCTCATCCCCCATAGTCCGGACGCGCGAAGCCTTATAAGGAAATTTCTTGCAGCGGACGTGCGACCGTCCGGACACCGCTCTTAAACATGAAAGATTTCTCGGCGAAATTTTCAGAAAAATCTGTCGCACAGTTGTTTGTCCGGACGGCTCATGTCCACCGTCCAGACGGCACCTGCATATATCACTGCAGTCGCCCATTCTGTACCTCAGCCTATAACTAGAGGCCCCTGGGCATTGAGAACTGCAAGAATTCGGTATTGAATTCCACAAGTGCTCAGAGAAGTTATTTTGAAGTTTGTTGAGCTGATTTAGTTTCCTCTGAAGCCATTACAAGTGTACTGTTGTTGCGCTACAACTGAAGTCTATCTTAGGAGTTAGCCCTAAGGTAAAGGATTGCATTGAAGACCCCTTTCAGGTAGGAGACCTTGTTGGGAAGCGTTCGTGTTGGGTTACACGTTAGAGAGCAAGGTACGACCACTGCATCGGGTGTATGTGAGGTTACTATCTTGTATCTAGCTTTGTCTTATGAATAGTAGATATCCTGGGTTTGGCTGCCCCGGAGTAGTTTTTTCTCTTAACTGAGATTCCACTTCCTTAACAAAAATCCTTGTGTCATTTATTTTCCGCATTGTTATTTTTGTTGACACGTTAAGCACACACTTGCTGTTTATTTTAGAAGTCAAATTTCATTTTTTTCAAAATCGATTGATCGAAAGTTGATCGATCGAATTTTCTAGTTCACTCTAAGTCGATCGATCGATCTTTTCTGCAGAAACAGAATTTTACAGAAAACAGACAAAACCAAGTTTAAACACAAAAAAAAAAAAAAACAGTAAAAACAGTTTCTAGGCAGTATGAAAAATTGCTTATGAACAGAATTTACAATATGTACTAAATCAAACTAAATACAATCCTAAATATCCCATAAACAACCGTTACAATCCCTGGCAACAACGCTTGGGCGTTGGTACGTGTCTAGACGACACGATACGTGGATTTTAAATTTATATGAGTTTACTACTCGCAATAGTACAAATCAATTGTACTATAGTAAGGGTTATCGAACCACAGAGATTGGGGGGTTGTTTTGCTTAGCGGGAAATTAAAAAAGCGTATTTAACTTGACTCTGAAAAAAGGAAAATAAACGGGTTGTAGAATTTAAGCTACAACGAATATAGTAATGGAAAGCGGAAAATGAAAACAAACTTTAAAAGAAAACTTAGGGTAATGATCTTATCAAATCCTCAACCAATGGAATGCTTAAAGTTTAAACGGATCTTCCTTATATGCATGATATGAGCGCGTAATGGGCGTCAACCATTGCGACGACCTCGACATGAAAACACTTTCGTTAAGACGTAATGATAGAGCACCTCGACATGAATTGGCCCGAATAGTGATTGTGTCTTTCATTTTTTTTCTTTGTCTTTCTACGATATTACCAACCTTATGCTTTTTAAAATTTATTTTTTTATATCTTCTACCAACTCTAGATGTTGCACTCTTAGAGCTTATAGCTTATAGCTTAAGAGATTCGTCTGCGAGTCTTGGGCTCCTCTCGTTCAGCTAAGCCAGCTACTGTGCTTGCTGCTTCTGACTCCCAATCTTCTACATCTGGACCCTTTGCTTCACGTGATTTTTTATGTCTTCTCCGTTCAATGGGGGTGGCCTGCTAGCCACCCCCCACTGGGTGGCGCGCAGCCACCTCCAACCCCCATTTTTCTTTTTCTTTTTAATTTTGCTTTTTAAAAAAATTAATATTTTAAGATGATGTCGCAAAAATGATGACGTGGCACTAACGGAAGTTGCGAAAATGGACAGAAAAGTGACGGAATGATTCATTTCAAATTCGTGAAAAAGTTGAGTCAATATTGATTTTTAAAAAGTGAGAGATCAGTTTTAAATCGTGTTCCAACTCAAGGAGTTATGATACATTTACCCTAAAATTAAACACACAAGTTCGTGATACTTGCAATCAAATTCAGCCTCTCCTAAGCATTTAGGTCTATATAACTCTGCTTGAAATCCTTCTTGCATGTTGAATGATGAAGAACACATTCTTGATATTCTCGATCTTTTTTATTCAACCTTCAGATCTTTTCTTTGATGATTGAATATGTCTGTTAGTGTAGACCCACAAGGCTATTCTCAATTCTAGAGAATAACTAGAAGCAGAAACTTGAATAAATTCTCTCTTGAATATTTCTCACAACTCTCTCAATTGTGTTTCACTTATGCAAACTTGAGTTTTTGTTCTATAAAACTATATCTTTATACTTCTCTATAGCCCTCTATTTATATATTCAGGTTTACTTGGAGAGGTAGGAAAAGAGCATTGTAGAACCCAAATAAAATAAATACATAAACCTATGATTAAAGCTTATAAAGATAAACCAATAGCATAATTGCTGGAAAGTGCGGGTTTAAGGTATCGGCCTTACCTCCTTAACAAGAAAATGTTTCCCTTACACCGAAACAACCTCACACACTCCTAGCAGAGTAACACCAGCTCCAAAGGTCGGAATAACCGAAATAAAATGGAGGGGTGGGGGTATTTATAGGGGAAATGTCGTATGTGAATAAGGATCATCTGATCTGCTAGCTGGCGAACGTTCACCAAGCGAGGCTTGAATATTCATGTACGATCTAGGGTTAGATGAATGTTCTTTGTACAATCCCAATCGTTTAGTGTACGATCTAACACACACGCCGAAGGCATGGGATATACCTTCTAACACACAGTACAACACGTCATCGAATGTTCTTTGTGGAACTCTGAACTTTCTCGGTGGCAACTTCAAACATTCTCGGTTCGAAGCTAACGTTTGGTCAATGCAAAAAGTCCTAATTTTCAATTAAGATCTAATTGATCCTGTTAATAAACTGGGGCACTACAAGGTGGGAGTTTTACTCGCCCTAGATTTGACATGTCAATGACGATGTATAGATTAATAACGATGGCGATGCTAGGGGAGCTTACCCGACACTGTTTGGATAGCCAAGTAAGGGAGTATCACTCCCGCCTAGCGGGATGTACCCTAGTCAACCCAGATGGGAGTTTGACTCACCCAAGATTTGACATGTCAATGGCAGTGGAGATGGCGATCCTGGCGGACCCGGATGCGTGGCATCCATGACCGGTAGGGGTGTAAACCCGAAGTCGGTTCCCAGTTATTGGCTGCTTGGTCAACTTGAGTATGGTTCTAGTGCTTATTAGTACATCATATTAGTAAAATAAGATACAGTAAAATAATTTTAAAGGGTAATTAAATCAATGAAATAATATAAAATATTCATAAGCTCGTAAAGGACTAGTTTAGTAGGAAGAGTGTTGAGTTCGGATGCCACTGACTCTTGTTTAGAGTTTCTTCTAGCATTTTTGATGTTGTAGCCTTGGTAGGAAAATAAGCACAATACATGTCAGTCAAATAATATGAAATAAATAAATTTGGTTTAGAAACTTTGGGATGAGTACAAGCCGCTGGTTGTGCTAAACAAGCGAATTGGACAAGGGACATAATATAAGTTAGTTTTCCAAAACAAGAACCAATATAAAACAAGTGGTTAGTCATATCCTGACATGAGATGGAGGAAGTGGCACAAGTCTTTGTGCATAAATTATATTCACCACTGTCATCCATCCTCTCGGATAGTAGGTACTAGATAGGGGCTCATGAGACCATTGAAGGTGTCAGCCACTTCTTCTCCTAAAAAATATTTTCTCCTACAGAAAGTTTAGCATTGTAGCGGGCAATGTTAAAATTAAATAAAGAGAAATGAAGCACAAATGTAAAGAGGCAATGCTGAGAACAATATGGAGATATTGTTTAAAAAACATGAAATACATATTCGTTTAGTTGAAATGCAGTGAATATAACATATATATTAATATTTAATGCTCTAGAGCCATTAAATCCATCTGACATCCTTAATACCCTATTGAATTGTACAAGAGTTGTATAAAAGTTACAAACGTATCATATCTTGTTCAAATATATTTTTATGCTTTCATCGAATCGTGAATGGATCCAAAAAAGTATTTATGGATTTTTAGGCATTTATTATATTATTGAGAAACGTGTACCTATGGATATAATTAATTAATTAAGTATTGTTAAAATTTTATAATTTGAGTTAATTAAAGAAACTAACTTGAATCTTAAATAATAAATCTCAAGTTTATATGTTCATATATAAATTCATTACGCAAATAAACAAACTATTAGTTTTATTGGCTATATTCTGGTAGACAAAAACACAACCAAATCAGGACACTGCTTAAACAGGAACAACGTATTTCAAAAGAACCTTTCAGATATTGCAGAATATATTATCCAACATGGATAGAGCTTAATAAGGCAACGTATGCATCAAATATCTCAAGGAAGGCAATTTTATAAAAAATCACATCATCAAATTATTGAACTCGAAGGACCAAAAAATAGCTTGGACACGCATTCCATTCGAAAGCAATTAACCATGCTCAAACAGAAAGGTCAATTCTCAACATAAACTAGTAAATTAGCCATAACTTTTGCTACGAGCGACAGAATCGCGCATAAAACCCCAATTCGGAAAGCTCTTTCCGGCGCGCACGCGATGGCCACCTAGCGGAGCTGGGTGAGCACATTTTCGGGCTCAAAATCCATCGTTTTGACCTCCAGGCACGCCGTTTCCATGCGTACTCTACACTGAAAGCGTTTTTAAGGAGTTTTCGGCTCATTCTATTGCATTTAATCGTTGTATTGTGTGTTTTATTTATTGGGTGGCACGTGGACACGTCTGAGCACCGGATCCCATCACTGTGCGGGCCAGTTCAGTTAGACGAGTGAGGGTTATAAGTTTTTTGCGTGACTCTACTAATGGGTGCGATCATACCAGCACTAATGCACCGGATCCCATCAGAACTCCGCAGTTAAGCGTGCTTGGGCGAGAGTAGTACTAGGATGGGTGACCTCCTGGGAAGTCCTCGTGTTGCACCCCTCGTTTTACTTTTTTCAATTATTTTTTTGCCGTTATTTATTATTATTTTATTTTTTGCGCCGGTGAGGGGAAGGCTCTTTCCGGCGCGCACGCGATGGCCACCTAGCGGAGCTGGGTGAGCACATTTTCGGGCTCAAAATCCATCGTTTTGACCTCCAGGCACGCCGTTTCCATGCGTACTCTACACTGAAAGCGTTTTTAAGGAGTTTTCGGCTCATTCTATTGCATTTAATCGTTGTATTGTGTGTTTTATTTATTGGGTGGCACGTGGACACGTCTGAGCACCGGATCCCATCACTGTGCGGGCCAGTTCAGTTAGACGAGTGAGGGTTATAAGTTTTTTGCGTGACTCTACTAACGGGTGCGATCATACCAGCACTAATGCACCGGATCCCATCAGAACTCCGCAGTTAAGCGTGCTTGGGCGAGAGTAGTACTAGGATGGGTGACCTCCTGGGAAGTCCTCGTGTTGCACCCCTCGTTTTACTTTTTTCAATTATTTTTTTGCCGTTATTTATTATTATTTTATTTTTTGCGCCGGTGAGGGGAAGGCTCTTTCCGGCGCGCACGCGATGGCCACCTAGCGGAGCTGGGTGAGCACATTTTCGGGCTCAAAATCCATCGTTTTGACCTCCAGGCACGCCGTTTCCATGCGTACTCTACACTGAAAGCGTTTTTAAGGAGTTTTCGGCTCATTCTATTGCATTTAATCGTTGTATTGTGTGTTTTATTTATTGGGTGGCACGTGGACACGTCTGAGCACCGGATCCCATCACTGTGCGGGCCAGTTCAGTTAGACGAGTGAGGGTTATAAGTTTTTTGCGTGACTCTACTAACGGGTGCGATCATACCAGCACTAATGCACCGGATCCCATCAGAACTCCGCAGTTAAGCGTGCTTGGGCGAGAGTAGTACTAGGATGGGTGACCTCCTGGGAAGTCCTCGTGTTGCACCCCTCGTTTTACTTTTTTCAATTATTTTTTTGCCGTTATTTATTATTATTTTATTTTTTGCGCCGGTGAGGGGAAGGCTCTTTCCGGCGCGCACGCGATGGCCACCTAGCGGAGCTGGGTGAGCACATTTTCGGGCTCAAAATCCATCGTTTTGACCTCCAGGCACGCCGTTTCCATGCGTACTCTACACTGAAAGCGTTTTTAAGGAGTTTTCGGCTCATTCTATTGCATTTAATCGTTGTATTGTGTGTTTTATTTATTGGGTGGCACGTGGACACGTCTGAGCACCGGATCCCATCACTGTGCGGGCCAGTTCAGTTAGACGAGTGAGGGTTATAAGTTTTTTGCGTGACTCTACTAACGGGTGCGATCATACCAGCACTAATGCACCGGATCCCATCAGAACTCCGCAGTTAAGCGTGCTTGGGCGAGAGTAGTACTAGGATGGGTGACCTCCTGGGAAGTCCTCGTGTTGCACCCCTCGTTTTACTTTTTTCAATTATTTTTTTGCCGTTATTTATTATTATTTTATTTTTTGCGCCGGTGAGGGGAAGGCTCTTTCCGGCGCGCACGCGATGGCCACCTAGCGGAGCTGGGTGAGCACATTTTCGGGCTCAAAATCCATCGTTTTGACCTCCAGGCACGCCGTTTCCATGCGTACTCTACACTGAAAGCGTTTTTAAGGAGTTTTCGGCTCATTCTATTGCATTTAATCGTTGTATTGTGTGTTTTATTTATTGGGTGGCACGTGGACACGTCTGAGCACCGGATCCCATCACTGTGCGGGCCAGTTCAGTTAGACGAGTGAGGGTTATAAGTTTTTTGCGTGACTCTACTAACGGGTGCGATCATACCAGCACTAATGCACCGGATCCCATCAGAACTCCGCAGTTAAGCGTGCTTGGGCGAGAGTAGTACTAGGATGGGTGACCTCCTGGGAAGTCCTCGTGTTGCACCCCTCGTTTTACTTTTTTCAATTATTTTTTTGCCGTTATTTATTATTATTTTATTTTTTGCGCCGGTGAGGGGAAGGCTCATTCCGGCGCGCACGCGATGGCCACCTAGCGGAGCTGGGTGAGCACATTTTCGGGCTCAAAATCCATCGTTTTGACCTCCAGGCACGCCGTTTCCATGCGTACTCTACACTGAAAGCGTTTTTAAGGAGTTTTCGGCTCATTCTATTGCATTTAATCGTTGTATTGTGTGTTTTATTTATTGGGTGGCACGTGGACACGTCTGAGCACCGGATCCCATCACTGTGCGGGCCAGTTCAGTTAGACGAGTGAGGGTTATAAGTTTTTTGCGTGACTCTACTAACGGGTGCGATCATACCAGCACTAATGCACCGGATCCCATCAGAACTCCGCAGTTAAGCGTGCTTGGGCGAGAGTAGTACTAGGATGGGTGACCTCCTGGGAAGTCCTCGTGTTGCACCCCTCGTTTTACTTTTTTCAATTATTTTTTTGCCGTTATTTATTATTATTTTATTTTTTGCGCCGGTGAGGGGAAGGCTCTTTCCGGCGCGCACGCGATGGCCACCTAGCGGAGCTGGGTGAGCACATTTTCGGGCTCAAAATCCATCGTTTTGACCTCCAGGCACGCCGTTTCCATGCGTACTCTACACTGAAAGCGTTTTTAAGGAGTTTTCGGCTCATTCTATTGCATTTAATCGTTGTATTGTGTGTTTTATTTATTGGGTGGCACGTGGACACGTCTGAGCACCGGATCCCATCACTGTGCGGGCCAGTTCAGTTAGACGAGTGAGGGTTATAAGTTTTTTGCGTGACTCTACTAACGGGTGCGATCATACCAGCACTAATGCACCGGATCCCATCAGAACTCCGCAGTTAAGCGTGCTTGGGCGAGAGTAGTACTAGGATGGGTGACCTCCTGGGAAGTCCTCGTGTTGCACCCCTCGTTTTACTTTTTTCAATTATTTTTTTGCCGTTATTTATTATTATTTTATTTTTTGCGCCGGTGAGGGGAAGGCTCTTTCCGGCGCGCACGCGATGGCCACCTAGCGGAGCTGGGTGAGCACATTTTCGGGCTCAAAATCCATCGTTTTGACCTCCAGGCACGCCGTTTCCATGCGTACTCTACACTGAAAGCGTTTTTAAGGAGTTTTCGGCTCATTCTATTGCATTTAATCGTTGTATTGTGTGTTTTATTTATTGGGTGGCACGTGGACACGTCTGAGCACCGGATCCCATCACTGTGCGGGCCAGTTCAGTTAGACGAGTGAGGGTTATAAGTTTTTTGCGTGACTCTACTAACGGGTGCGATCATACCAGCACTAATGCACCGGATCCCATCAGAACTCCGCAGTTAAGCGTGCTTGGGCGAGAGTAGTACTAGGATGGGTGACCTCCTGGGAAGTCCTCGTGTTGCACCCCTCGTTTTACTTTTTTCAATTATTTTTTTGCCGTTATTTATTATTATTTTATTTTTTGCGCCGGTGAGGGGAAGGCTCTTTCCGGCGCGCACGCGATGGCCACCTAGCGGAGCTGGGTGAGCACATTTTCGGGCTCAAAATCCATCGTTTTGACCTCCAGGCACGCCGTTTCCATGCGTACTCTACACTGAAAGCGTTTTTAAGGAGTTTTCGGCTCATTCTATTGCATTTAATCGTTGTATTGTGTGTTTTATTTATTGGGTGGCACGTGGACACGTCTGAGCACCGGATCCCATCACTGTGCGGGCCAGTTCAGTTAGACGAGTGAGGGTTATAAGTTTTTTGCGTGACTCTACTAACGGGTGCGATCATACCAGCACTAATGCACCGGATCCCATCAGAACTCCGCAGTTAAGCGTGCTTGGGCGAGAGTAGTACTAGGATGGGTGACCTCCTGGGAAGTCCTCGTGTTGCACCCCTCGTTTTACTTTTTTCAATTATTTTTTTGCCGTTATTTATTATTATTTTATTTTTTGCGCCGGTGAGGGGAAGGCTCTTTCCGGCGCGCACGCGATGGCCACCTAGCGGAGCTGGGTGAGCACATTTTCGGGCTCAAAATCCATCGTTTTGACCTCCAGGCACGCCGTTTCCATGCGTACTCTACACTGAAAGCGTTTTTAAGGAGTTTTCGGCTCATTCTATTGCATTTAATCGTTGTATTGTGTGTTTTATTTATTGGGTGGCACGTGGACACGTCTGAGCACCGGATCCCATCACTGTGCGGGCCAGTTCAGTTAGACGAGTGAGGGTTATAAGTTTTTTGCGTGACTCTACTAACGGGTGCGATCATACCAGCACTAATGCACCGGATCCCATCAGAACTCCGCAGTTAAGCGTGCTTGGGCGAGAGTAGTACTAGGATGGGTGACCTCCTGGGAAGTCCTCGTGTTGCACCCCTCGTTTTACTTTTTTCAATTATTTTTTTGCCGTTATTTATTATTATTTTATTTTTTGCGCCGGTGAGGGGAAGGCTCTTTCCGGCGCGCACGCGATGGCCACCTAGCGGAGCTGGGTGAGCACATTTTCGGGCTCAAAATCCATCGTTTTGACCTCCAGGCACGCCGTTTCCATGCGTACTCTACACTGAAAGCGTTTTTAAGGAGTTTTCGGCTCATTCTATTGCATTTAATCGTTGTATTGTGTGTTTTATTTATTGGGTGGCACGTGGACACGTCTGAGCACCGGATCCCATCACTGTGCGGGCCAGTTCAGTTAGACGAGTGAGGGTTATAAGTTTTTTGCGTGACTCTACTAACGGGTGCGATCATACCAGCACTAATGCACCGGATCCCATCAGAACTCCGCAGTTAAGCGTGCTTGGGCGAGAGTAGTACTAGGATGGGTGACCTCCTGGGAAGTCCTCGTGTTGCACCCCTCGTTTTACTTTTTTCAATTATTTTTTTGCCGTTATTTATTATTATTTTATTTTTTGCGCCGGTGAGGGGAAGGCTCATTCCGGCGCGCACGCGATGGCCACCTAGCGGAGCTGGGTGAGCACATTTTCGGGCTCAAAATCCATCGTTTTGACCTCCAGGCACGCCGTTTCCATGCGTACTCTACACTGAAAGCGTTTTTAAGGAGTTTTCGGCTCATTCTATTGCATTTAATCGTTGTATTGTGTGTTTTATTTATTGGGTGGCACGTGGACACGTCTGAGCACCGGATCCCATCACTGTGCGGGCCAGTTCAGTTAGACGAGTGAGGGTTATAAGTTTTTTGCGTGACTCTACTAACGGGTGCGATCATACCAGCACTAATGCACCGGATCCCATCAGAACTCCGCAGTTAAGCGTGCTTGGGCGAGAGTAGTACTAGGATGGGTGACCTCCTGGGAAGTCCTCGTGTTGCACCCCTCGTTTTACTTTTTTCAATTATTTTTTTGCCGTTATTTATTATTATTTTATTTTTTGCGCCGGTGAGGGGAAGGCTCTTTCCGGCGCGCACGCGATGGCCACCTAGCGGAGCTGGGTGAGCACATTTTCGGGCTCAAAATCCATCGTTTTGACCTCCAGGCACGCCGTTTCCATGCGTACTCTACACTGAAAGCGTTTTTAAGGAGTTTTCGGCTCATTCTATTGCATTTAATCGTTGTATTGTGTGTTTTATTTATTGGGTGGCACGTGGACACGTCTGAGCACCGGATCCCATCACTGTGCGGGCCAGTTCAGTTAGACGAGTGAGGGTTATAAGTTTTTTGCGTGACTCTACTAACGGGTGCGATCATACCAGCACTAATGCACCGGATCCCATCAGAACTCCGCAGTTAAGCGTGCTTGGGCGAGAGTAGTACTAGGATGGGTGACCTCCTGGGAAGTCCTCGTGTTGCACCCCTCGTTTTACTTTTTTCAATTATTTTTTTGCCGTTATTTATTATTATTTTATTTTTTGCGCCGGTGAGGGGAAGGCTCTTTCCGGCGCGCACGCGATGGCCACCTAGCGGAGCTGGGTGAGCACATTTTCGGGCTCAAAATCCATCGTTTTGACCTCCAGGCACGCCGTTTCCATGCGTACTCTACACTGAAAGCGTTTTTAAGGAGTTTTCGGCTCATTCTATTGCATTTAATCGTTGTATTGTGTGTTTTATTTATTGGGTGGCACGTGGACACGTCTGAGCACCGGATCCCATCACTGTGCGGGCCAGTTCAGTTAGACGAGTGAGGGTTATAAGTTTTTTGCGTGACTCTACTAACGGGTGCGATCATACCAGCACTAATGCACCGGATCCCATCAGAACTCCGCAGTTAAGCGTGCTTGGGCGAGAGTAGTACTAGGATGGGTGACCTCCTGGGAAGTCCTCGTGTTGCACCCCTCGTTTTACTTTTTTCAATTATTTTTTTGCCGTTATTTATTATTATTTTATTTTTTGCGCCGGTGAGGGGAAGGCTCTTTCCGGCGCGCACGCGATGGCCACCTAGCGGAGCTGGGTGAGCACATTTTCGGGCTCAAAATCCATCGTTTTGACCTCCAGGCACGCCGTTTCCATGCGTACTCTACACTGAAAGCGTTTTTAAGGAGTTTTCGGCTCATTCTATTGCATTTAATCGTTGTATTGTGTGTTTTATTTATTGGGTGGCACGTGGACACGTCTGAGCACCGGATCCCATCACTGTGCGGGCCAGTTCAGTTAGACGAGTGAGGGTTATAAGTTTTTTGCGTGACTCTACTAACGGGTGCGATCATACCAGCACTAATGCACCGGATCCCATCAGAACTCCGCAGTTAAGCGTGCTTGGGCGAGAGTAGTACTAGGATGGGTGACCTCCTGGGAAGTCCTCGTGTTGCACCCCTCGTTTTACTTTTTTCAATTATTTTTTTGCCGTTATTTATTATTATTTTATTTTTTGCGCCGGTGAGGGGAAGGCTCTTTCCGGCGCGCACGCGATGGCCACCTAGCGGAGCTGGGTGAGCACATTTTCGGGCTCAAAATCCATCGTTTTGACCTCCAGGCACGCCGTTTCCATGCGTACTCTACACTGAAAGCGTTTTTAAGGAGTTTTCGGCTCATTCTATTGCATTTAATCGTTGTATTGTGTGTTTTATTTATTGGGTGGCACGTGGACACGTCTGAGCACCGGATCCCATCACTGTGCGGGCCAGTTCAGTTAGACGAGTGAGGGTTATAAGTTTTTTGCGTGACTCTACTAACGGGTGCGATCATACCAGCACTAATGCACCGGATCCCATCAGAACTCCGCAGTTAAGCGTGCTTGGGCGAGAGTAGTACTAGGATGGGTGACCTCCTGGGAAGTCCTCGTGTTGCACCCCTCGTTTTACTTTTTTCAATTATTTTTTTGCCGTTATTTATTATTATTTTATTTTTTGCGCCGGTGAGGGGAAGGCTCATTCCGGCGCGCACGCGATGGCCACCTAGCGGAGCTGGGTGAGCACATTTTCGGGCTCAAAATCCATCGTTTTGACCTCCAGGCACGCCGTTTCCATGCGTACTCTACACTGAAAGCGTTTTTAAGGAGTTTTCGGCTCATTCTATTGCATTTAATCGTTGTATTGTGTGTTTTATTTATTGGGTGGCACGTGGACACGTCTGAGCACCGGATCCCATCACTGTGCGGGCCAGTTCAGTTAGACGAGTGAGGGTTATAAGTTTTTTGCGTGACTCTACTAACGGGTGCGATCATACCAGCACTAATGCACCGGATCCCATCAGAACTCCGCAGTTAAGCGTGCTTGGGCGAGAGTAGTACTAGGATGGGTGACCTCCTGGGAAGTCCTCGTGTTGCACCCCTCGTTTTACTTTTTTCAATTATTTTTTTGCCGTTATTTATTATTATTTTATTTTTTGCGCCGGTGAGGGGAAGGCTCTTTCCGGCGCGCACGCGATGGCCACCTAGCGGAGCTGGGTGAGCACATTTTCGGGCTCAAAATCCATCGTTTTGACCTCCAGGCACGCCGTTTCCATGCGTACTCTACACTGAAAGCGTTTTTAAGGAGTTTTCGGCTCATTCTATTGCATTTAATCGTTGTATTGTGTGTTTTATTTATTGGGTGGCACGTGGACACGTCTGAGCACCGGATCCCATCACTGTGCGGGCCAGTTCAGTTAGACGAGTGAGGGTTATAAGTTTTTTGCGTGACTCTACTAACGGGTGCGATCATACCAGCACTAATGCACCGGATCCCATCAGAACTCCGCAGTTAAGCGTGCTTGGGCGAGAGTAGTACTAGGATGGGTGACCTCCTGGGAAGTCCTCGTGTTGCACCCCTCGTTTTACTTTTTTCAATTATTTTTTTGCCGTTATTTATTATTATTTTATTTTTTGCGCCGGTGAGGGGAAGGCTCTTTCCGGCGCGCACGCGATGGCCACCTAGCGGAGCTGGGTGAGCACATTTTCGGGCTCAAAATCCATCGTTTTGACCTCCAGGCACGCCGTTTCCATGCGTACTCTACACTGAAAGCGTTTTTAAGGAGTTTTCGGCTCATTCTATTGCATTTAATCGTTGTATTGTGTGTTTTATTTTATTTATTGGGTGGCACGTGGACACGTCTGAGCACCGGATCCCATCACTGTGCGGGCCAGTTCAGTTAGACGAGTGAGGGTTATAAGTTTTTTGCGTGACTCTACTAACGGGTGCGATCATACCAGCACTAATGCACCGGATCCCATCAGAACTCCGCAGTTAAGCGTGCTTGGGCGAGAGTAGTACTAGGATGGGTGACCTCCTGGGAAGTCCTCGTGTTGCACCCCTCGTTTTACTTTTTTCAATTATTTTTTTGCCGTTATTTATTATTATTTTATTTTTTGCGCCGGTGAGGGGGAAGGCTCTTTCCGGCGCGCACCGCGATGGCCACCTAGCGGAGCTGGGTGAGCACATTTTCGGGCTCAAAATCCATCGTTTTGACCTCCAGGCACGCCGTTTCCATGCGTACTCTACACTGAAAGCGTTTTTAAGGAGTTTTCGGCTCATTCTATTGCATTTAATCGTTGTATTGTGTGTTTTATTTATTGGGTGGCACGTGGACACGTCTGAGCACCGGATCCCATCACTGTGCGGGCCAGTTCAGTTAGACGAGTGAGGGTTATAAGTTTTTCGCGTGACTCTACTAACGGGTGCGATCTTACCAGCACTAATGCACCGGATCCCATCAGAAACTCCGCAGTTAAGCGTGCTTGGGCGGAGAGTAGTACTAGGATGGGTGACCTCCTGGGAAGTCCTCGTGTTTGCACCCCTCGTTTTACTTTTTTCAATTATTTTTTTGCCGTTATTTATTATTATTTTATTTTTTGCGCCGGTGAGGGGAAGGCTCTTTCCGGCGCGCACGCGATGGCCACCTAGCGGAGCTGGGTGAGCACATTTTCGGGCTCAAAATCCATCGTTTTGACCTCCCAGGCACGCCGTTTCCATGCGTACTCTACACTGAAAGCGTTTTTAAGGAGTTTTCGGCTCATTCTATTGCATTTAATCGTTGTATTGTGTGTTTTATTTATTGGGTGGCACGTGGACACGTCTGAGCACCGGATCCCATCACTGTGCGGGCCAGTTCAGTTAGACGAGTGAGGGTTATAAGTTTTTTGCGTGACTCTACTAACGGGTGCGATCATACCAGCACTAATGCACCGGATCCCATCAGAACTCCGCAGTTAAGCGTGCTTGGGCGAGAGTAGTACTAGGATGGGTGACCTCCTGGGAAGTCCTCGTGTTGCACCCCTCGTTTTACTTTTTTCAATTATTTTTTTGCCGTTATTTATTATTATTTTATTTTTTTGCGCCGGTGAGGGGAAGGCTCTTTCCGGCGCGCACGCGATGGCCACCTAGCGGAGCTGGGTGAGCACATTTTCGGGCTCAAAATCCATCGTTTTGACCTCCAGGCACGCCGTTTCATGCGTACTCTACACTGAAAGCGTTTTTAAGGAGTTTTCGGCTCATTCTATTGCATTTAATCGTTGTATTGTGTGTTTTATTTATTGGGTGGCACGTGGACACGTCTGAGCACCGGATCCCATCACTGTGCGGGCCAGTTCAGTTAGACGAGTGAGGGTTATAAGTTTTTTGCGTGACTCTACTAACGGGTGCGATCATACCAGCACTAATGCACCGGATCCCATCAGAACTCCGCAGTTAAGCGTGCTTGGGCGAGAGTAGTACTAGGATGGGTGACCTCCTGGGAAGTCCTCGTGTTGCACCCCTCGTTTTACTTTTTTCAATTATTTTTTTTGCCGTTATTTATTATTATTTTATTTTTTGCGCCGGTGAGGGGAAGGCTCTTTCCGGCGCGCACGCGATGGCCACCTAGCGGAGCTGGGTGAGCACATTTTCGGGCTCAAAATCCATCGTTTTGACCTCCAGGCACGCCGTTTCCATGCGTACTCTACACTGAAAGCGTTTTTAAGGAGTTTTCGGCTCATTCTATTGCATTTAATCGTTGTATTGTGTGTTTTATTTATTGGGTGGCACGTGGACACGTCTGAGCACCGGATCCCATCACTGTGCGGGCCAGTTCAGTTAGACGAGTGAGGGTTATAAGTTTTTTGCGTGACTCTACTAACGGGTGCGATCATACCAGCACTAATGCACCGGATCCCATCAGAACTCCGCAGTTAAGCGTGCTTGGGCGAGAGTAGTACTAGGATGGGTGACCTCCTGGGAAGTCCTCGTGTTGCACCCCTCGTTTTACTTTTTTCAATTATTTTTTTGCCGTTATTTATTATTATTTTATTTTTTGCGCCGGTGAGGGGAAGGCTCTTTCCGGCGCGCACGCGATGGCCACCTAGCGGAGCTGGGTGAGCACATTTTCGGGCTCAAAATCCATCGTTTTGACCTCCAGGCACGCCGTTTCCATGCGTACTCTACACTGAAAGCGTTTTTAAGGAGTTTTCGGCTCATTCTATTGCATTTAATCGTTGTATTGTGTGTTTTATTTATTGGGTGGCACGTGGACACGTCTGAGCACCGGATCCCATCACTGTGCGGGCCAGTTCAGTTAGACGAGTGAGGGTTATAAGTTTTTTGCGTGACTCTACTAACGGGTGCGATCATACCAGCACTAATGCACCGGATCCCATCAGAACTCCGCAGTTAAGCGTGCTTGGGCGAGAGTAGTACTAGGATGGGTGACCTCCTGGGAAGTCCTCGTGTTGCACCCCTCGTTTTACTTTTTTCAATTATTTTTTTGCCGTTATTTATTATTATTTTATTTTTTGCGCCGGTGAGGGGAAGGCTCTTTCCGGCGCGCACGCGATGGCCACCTAGCGGAGCTGGGTGAGCACATTTTCGGGCTCAAAATCCATCGTTTTGACCTCCAGGCACGCCGTTTCCATGCGTACTCTACACTGAAAGCGTTTTTAAGGAGTTTTCGGCTCATTCTATTGCATTTAATCGTTGTATTGTGTGTTTTATTTATTGGGTGGCACGTGGACACGTCTGAGCACCGGATCCCATCACTGTGCGGGCCAGTTCAGTTAGACGAGTGAGGGTTATAAGTTTTTTGCGTGACTCTACTAACGGGTGCGATCATACCAGCACTAATGCACCGGATCCCATCAGAACTCCGCAGTTAAGCGTGCTTGGGCGAGAGTAGTACTAGGATGGGTGACCTCCTGGGAAGTCCTCGTGTTGCACCCCTCGTTTTACTTTTTTCAATTATTTTTTTGCCGTTATTTATTATTATTTTATTTTTTGCGCCGGTGAGGGGAAGGCTCTTTCCGGCGCGCACGCGATGGCCACCTAGCGGAGCTGGGTGAGCACATTTTCGGGCTCAAAATCCATCGTTTTGACCTCCAGGCACGCCGTTTCCATGCGTACTCTACACTGAAAGCGTTTTTAAGGAGTTTTCGGCTCATTCTATTGCATTTAATCGTTGTATTGTGTGTTTTATTTATTGGGTGGCACGTGGACACGTCTGAGCACCGGATCCCATCACTGTGCGGGCCAGTTCAGTTAGACGAGTGAGGGTTATAAGTTTTTTGCGTGACTCTACTAACGGGTGCGATCATACCAGCACTAATGCACCGGATCCCATCAGAACTCCGCAGTTAAGCGTGCTTGGGCGAGAGAGTAGTACTAGGATGGGTGACCTCCTGGGAAGTCCTCGTGTTGCACCCCTCGTTTTACTTTTTTCAATTATTTTTTTGCCGTTATTTATTATTATTTTATTTTTTGCGCCGGTGAGGGGAAGGCTCTTTCCGGCGCGCACGCGATGGCCACCTAGCGGAGCTGGGTGAGCACATTTTCGGGCTCAAAATCCATCGTTTTGACCTCCAGGCACGCCGTTTCCATGCGTACTCTACACTGAAAGCGTTTTTAAGGAGTTTTCGGCTCATTCTATTGCATTTAATCGTTGTATTGTGTGTTTTATTTATTGGGTGGCACGTGGACACGTCTGAGCACCGGATCCCATCACTGTGCGGGCCAGTTCAGTTAGACGAGTGAGGGTTATAAGTTTTTTGCGTGACTCTACTAACGGGTGCGATCATACCAGCACTAATGCACCGGATCCCATCAGAACTCCGCAGTTAAGCGTGCTTGGGCGAGAGTAGTACTAGGATGGGTGACCTCCTGGGAAGTCCTCGTGTTGCACCCCTCGTTTTACTTTTTTCAATTATTTTTTTGCCGTTATTTATTATTATTTTATTTTTTGCGCCGGTGAGGGGAAGGCTCATTCCGGCGCGCACGCGATGGCCACCTAGCGGAGCTGGGTGAGCACATTTTCGGGCTCAAAATCCATCGTTTTGACCTCCAGGCACGCCGTTTCCATGCGTACTCTACACTGAAAGCGTTTTTAAGGAGTTTTCATTCTATTGCATTTAATCGTTGTATTGTGTGTTTTAATTATTGGGTGGCACGTGGACACGTCTGAGCACCGGATCCCATCACTGTGCGGGCCAGTTCAGTTAGACGAGTGAGGGTTATAAGTTTTTTGCGTGACTCTACTAACGGGTGCGATCATACCAGCACTAATGCACCGGATCCCATCAGAACTCCGCAGTTAAGCGTGCTTGGGCGAGAGTAGTACTAGGATGGGTGACCTCCTGGGAAGTCCTCGTGTTGCACCCCTCGTTTTACTTTTTTCAATTATTTCTTTGCCGTTATTTATTATTATTTTATTTTTTGCGCCGGTGAGGGGAAGGCTCTTTCCGGCGCGCACGCGATGGCCACCTAGCGGAGCTGGGTGAGCACATTTTCGGGCTCAAAATCCATCGTTTTGACCTCCAGGCACGCCGTTTCCATGCGTACTCTACACTGAAAGCGTTTTTAAGGAGTTTTCGGCTCATTCTATTGCATTTAATCGTTGTATTGTGTGTTTTATTTATTGGGTGGCACGTGGACACGTCTGAGCACCGGATCCCATCACTGTGCGGGCCAGTTCAGTTAGACGAGTGAGGGTTATAAGTTTTTTGCGTGACTCTACTAACGGGTGCGATCATACCAGCACTAATGCACCGGATCTCATCAGAACTCCGCAGTTAAGCACGCTTGGGCGAGAGTAGTACTAGGATGGGTGACCTCCTGGGAAGTCCTCGTGTTGCACCCCTCGTTTTACTTTTTTCAATTATTTCTTTGCCGTTATTTATTATTATTTTATTTTTTGCGCCGGTGAGGGGAAGGCTCTTTCCGGCGCGCACGCGATGGCCACCTAGCGGAGCTGGGTGAGCACATTTTCGGGCTCAAAATCCATCGTTTTGACCTCCAGGCACGCCGTTTCCATGCGTACTCTACACTGAAAGCGTTTTTAAGGAGTTTTCGGCTCATTCTATTGCATTTAATCGTTGTATTGTGTGTTTTATTTATTGGGTGGCACGTGGACACGTCTGAGCACCGGATCCCATCACTGTGCGGGCCAGTTCAGTTAGACGAGTGAGGGTTATAAGTTTTTTGCGTGACTCTACTAACGGGTGCGATCTTACCAGCACTAATGCACCGGATCCCATCAGAACTCCGCAGTTAAGCGTGCTTGGGCGAGAGTAGTACTAGGATGGGTGACCTCCTGGGAAGTCCTCGTGTTGCACCCCTCGTTTTACTTTTTTCAATTATTTCTTTGCCGTTATTTATTATTATTTTATTTTTTGCGCCGGTGAGGGGAAGGCTCTTTCCGGCGCGCACGCGATGGCCACCTAGCGGAGCTGGGTGAGCACATTTTCGGGCTCAAAATCCATCGTTTTGACCTCCAGGCACGCCGTTTCCATGCGTACTCTACACAGAAAGCGTTTTTAAGGAGTTTTCGGCTCATTCTATTGCATTTAATCGTTGTATTGTGTGTTTTATTTATTGGGTGGCACGTGGACACGTCTGAGCACCGGATCCCATCACTGTGCGGGCCAGTTCAGTTAGACGAGTGAGGGTTATAAGTTTTTTGCGTGACTCTACTAACGGGTGCGATCATACCAGCACTAATGCACCGGATCCCATCAGAACTCCGCAGTTAAGCGTGCTTGGGCGAGAGTAGTACTAGGATGGGTGACCTCCTGGGAAGTCCTCGTGTTGCACCCCTCGTTTTACTTTTTTCAATTATTTCTTTGCCGTTATTTATTATTATTTTATTTTTTGCGCCGGTGAGGGGAAGGCTCTTTCCGGCGCGCACGCGATGGCCACCTAGCGGAGCTGGGTGAGCACATTTTCGGGCTCAAAATCCATCGTTTTGACCTCCAGGCACGCCGTTTCCATGCGTACTCTACACTGAAAGCGTTTTTAAGGAGTTTTCGGCTCATTCTATTGCATTTAATCGTTGTATTGTGTGTTTTATTTATTGGGTGGCACGTGGACACGTCTGAGCACCGGATCCCATCACTGTGCGGGCCAGTTCAGTTAGACGAGTGAGGGTTATAAGTTTTTTGCGTGACTCTACTAACGGGTGCGATCATACCAGCACTAATGCACCGGATCCCATCAGAACTCCGCAGTTAAGCGTGCTTGGGCGAGAGTAGTACTAGGATGGGTGACCTCCTGGGAAGTCCTCGTGTTGCACCCCTCGTTTTACTTTTTTCAATTATTTCTTTGCCGTTATTTATTATTATTTTATTTTTTGCGCCGGTGAGGGGAAGGCTCTTTCCGGCGCGCACGCGATGGCCACCTAGCGGAGCTGGGTGAGCACATTTTCGGGCTCAAAATCCATCGTTTTGACCTCCAGGCACGCCGTTTCCATGCGTACTCTACACAGAAAGCGTTTTTAAGGAGTTTTCGGCTCATTCTATTGCATTTAATCGTTGTATTGTGTGTTTTATTTATTGGGTGGCACGTGGACACGTCTGAGCACCGGATCCCATCACTGTGCGGGCCAGTTCAGTTAGACGAGTGAGGGTTATAAGTTTTTTGCGTGACTCTACTAACGGGTGCGATCATACCAGCACTAATGCACCGGATCCCATCAGAACTCCGCAGTTAAGCGTGCTTGGGCGAGAGTAGTACTAGGATGGGTGACCTCCTGGGAAGTCCTCGTGTTGCACCCCTCGTTTTACTTTTTTCAATTATTTCTTTGCCGTTATTTATTATTATTTTATTTTTTGCGCCGGTGAGGGGAAGGCTCTTTCCGGCGCGCACGCGATGGCCACCTAGCGGAGCTGGGTGAGCACATTTTCGGGCTCAAAATCCATCGTTTTGACCTCCAGGCACGCCGTTTCCATGCGTACTCTACACTGAAAGCGTTTTTAAGGAGTTTTCGGCTCATTCTATTGCATTTAATCGTTGTATTGTGTGTTTTATTTATTGGGTGGCACGTGGACACGTCTGAGCACCGGATCCCATCACTGTGCGGGCCAGTTCAGTTAGACGAGTGAGGGTTATAAGTTTTTTGCGTGACTCTACTAACGGGTGCGATCATACCAGCACTAATGCACCGGATCCCATCAGAACTCCGCAGTTAAGCGTGCTTGGGCGAGAGTAGTACTAGGATGGGTGACCTCCTGGGAAGTCCTCGTGTTGCACCCCTCGTTTTACTTTTTTCAATTATTTCTTTGCCGTTATTTATTATTATTTTATTTTTTGCGCCGGTGAGGGGAAGGCTCTTTCCGGCGCGCACGCGATGGCCACCTAGCGGAGCTGGGTGAGCACATTTTCGGGCTCAAAATCCATCGTTTTGACCTCCAGGCACGCCGTTTCCATGCGTACTCTACACAGAAAGCGTTTTTAAGGAGTTTTCGGCTCATTCTATTGCATTTAATCGTTGTATTGTGTGTTTTATTTATTGGGTGGCACGTGGACACGTCTGAGCACCGGATCCCATCACTGTGCGGGCCAGTTCAGTTAGACGAGTGAGGGTTATAAGTTTTTTGCGTGACTCTACTAACGGGTGCGATCATACCAGCACTAATGCACCGGATCCCATCAGAACTCCGCAGTTAAGCGTGCTTGGGCGAGAGTAGTACTAGGACGGGTGACCTCCTGGGAAGTCCTCGTGTTGCACCCATCGTTTTACTTTTTTCAATTATTTCTTTGCCGTTATTTATTATTATTTTATTTTTTGCGCCGGTGAGGGGAAGGCTCTTTCCGGCGCGCACGCGATGGCCACCTAGCGGAGCTGGGTGAGCACATTTTCGGGCTCAAAATCCATCGTTTTGACCTCCAGGCACGCCGTTTCCATGCGTACTCTACACAGAAAGCGTTTTTAAGGAGTTTTCGGCTCATTCTATTGCATTTAATCGTTGTATTGTGTGTTTTATTTATTGGGTGGCACGTGGACACGTCTGAGCACCGGATCCCATCACTGTGCGGGCCAGTTCAGTTAGACGAGTGAGGGTTATAAGTTTTTTGCGTGACTCTACTAACGGGTGCGATCATACCAGCACTAATGCACCGGATCCCATCAGAACTCCGCAGTTAAGCGTGCTTGGGCGAGAGTAGTACTAGGATGGGTGACCTCCTGGGAAGTCCTCGTGTTGCACCCCTCGTTTTACTTTTTTCAATTATTTCTTTGCCGTTATTTATTATTATTTTATTTTTTGCGCCGGTGAGGGGAAGGCTCTTTCCGGCGCGCACGCGATGGCCACCTAGCGGAGCTGGGTGAGCACATTTTCGGGCTCAAAATCCATCGTTTTGACCTCCAGGCACGCCGTTTCCATGCGTACTCTACACTGAAAGCTTTTTTAAGGAGTTTTCGGCTCATTCTATTGCATTTAATCGTTGTATTGTGTGTTTTATTTATTGGGTGGCACGTGGACACGTCTGAGCACCGGATCCCATCACTGTGCGGGCCAGTTCAGTTAGACGAGTGAGGGTTATAAGTTTTTTGCGTGACTCTACTAACGGGTGCGATCATACCAGCACTAATGCACCGGATCCCATCAGAACTCCGCAGTTAAGCGTGCTTGGGCGAGAGTAGTACTAGGATGGGTGACCTCCTGGGAAGTCCTCGTGTTGCACCCCTCGTTTTACTTTTTTCAATTATTTCTTTGCCGTTATTTATTATTATTTTATTTTTTGCGCCGGTGAGGGGAAGGCTCTTTCCGGCGCGCACGCGATGGCCACCTAGCGGAGCTGGGTGAGCACATTTTCGGGCTCAAAATCCATCGTTTTGACCTCCAGGCACGCCGTTTCCATGCGTACTCTACACTGAAAGCGTTTTTAAGGAGTTTTCGGCTCATTCTATTGCATTTAATCGTTGTATTGTGTGTTTTATTTATTGGGTGGCACGTGGACACGTCTGAGCACCGGATCCCATCACTGTGCGGGCCAGTTCAATTAGACGAGTGAGGGTTATAAGTTTTTTGCGTGACTCTACTAACGGGTGCGATCATACCAGCACTAATGCACCGGATCCCATCAGAACTCCGCAGTTAAGCGTGCTTGGGCGAGAGTAGTACTAGGATGGGTGACCTCCTGGGAAGTCCTCGTGTTGCACCCCTCGTTTTACTTTTTTCAATTATTTCTTTGCCGTTATTTATTATTATTTTATTTTTTGCGCCGGTGAGGGGAAGGCTCTTTCCGGCGCGCACGCGATGGCCACCTAGCAGAGCTGGGTGAGCACATTTTCGGGCTCAAAATCCATCGTTTTGACCTCCAGGCACGCCGTTTCCATGCGTACTCTACACTGAAAGCGTTTTTAAGGAGTTTTCGGCTCATTCTATTGCATTTAATCGTTGTATTGTGTGTTTTATTTATTGGGTGGCACGTGGACACGTCTGAGCACCGGATCCCATCACTGTGCGGGCCAGTTCAGTTAGACGAGTGAGGGTTATAAGTTTTTTGCGTGACTCTACTAACGGGTGCGATCATACCAGCACTAATGCACCGGATCCCATCAGAACTCCGCAGTTAAGCGTGCTTGGGCGAGAGTAGTACTAGGATGGGTGACCTCCTGGGAAGTCCTCGTGTTGCACCCCTCGTTTTACTTTTTTCAATTATTTTTTTGCCGTTATTTATTATTATTTTATTTTTTGCGCCGGTGAGGGGAAGGCTCTTTCCGGCGCGCACGCGATGGCCACCTAGCGGAGCTGGGTGAGCACATTTTCGGGCTCAAAATCCATCGTTTTGACCTCCAGGCACGCCGTTTCCATGCGTACTCTACACTGAAAGCGTTTTTAAGGAGTTTTCGTCTCATTCTATTGCATTTAATCGTTGTATTGTGTGTTTTATTTATTGGGTGGCACGTGGACACGTCTGAGCACCGGATCCCATCACTGTGCGGGCCAGTTCAGTTAGACGAGTGAGGGTTATAAGTTTTTTGCGTGACTCTACTAACGGGTGCGATCATACCAGCACTAATGCACCGGATCCCATCAGAACTCCGCAGTTAAGCGTGCTTGGGCGAGAGTAGTACTAGGACGGGTGACCTCCTGGGAAGTCCTCGTGTTGCACCCATCGTTTTACTTTTTTCAATTATTTCTTTGCCGTTATTTATTATTATTTTATTTTTTGCGCCGGTGAGGGGAAGGCTCTTTCCGGCGCGCACGCGATGGCCACCTAGCGGAGCTGGGTGAGCACATTTTCGGGCTCAAAATCCATCGTTTTGACCTCCAGGCACGCCGTTTCCATGCGTACTCTACACAGAAAGCGTTTTTAAGGAGTTTTCGGCTCATTCTATTGCATTTAATCGTTGTATTGTGTGTTTTATTTATTGGGTGGCACGTGGACACGTCTGAGCACCGGATCCCATCACTGTGCGGGCCAGTTCAGTTAGACGAGTGAGGGTTATAAGTTTTTTGCGTGACTCGACTAACGGGTGCGATCATACCAGCACTAATGCACCGGATCCCATCAGAACTCCGCAGTTAAGCGTGCTTGGGCGAGAGTAGTACAAGGATGGGTGACCTCCTGGGAAGTCCTCGTGTTGCACCCCTCGTTTTACTTTTTTCAATTATTTCTTTGCCGTTATTTATTATTATTTTATTTTTTGCGCCGGTGAGGGGAAGGCTCTTTCCGGCGCGCACGCGATGGCCACCTAGCGGAGCTGGGTGAGCACATTTTCGGGCTCAAAATCCATCGTTTTGACCTCCAGGCACGCCGTTTCCATGCGTACTCTACACTGAAAGCTTTTTTAAGGAGTTTTCGGCTCATTCTATTGCATTTAATCGTTGTATTGTGTGTTTTATTTATTGGGTGGCACGTGGACACGTCTGAGCACCGGATCCCATCACTGTGCGGGCCAGTTCAGTTAGACGAGTGAGGGTTATAAGTTTTTTGCGTGACTCTACTAACGGGTGCGATCATACCAGCACTAATGCACCGGATCCCATCAGAACTCCGCAGTTAAGCGTGCTTGGGCGAGAGTAGTACTAGGATGGGTGACCTCCTGGGAAGTCCTCGTGTTGCACCCCTCGTTTTACTTTTTTCAATTATTTCTTTGCCGTTATTTATTATTATTTTATTTTTTGCGCCGGTGAGGGGAAGGCTCTTTCCGGCGCGCACGCGATGGCCACCTAGCGGAGCTGGGTGAGCACATTTTCGGGCTCAAAATCCATCGTTTTGACCTCCAGGCACGCCGTTTCCATGCGTACTCTACACAGAAAGCGTTTTTAAGGAGTTTTCGGCTCATTCTATTGCATTTAATCGTTGTATTGTGTGTTTTATTTATTGGGTGGCACGTGGACACGTCTGAGCACCGGATCCCATCACTGTGCGGGCCAGTTCAGTTAGACGAGTGAGGGTTATAAGTTTTTTGCGTGACTCTACTAACGGGTGCGATCATACCAGCACTAATGCACCGGATCCCATCAGAACTCCGCAGTTAAGCGTGCTTGGGCGAGAGTAGTACTAGGATGGGTGACCTCCTGGGAAGTCTTCGTGTTGCACCCCTCGTTTTACTTTTTTCAATTATTTCTTTGCCGTTATTTATTATTATTTTATTTTTTGCGCCGGTGAGGGGAAGGCTCTTTCCGGCGCGCACGCGATGGCCACCTAGCGGAGCTGGGTGAGCACATTTTCGGGCTCAAAATCCATCGTTTTGACCTCCAGGCACGCCGTTTCCATGCGTACTCTACACTGAAAGCGTTTTTAAGGAGTTTTCGGCTCATTCTATTGCATTTAATCGTTGTATTGTGTTTTTTATTTATTGGGTGGCACGTGGACACGTCTGAGCACCGGATCCCATCACTGTGCGGGCCAGTTCAGTTAGACGAGTGAGGGTTATAAGTTTTTTGCGTGACTCTACTAACGGGTGCGATCATTCCAGCACTAATGCACCGGCTCCCATCAGAACTCCGCAGTTAAGCGTGCTTGGGCGAGAGTAGTACTAGGATGGGTGACCTCCTGGGAAGTCCTCGTGTTGCACCCCTCGTTTTACTTTTTTCAATTATTTCTTTGCCGTTATTTATTATTATTTTATTTTTTGCGCCGGTGAGGGGAAGGCTCTTTCCGGCGCGCACGCGATGGCCACCTAGCGGAGCTGGGTGAGCACATTTTCGGGCTCAAAATCCATCGTTTTGACCTCCAGGCACGCCGTTTCCATGCGTACTCTACACTGAAAGCGTTTTTAAGGAGTTTTCGGCTCATTCTATTGCATTTAATCGTTGTATTGTGTGTTTTATTTATTGGGTGGCACGTGGACACGTCTGAGCACCGGATCCCATCACTGTGCGGGCCAGTTCAGTTAGACGAGTGAGGGTTATAAGTTTTTTGCGTGACTCTACTAACGGGTGCGATCATACCAGCACTAATGCACCGGATCCCATCAGAACTCCGCAGTTAAGCGTGCTTGGGGGAGAGTAGTACTAGGATGGGTGACCTCCTGGGAAGTCCTCGTGTTGCACTCCTCGTTTTACTTTTTTCAATTATTTCTTTGCCGTTATTTGTTATTATTTTATTTTTTGCGCCGGTGAGGGGAAGGCTCTTTCCGGCGCGCACGCGATGGCCACCAAGCGGAGCTGGGTGAGCACATTTTCGGGCTCAAAATCCATCGTTTTGACCTCCAGGCACGCCGTTTCCATGCGTACTCTACACTGAAAGCGTTTTGAAGGAGTTTTCGGCTCATTCTATTGCATTTAATCGTTGTATTGTGTGTTTTATTTATTGGGTGGCACGTGGACACGTCTGAGCACCGGATCCCATCACTGTGCGGGCCAGTTCAGTTAGACGAGTGAGGGTTATAAGTTTTTTGCGTGACTCTACTAACGGGTGCGATCATACCAGCACTAATGCACCGGATCCCATCAGAACTCCGCAGTTAAGCGTGCTTGGGCGAGAGTAGTACTAGGATGGGTGACCTCCTGGGAAGTCCTCGTGTTGCACCCCTCGTTTTACTTTTTTCAATTATTTCTTTGCCGTTATTTATTATTATTTTATTTTTTGCGCCGGTGAGGGGAAGGCTCTTTCCGGCGCGCACGCGATGGCCACCTAGCGGAGCTGGGTGAGCACATTTTCGGGCTCAAATCCATCGTTTTGACCTCCAGGCACGCCGTTTCCATGCGTACTCTACACTGAAAGCGTTTTTAAGGAGTTTTCGTCTCATTCTATTGCATTTAATCGTTGTATTGTGTGTTTTATTTATTGGGTGGCACGTGGACACGTCTGAGCACCGGATCCCATCACTGTGCGGGCCAGTTCAGTTAGACGAGTGAGGGTTATAAGTTTTTTGCGTGACTCTACTAACGGGTGCGATCATACCAGCACTAATGCACCGGATCCCATCAGAACTCCGCAGTTAAGCGTGCTTGGGCGAGAGTAGTACTAGGACGGGTGACCTCCTGGGAAGTCCTCGTGTTGCACCCATCGTTTTACTTTTTTCAATTATTTCTTTGCCGTTATTTATTATTATTTTATTTTTTGCGCCGGTGAGGGGAAGGCTCTTTCCGGCGCGCACGCGATGGCCACCTAGCGGAGCTGGGTGAGCACATTTTCGGGCTCAAAATCCATCGTTTTGACCTCCAGGCACGCCGTTTCCATGCGTACTCTACACAGAAAGCGTTTTTAAGGAGTTTTCGGCTCATTCTATTGCATTTAATCGTTGTATTGTGTGTTTTATTTATTGGGTGGCACGTGGAGACGTCTGAGCACCGGATCCCATCACTGTGCGGGCCAGTTCAGTTAGACGAGTGAGGGTTATAAGTTTTTTTCGTGACTCTACTAACGGGTGCGATCATACCAGCACTAATGCACCGGATCCCATCAGAACTCCGCAGTTAAGCGTGCTTGGGCGAGAGTAGTACTAGGATGGGTGACCTCCTGGGAAGTCCTCGTGTTGCACCCCTCGTTTTACTTTTTTCAATTATTTCTTTGCCGTTATTTATTATTATTTTATTTTTTGCGCCGGTGAGGGGAAGGCTCTTTCCGGCGCGCACGCGATGGCCACCTAGCGGAGCTGGGTGAGCACATTTTCGGGCTCAAAATCCATCGTTTTGACCTCCAGGCACGCCGTTTCCATGCGTACTCTACACTGAAAGCTTTTTTAAGGAGTTTTCGGCTCATTCTATTGCATTTAATCGTTGTATTGTGTGTTTTATTTATTGGGTGGCACGTGGACACGTCTGAGCACCGGATCCCATCACTGTGCGGGCCAGTTCAGTTAGACGAGTGAGGGTTATAAGTTTTTTGCGTGACTCTACTAACGGGTGCGATCATACCAGCACTAATGCACCGGATCCCATCAGAACTCCGCAGTTAAGTGTGCTTGGGCGAGAGTAGTACTAGGATGGGTGACCTCCTGGGAAGTCCTCGTGTTGCACCCCTCGTTTTACTTTTTTCAATTATTTCTTTGCCGTTATTTATTATTATTTTATTTTTTGCGCCGGTGAGGGGAAGGCTCTTTCCGGCGCGCACGCGATGGCCACCTAGCGGAGCTGGGTGAGCACATTTTCGGGCTCAAAATCCATCGTTTTGACCTCCAGGCACGCCGTTTCCATGCGTACTCTACACTGAAAGCGTTTTTAAGGAGTTTTCGGCTCATTCTATTGCATTTAATCGTTGTGTTGTGTGTTTTATTTATTGGGTGGCACGTGGACACGTCTGAGCACCGGATCCCATCACTGTGCGGGCCAGTTCAATTAGACGAGTGAGGGTTATAAGTTTTTTGCGTGACTCTACTAACGGGTGCGATCATACCAGCACTAATGCACCGGATCCCATCAGAACTCCGCAGTTAAGCGTGCTTGGGCGAGAGTAGTACTAGGATGGGTGACCTCCTGGGAAGTCCTCGTGTTGCACCCCTCGTTTTACTTTTTTCAATTATTTCTTTGCCGTTATTTATTATTATTTTATTTTTTGCGCCGGTGAGGGGAAGGCTCTTTCCGGCGCGCACGCGATGGCCACCAAGCAGAGCTGGGTGAGCACATTTTCGGGCTCAAAATCCGTCGTTTTGACCTCCAGGCACGCCGTTTCCATGCGTACTCTACACTGAAAGCGTTTTTAAGGAGTTTTCGGCTCATTCTATTGCATTTAATCGTTGTATTGTGTGTTTTATTTATTGGGTGGCACGTGGACACGTCTGAGCACCGGATCCCATCACTGTGCGGGCCAGTTCAGTTAGACGAGTGAGGGTTATAAGTTTTTTGCGTGACTCTACTAACGGGTGCGATCATACCAGCACTAATGCACCGGATCCCATCAGAACTCCGCAGTTAAGCGTGCTTGGGCGAGAGTAGTACTAGGATGGGTGACCTCCTGGGAAGTCCTCGTGTTGCACCCCTCGTTTTACTTTTTTCAATTATTTCTTTGCCGTTATTTATTATTATTTTATTTTTTGCGCCGGTGAGGGGAAGGCTCTTTCCGGCGCGCACGCGATGGCCACCTAGCGGAGCTGGGTGAGCACATTTTCGGGCTCAAAATCCATCGTTTTGACCTCCAGGCACGCCGTTTCCATGCGTACTCTACACTGAAAGCGTTTTTAAGGAGTTTTCGTCTCATTCTATTGCATTTAATCGTTGTATTGTGTGTTTTATTTATTGGGTGGCACGTGGACACGTCTGAGCACCGGATCCCATCACTGTGCGGGCCAGTTCAGTTAGACGAGTGAGGGTTATAAGTTTTTTGCGTGACTCTACTAACGGGTGCGATCATACCAGCACTAATGCACCGGATCCCATCAGAACTCCGCAGTTAAGCGTGCTTGGGCGAGAGTAGTACTAGGACGGGTGACCTCCTGGGAAGTCCTCGTGTTGCACCCATCGTTTTACTTTTTTCAATTATTTCTTTGCCGTTATTTATTATTATTTTATTTTTTGCGCCGGTGAGGGGAAGGCTCTTTCCGGCGCGCACGCGATGGCCACCTAGCGGAGCTGGGTGAGCACATTTTCGGGCTCAAAATCCATCGTTTTGACCTCCAGGCACGCCGTTTCCATGCGTACTCTACACAGAAAGCGTTTTTAAGGAGTTTTCGGCTCATTCTATTGCATTTAATCGTTGTATTGTGTGTTTTATTTATTGGGTGGCACGTGGACACGTCTGAGCACCGGATCCCATCACTGTGCGGGCCAGTTCAGTTAGACGAGTGAGGGTTATAAGTTTTTTGCGTGACTCTACTAACGGGTGCGATCATACCAGCACTAATGCACCGGATCCCATCAGAACTCCGCAGTTAAGCGTGCTTGGGCGAGAGTAGTACAAGGATGGGTGACCTCCTGGGAAGTCCTCGTGTTGCACCCCTCGTTTTACTTTTTTCAATTATTTCTTTGCCGTTATTTATTATTATTTTATTTTTTGCGCCGGTGAGGGGAAGGCTCTTTCCGGCGCGCATGCGATGGCCACCTAGCGGAGCTGGGTGAGCACATTTTCGGGCTCAAAATCCATCGTTTTGACCTCCAGGCACGCCGTTTCCATGCGTACTCTACACTGAAAGCTTTTTTAAGGAGTTTTCGGCTCATTCTATTGCATTTAATCGTTGTATTGTGTGTTTTATTTATTGGGTGGCACGTGGACACGTCTGAGCACCGGATCCCATCACTGTGCGGGCCAGTTCAGTTAGACGAGTGAGGGTTATAAGTTTTTTGCGTGACTCTACTAACGGGTGCGATCATACCAGCACTAATGCACCGGATCCCATCAGAACTCCGCAGTTAAGCGTGCTTGGGCGAGAGTAGTACTAGGATGGGTGACCTCCTGGGAAGTCCTCGTGTTGCACCCCTAGTTTTACTTTTTTCAATTATTTCTTTGCCGTTATTTATTATTATTTTATTTTTTGCGCCGGTGAGGGGAAGGCTCTTTCCGGCGCGCACGCGATGGCCACCTAGCGGAGCTGGGTGAGCACATTTTCGGGCTCAAAATCCATCGTTTTGACCTCCAGGCACGCCGTTTCCATGCGTACTCTACACTGAAAGCGTTTTTAAGGAGTTTTCGGCTCATTCTATTGCATTTAATCGTTGTATTGTGTGTTTTATTTATTGGGTGGCACGTGGACACGTCTGAGCACCGGATCCCATCACTGTGCGGGCCAGTTCAGTTAGACGAGTGAGGGTTATAAGTTTTTTGCGTGACTCTACTAACGGGTGCGATCATACCAGCACTAATGCACCGGATCCCATCAGAACTCCGCAGTTAAGCGTGCTTGGGCGAGAGTAGTACTAGGATGGGTGACCTCCTGGGAAGTCTTCGTGTTGCACCCCTCGTTTTACTTTTTTCAATTATTTTTTTGCCGTTATTTATTATTATTTTATTTTTTGCGCCGGTGAGGGGAAGGCTCTTTCCGGCGCGCACGCGATGGCCACCTAGCGGAGCTGGGTGAGCACATTTTCGGGCTCAAAATCCATCGTTTTGACCTCCAGGCACGCCGTTTCCATGCGTACTCTACACTGAAAGCGTTTTTAAGGAGTTTTCGGCTCATTCTATTGCATTTAATCGTTGTATTGTGTTTTTTATTTATTGGGTGGCACGTGGACACGTCTGAGCACCGGATCCCATCACTGTGCGGGCCAGTTCAGTTAGACGAGTGAGGGTTATAAGTTTTTTGCGTGACTCTACTAACGGGTGCGATCATTCCAGCACTAATGCACCGGCTCCCATCAGAACTCCGCAGTAAAGCGTGCTTGGGCGAGAGTAGTACTAGGATGGGTGACCTCCTGGGAAGTCCTCGTGTTGCACCCCTCGTTTTACTTTTTTCAATTATTTCTTTGCCGTTATTTATTATTATTTTATTTTTTGCGCCGGTGAGGGGAAGGCTCTTTCCGGCGCGCACGCGATGGCCACCTAGCGGAGCTGGGTGAGCACATTTTCGGGCTCAAAATCCATCGTTTTGACCTCCAGGCACGCCGTTTCCATGCGTACTCTACACTGAAAGCGTTTTTAAGGAGTTTTCGGCTCATTCTATTGCATTTAATCGTTGTATTGTGTGTTTTATTTATTGGGTGGCACGTGGACACGTCTGAGCACCGGATCCCATCACTGTGCGGGCCAGTTCAGTTAGACGAGTGAGGGTTATAAGTTTTTTGCGTGACTCTACTAACGGGTGCGATCATACCAGCACTAATGCACCGGATCCCATCAGAACTCCGCAGTTAAGCGTGCTTGGGGGAGAGTAGTACTAGGATGGGTGACCTCCTGGGAAGTCCTCGTGTTGCACTCCTCGTTTTACTTTTTTCAATTATTTCTTTGCCGTTATTTGTTATTATTTTATTTTTTGCGCCGGTGAGGGGAAGGCTCTTTCCGGCGCGCACGCGATGGCCACCAAGCGGAGCTGGGTGAGCACATTTTCGGGCTCAAAATCCATCGTTTTGACCTCCAGGCACGCCGTTTCCATGCGTACTCTACACTGAAAGCGTTTTGAAGGAGTTTTCGGCTCATTCTATTGCATTTAATCGTTGTATTGTGTGTTTTATTTATTGGGTGGCACGTGGACACGTCTGAGCACCGGATCCCATCACTGTGCGGGCCAGTTCAGTTAGACGAGTGAGGGTTATAAGTTTTTTGCGTGACTCTACTAACGGGTGCGATCATACCAGCACTAATGCACCGGATCCCATCAGAACTCCGCAGTTAAGCGTGCTTGGGCGAGAGTAGTACTAGGATGGGTGACCTCCTGGGAAGTCCTCGTGTTGCACCCCTCGTTTTACTTTTTTCAATTATTTCTTTGCCGTTATTTATTATTATTTTATTTTTTGCGCCGGTGAGGGGAAGGCTCTTTCCGGCGCGCACGCGATGGCCACCTAGCGGAGCTGGGTGAGCACATTTTCGGGCTCAAATCCATCGTTTTGACCTCCAGGCACGCCGTTTCCATGCGTACTCTACACTGAAAGCGTTTTTAAGGAGTTTTCGGCTCATTCTATTGCATTTAATCGTTGTATTGTGTGTTTTATTTATTGGGTGGCACGTGGACACGTCTGAGCACCGGATCCCATCACTGTGCGGGCCAGTTCAGTTAGACGAGTGAGGGTTATAAGTTTTTTGCGTGACTCTACTAACGGGTGCGATCATACCAGCACTAATGCACCGGATCCCATCAGAACTCCGCAGTTAAGCGTGCTTGGGCGAGAGTAATACTAGGATGGGTGACCTCCTGGGAAGTCTTCGTGTTGCACCCCTCGTTTTACTTTTTTCAATTATTTCTTTGCCGTTATTTATTATTATTTTATTTTTTGCGCCGGTGAGGGGAAGGCTCTTTCCGGCGCGTACGCGATGGCCACCTAGCGGAGCTGGGTGAGCACATTTTCGGGCTCAAAATCCATCGTTTTGACCTCCAGGCACGCCGTTTACATGCGTACTCTACACTGAAAGCGTTTTTAAGGAGTTTTCGGCTCATTCTATTGCATTTAATCGTTGTATTGTGTTTTTTATTTATTGGGTGGCACGTGGACACGTCTGAGCACCGGATCCCTTCACTGTGCGGGCCAGTTCAGTTAGACGAGTGAGGGTTATAAGTTTTTTGCGTGACTCTACTAACGGGTGCGATCATTCCAGCACTAATGCACCGGATCCCATCAGAACTCCGCAGTTAAGCGTGCTTGGGCGAGAGTAGTACTAGGATGGGTGACCTCCTGGGAAGTCCTCGTGTTGCACCCCTCGTTTTACTTTTTTCAATTATTTCTTTGCCGTTATTTATTATTATTTTATTTTTTGCGCCGGTGAGGGGAAGGCTCTTTCCGGCGCGCACGCGATGGCCACCTAGCGGAGCTGGGTGAGCACATTTTCGGGCTCAAAATCCATCGTTTTGACCTCCAGGCACGCCGTTTCCATGCGTACTCTACACTGAAAGCGTTTTTAAGGAGTTTTCGGCTCATTCTATTGCATTTAATCGTTGTATTGTGTGTTTTATTTATTGGGTGGCACGTGGACACGTCTGAGCACCGGATCCCATCACTGTGCGGGCCAGTTCAGTTAGACGAGTGAGGGTTATAAGTTTTTTGCGTGACTCTACTAACGGGTGCGATCATACCAGCACTAATGCACCGGATCCCATCAGAACTCCGCAGTTAAGCATGCTTGGGGGAGAGTAGTACTAGGATGGGTGACCTCCTGGGAAGTCCTCGTGTTGCACTCCTCGTTTTACTTTTTTCAATTATTTCTTTGCCGTTATTTGTTATTATTTTATTTTTTGCGCCGGTGAGGGGAAGGCTCTTTCCGGCGCGCACGCGATGGCCACCTAGCGGAGCTGGGTGAGCACATTTTCGGGCTCAAAATCCATCGTTTTGACCTCCAGGCACGCCGTTTCCATGCGTACTCTACACTGAAAGCGTTTTGAAGGAGTTTTCGGCTCATTCTATTGCATTTAATCGTTGTATTGTGTGTTTTATTTATTGGGTGGCACGTGGACACGTCTGAGCACCGGATCCCATCACTGTGCGGGCCAGTTCAGTTAGACGAGTGAGGGTTATAAGTTTTTTGCGTGACTCTACTAACGGGTGCGATCAATCCAGCACTAATGCACCGGATCCCATCAGAACTCCGCAGTTAAGCGTGCTTGGGCGAGAGTAGTACTAGGATGGGTGACCTCCTGGGAAGTCCTCGTGTTGCACCCCTCGTTTTACTTTTTTCAATTATTTCTTTGCCGTTATTTATTATTATTTTATTTTTTGCGCCGGTGAGGGGAAGGCTCTTTCCGGCGCGCACGCGATGGCCACCTAGCGGAGCTGGGTGAGCACATTTTCGGGCTCAAAATCCATCGTTTTGACCTCCAGGCACGCCGTTTCCATGCGTACTCTACACTGAAAGCGTTTTTAAGGAGTTTTCGGCTCATTCTATTGCATTTAATCGTTGTATTGTGTGTTTTATTTATTGGGTGGCACGTGGACACGTCTGAGCACCGGATCCCATCACTGTGCGGGCCAGTTCAGTTAGACGAGTGAGGGTTATAAGTTTTTTGCGTGACTCTACTAACGGGTGCGATCATACCAGCACTAATGCACCGGATCCCATCAGAACTCCGCAGTTAAGCGTGCTTGGGCGAGAGTAGTACTAGGATGGGTGACCTCCTGGGAAGTCCTCGTGTTGCACCCCTCGTTTTACTTTTTTCAATTATTTCTTTGCCGTTATTTATTATTATTTTATTTTTTGCGCCGGTGAGGGGAAGGCTCTTTCCGGCGCGCACGCGATGGCCACCTAGCGGAGCTGGGTGAGCACATTTTCGGGCTCAAAATCCATCGTTTTGACCTCCAGGCACGCCGTTTCCATGCGTACTCTACACTGAAAGCGTTTTTAAGGAGTTTTCGGCTCATTCTATTGCATTTAATCGTTGTATTGTGTGTTTTATTTATTGGGTGGCACGTGGACACGTCTGAGCACCGGATCCCATCACTGTGCGGGCCAGTTCAGTTAGACGAGTGAGGGTTATAAGTTTTTTGCGTGACTCTACTAACGGGTGCGATCAATCCAGCACTAATGCACCGGATCCCATCAGAACTCCGCAGTTAAGCGTGCTTGGGCGAGAGTAGTACTAGGATGGGTGACCTCCTGGGAAGTCCTCGTGTTGCACCCCTCGTTTTACTTTTTTCAATTATTTTTTTGCCGTTATTTATTATTATTTTATTTTTTGCGCCGGTGAGGGGAAGGCTCTTTCCGGCGCGCACGCGATGGCCACCTAGCGGAGCTGGGTGAGCACATTTTCGGGCTCAAAATCCATCGTTTTGACCTCCAGGCACGCCGTTTCCATGCGTACTCTACACTGAAAGCGTTTTTAAGGAGTTTTCGGCTCATTCTATTGCATTTAATCGTTGTATTGTGTGTTTTATTTATTGGGTGGCACGTGGACACGTCTGAGCACCGGATCCCATCACTGTGCGGGCCAGTTCAGTTAGACGAGTGAGGGTTATAAGTTTTTTGCGTGACTCTACTAACGGGTGCGATCATACCAGCACTAATGCACCGGATCCCATCAGAACTCCGCAGCTAAGCGTGCTTGGGCGAGAGTAGTACTAGGATGGGTGACCTCCTGGGAAGTCCTCGTGTTGCACCCCTCGTTTTACTTTTTTCAATTATTTCTTTGCCGTTATTTATTATTATTTTATTTTTTGCGCCGGTGAGGGGAAGGCTCTTTCCGGCGCGCACGCGATGGCCACCTAGCGGAGCTGGGTGAGCACATTTTCGGGCTCAAAATCCATCGTTTTGACCTCCAGGCACGCCGTTTCCATGCGTACTCTACACTGAAAGCGTTTTTAAGGAGTTTTCGGCTCATTCTATTGCATTTAATCGTTGTATTGTGTGTTTTATTTATTGGGTGGCACGTGGACACGTCTGAGCACCGGATCCCATCACTGTGCGGGCCAGTTCAGTTAGACGAGTGAGGGTTATAAGTTTTTTGCGTCACTCTACTAACGGGTGCAATCATACCAGCACTAATGCACCGGATCCCATCAGAACTCCGCAGTTAAGCGTGCTTGGGCGAGAGTAGTACTAGGATGGGTGACCTCCTGGGAAGTCCTCGTGTTGTACCCCTCGTTTTACTTTTTTCAATTATTTCTTTGCCGTTATTTATTATTATTTTATTTTTTGCGCCGGTGAGGGGAAGGCTCTTTCCGGCGCGCACGCGATGGCCACCTAGCGGAGCAGGGTGAGCACATTTTCGGGCTCAAAATCCATCGTTTTGACCTCCAGGCACGCCGTTTCCATGCGTACTCTACACTGAAAGCGTTTTTAAGGAGTTTTCGGCTCATTCTATTGCATTTAATCGTTGTATTGTGTGTTTTATTTATTGGGTGGCACGTGGACACGTCTGAGCACCGGATCCCATCACTGTGCGGGCCAGTTCAGTTAGACGAGTGAGGGTTATAAGTTTTTTGCGTGACTCTACTAACGGGTGCGATCATACCAGCACTAATGCACCGGATCCCATCAGAACTCCGCAGTTAAGCGTGCTTGGGCGAGAGTAGTACTAGGATGGGTGACCTCCTGGGAAGTCTTCGTGTTGCACCCCTCGTTTTACTTTTTTCAATTATTTCTTTGCCGTTATTTATTATTATTTTATTTTTTGCGCCGGTGAGGGGAAGGCTCTTTCCGGCGCGCACGCGATGGCCACCTAGCGGAGCTGGGTGAGCACATTTTCGGGCTCAAAATCCATCGTTTTGACCTCCAGGCACGCCGTTTCCATGCGTACTCTACACTGAAAGCGTTTTTAAGGAGTTTTCGGCTCATTCTATTGCATTTAATCGTTGTATTGTGTGTTTTATTTATTGGGTGGCACGTGGACACGTCTGAGCACCGGATCCCATCACTGTGCGGGCCAGTTCAGTTAGACGAGTGAGGGTTATAAGTTTTTTGCGTGACTCTACTAACGGGTGCGATCATACCAGCACTAATGCACCGGATCCCATCAGAACTCCGCAGTTAAGCGCGCTTGGGCGAGAGTAGTACTAGGATGGGTGACCTCCTGGGAAGTCTTCGTGTTGCACCCCTCGTTTAACTTTTTTCAATTATTTCTTTGCCGTTATTTATTATTATTTTATTTTTTGCGCCGGTGAGGGGAAGGCTCTTTCCGGCGCGCACGCGATGGCCACCTAGCGGAGCAGGGTGAGCACATTTTCGGGCTCAAAATCCATCGTTTTGACCTCCAGGCACGCCGTTTCCATGCGTACTCTACACTGAAAGCGTTTTTAAGGAGTTTTCGGCTCATTCTATTGCATTTAATCGTTGTATTGTGTGTTTTATTTATTGGGTGGCACGTGGACACGTCTGAGCACCGGATCCCATCACTGTGCGGGCCAGTTCAGTTAGACGAGTGAGGGTTATAAGTTTTTTGCGTGACTCTACTAACGGGTGCGATCAATCCAGCACTAATGCACCGGATCCCATCAGAACTCCGCAGTTAAGCGTGCTTGGGCGAGAGTAGTACTAGGATGGGTGACCTCCTGGGAAGTCCTCGTGTTACACCCCTCGTTTTACTTTTTTCAATTATTTTTTTGCCGTTATTTATTATTATTTTATTTTTTGCGCCGGTGAGGGGAAGGCTCTTTCCGGCGCGCACGCGATGGCCACCTAGCGGAGCTGGGTGAGCACATTTTCGGGCTCAAAATCCATCGTTTTGACCTCCAGGCACGCCGTTTCCATGCGTACTCTACACTGAAAGCGTTTTTAAGGAGTTTTCGGCTCATTCTATTGCATTTAATCGTTGTATTGTGTGTTTTATTTATTGGGTGGCACGTGGACACGTCTGAGCACCGGATCCCATCACTGTGCGGGCCAGTTCAGTTAGACGAGTGAGGGTTATAAGTTTTTTGCGTGACTCTACTAACGGGTGCGATCATACCAGCACTAATGCACCGGATCCCATCAGAACTCCGCAGTTAAGCGTGCTTGGGCGAGAGTAGTACTAGGACGGGTGACCTCCTGGGAAGTCCTCGTGTTGCACCCATCGTTTTACTTTTTTCAATTATTTCTTTGCCGTTATTTATTATTATTTTATTTTTTGCGCCGGTGAGGGGAAGGCTCTTTCCGGCGCGCACGCGATGGCCACCTAGCGGAGCTGGGTGAGCACATTTTCGGGCTCAAAATCCATCGTTTTGACCTCCAGGCACGCCGTTTCCATGCGTACTCTACACTGAAAGCGTTTTTAAGGAGTTTTCGGCTCATTCTATTGCATTTAATCGTTGTATTGTGTGTTTTATTTATTGGGTGGCACGTGGACACGTCTGAGCACCGGATCCCATCACTGTGCGGGCCAGTTCAGTTAGACGAGTGAGGGTTATAAGTTTTTTGCGTGACTCTACTAACGGGTGCGATCATACCAGCACTAATGCACCGGATCCCATCAGAACTCCGCAGTTAAGCGTGCTTGGGCGAGAGTAGTACTAGGATGGGTGACCTCCTGGGAAGTCTTCGTGTTGCACCCCTCGTTTTACTTTTTTCAATTATTTCTTTGCCGTTATTTATTATTATTTTATTTTTTGCGCCGGTGAGGGGAAGGCTCTTTCCGGCGCGCACGCGATGGCCACCTAGCGGAGCTGGGTGAGCACATTTTCGGGCTCAAAATCCATCGTTTTGACCTCCAGGCACGCCGTTTCCATGCGTACTCTACACTGAAAGCGTTTTTAAGGAGTTTTCGGCTCATTCTATTGCATTTAATCGTTGTATTGTGTGTTTTATTTATTGGGTGGCACGTGGACACGTCTGAGCACCGGATCCCATCACTGTGCGGGCCAGTTCAGTTAGACGAGTGAGGGTTATAAGTTTTTTACGTGACTCTACTAACGGGTGCGATCATACCAGCACTAATGCACCGGATCCCATCAGAACTCCGCAGTTAAGCGCGCTTGGGCGAGAGTAGTACTAGGATGGGTGACCTCCTGGGAAGTCCTCGTGTTGCACCCCTCGTTTTACTTTTTTCAATTATTTCTTTGCCGTTATTTATTATTATTTTATTTTTTGCGCCGGTGAGGGGAAGGCTCTTTCCGGCGCGCACGCGATGGCCACCTAGCGGAGCTGGGTGAGCACATTTTCGGGCTCAAAATCCATCGTTTTGACCTCCAGGCACGCCGTTTCCATGCGTACTCTACACTGAAAGCGTTTTTAAGGAGTTTTCGGCTCATTCTATTGCATTTAATCGTTGTATTGTGTGTTTTATTTATTGGGTGGCACGTGGACACGTCTGAGCACCGGATCCCATCACTGTGCGGGCCAGTTCAGTTAGACGAGTGAGGGTTATAAGTTTTTTGCGTGACTCTACTAACGGGTGCGATCATACCAGCACTAATGCACCGGATCCCATCAGAACTCCGCAGTTAAGCGTGCTTGGGCGAGAGTAGTACTAGGATGGGTGACCTCCTGGGAAGTCCTCGTGTTGCACTCCTCGTTTTACTTTTTTCAATTATTTCTTTGCCGTTATTTGTTATTATTTTATTTTTTGCGCCGGTGAGGGGAAGGCTCTTTCCGGCGCGCACGCGATGGCCACCTAGCGGAGCTGGGTGAGCACATTTTCGGGCTCAAAATCCATCGTTTTGACCTCCAGGCACGCCGTTTCCATGCGTACTCTACACTGAAAGCGTTTTGAAGGAGTTTTCGGCTCATTCTATTGCATTTAATCGTTGTATTGTGTGTTTTATTTATTGGGTGGCACGTGGACACGTCTGAGCACCGGATCCCATCACTGTGCGGGCCAGTTCAGTTAGACGAGTGAGGGTTATAAGTTTTTTGCGTGACTCTACTAACGGGTGCGATCAATCCAGCACTAATGCACCGGATCCCATCAGAACTCCGCAGTTAAGCGTGCTTGGGCGAGAGTAGTACTAGGATGGGTGACCTCCTGGGAAGTCCTCGTGTTGCACCCCTCGTTTTACTTTTTTCAATTATTTCTTTGCCGTTATTTATTATTATTTTATTTTTTGCGCCGGTGAGGGGAAGGCTCTTTCCGGCGCGCACGCGATGGCCACCTAGCGGAGCTGGGTGAGCACATTTTCGGGCTCAAAATCCATCGTTTTGACCTCCAGGCACGCCGTTTCCATGCGTACTCTACACTGAAAGCGTTTTTAAGGAGTTTTCGGCTCATTCTATTGCATTTAATCGTTGTATTGTGTGTTTTATTTATTGGGTGGCACGTGGACACGTCTGAGCACCGGATCCCATCACTGTGCGGGCCAGTTCAGTTAGACGAGTGAGGGTTATAAGTTTTTTGCGTGACTCTACTAACGGGTGCGATCATACCAGCACTAATGCACCGGATCCCATCAGAACTCCGCAGTTAAGCGTGCTTGGGCGAGAGTAGTACTAGGATGGGTGACCTCCTGGGAAGTCCTCGTGTTGCACCCCTCGTTTTACTTTTTTCAATTATTTCTTTGCCGTTATTTATTATTATTTTATTTTTTGCGCCGGTGAGGGGAAGGCTCTTTCCGGCGCGCACGCGATGGCCACCTAGCGGAGCTGGGTGAGCACATTTTCGGGCTCAAAATCCATCGTTTTGACCTCCAGGCACGCCGTTTCCATGCGTACTCTACACTGAAAGCGTTTTTAAGGAGTTTTCGGCTCATTCTATTGCATTTAATCGTTGTATTGTGTGTTTTATTTATTGGGTGGCACGTGGACACGTCTGAGCACCGGATCCCATCACTGTGCGGGCCAGTTCAGTTAGACGAGTGAGGGTTATAAGTTTTTTGCGTGACTCTACTAACGGGTGCGATCATACCAGCACTAATGCACCGGATCCCATCAGAACTCCGCAGTTAAGCGTGCTTGGGCGAGAGTAGTACTAGGATGGGTGACCTCCTGGGAAGTCCTCGTGTTGCACCCATCGTTTTACTTTTTTCAATTATTTCTTTGCCGTTATTTATTATTATTTTATTTTTTGCGCCGGTGAGGGGAAGGCTCTTTCCGGCGCGCACGCGATGGCCACCTAGCGGAGCTGGGTGAGCACATTTTCGGGCTCAAAATCCATCGTTTTGACCTCCAGGCACGCCGTTTCCATGCGTACTCTACACTGAAAGCGTTTTTAAGGAGTTTTCGGCTCATTCTATTGCATTTAATCGTTGTATTGTGTGTTTTATTTATTGGGTGGCACGTGGACACGTCTGAGCACCGGATCCCATCACTGTGCGGGCCAGTTCAGTTAGACGAGTGAGGGTTATAAGTTTTTTGCGTGACTCTACTAACGGGTGCGATCAATCCAGCACTAATGCACCGGATCCCATCAGAACTCCGCAGTCAAGCGTGCTTGGGCGAGAGTAGTACTAGGATGGGTGACCTCCTGGGAAGTCCTCGTGTTGCACCCCTCGTTTTACTTTTTTCAATTATTTCTTTGCCGTTATTTATTATTATTTTATTTTTTGCGCCGGTGAGGGGAAGGCTCTTTCCGGCGCGCACGCGATGGCCACCTAGCGGAGCTGGGTGAGCACATTTTCGGGCTCAAAATCCATCGTTTTGACCTCCAGGCACGCCGTTTCCATGCGTACTCTACACTGAAAGCGTTTTTAAGGAGTTTTCGGCTCATTCTATTGCATTTAATCGTTGTATTGTGTGTTTTATTTATTGGGTGGCACATGGACACGTCTGAGCACCGGATCCCATCACTGTGCGGGCCAGTTCAGTTAGACGAGTGAGGGTTATAAGTTTTTTGCGTGACTCTACTAACGGGTGCGATCATACCAGCACTAATGCACCGGATCCCATCAGAACTCCGCAGTTAAGCGTGCTTGGGCGAGAGTAGTACTAGGATGGGTGACCTCCTGGGAAGTCCTCGTGTTGCACCCCTCGTTTTACTTTTTTCAATTATTTCTTTGCCGTTATTTATTATTATTTTATTTTTTGCGCCGGTGAGGGGAAGGCTCTTTCCGGCGCGCACGCGATGGCCACCTAGCGGAGCTGGGTGAGCACATTTTCGGGCTCAAAATCCATCGTTTTGACCTCCAGGCACGCCGTTTCCATGCGTACTCTACACTGAAAGCGTTTTTAAGGAGTTTTCGGCTCATTCTATTGCATTTAATCGTTGTATTGTGTGTTTTATTTATTGGGTGGCACGTGGACACGTCTGAGCACCGGATCCCATCACTGTGCGGGCCAGTTCAGTTAGACGAGTGAGGGTTATAAGTTTTTTGCGTGACTCTACTAACGGGTGCGATCATACCAGCACTAATGCACCGGATCCCATCAGAACTCCGCAGTTAAGCGTGCTTGGGCGAGAGTAGTACTAGGATGGGTGACCTCCTGGGAAGTCCTCGTGTTGCACCCCTCGTTTTACTTTTTTCAGTTATTTCTTTGCCGTTATTTATTATTATTTTATTTTTTGCGCCGGTGAGGGGAAGGCTCTTTCCGGCGCGCACGCGATGGCCACCTAGCGGAGCTGGGTGAGCACATTTTCGGGCTCAAAATCCATCGTTTTGACCTCCAGGCACGCCGTTTCCATGCGTACTCTACACTGAAAGCGTTTTTAAGGAGTTTTCGGCTCATTCTATTGCATTTAATCGTTGTATTGTGTGTTTTATTTATTGGGTGGCACGTGGACACGTCTGAGCACCGGATCCCATCACTGTGCGGGCCAGTTCAGTTAGACGAGTGAGGGTTATAAGTTTTTTGCGTGACTCTACTAACGGGTGCGATCATACCAGCACTAATGCACCGGATCCCATCAAAACTCCGCAGTTAAGCGTGCTTGGGCGAGAGTAGTACTAGGATGGGTGACCTCCTGGGAAGTCCTCGTGTTGCACCCCTCGTTTTACTTTTTTCAATTATTTCTTTGCCGTTATTTATTATTATTTTATTTTTTGCGCCGGTGAGGGGAAGGCTCTTTCCGGCGCGCACGCGATGGCCACCTAGCGGAGCAGGGTGAGCACATTTTCGGGCTCAAAATCCATCGTTTTGACCTCCAGGCACGCCGTTTCCATGCGTACTCTACACTGAAAGCGTTTTTAAGGAGTTTTCGGCTCATTCTATTGCATTTAATCGTTGTATTGTGTGTTTTATTTATTGGGTGGCACGTGGACACGTCTGAGCACCGGATCCCATCACTGTGCGGGCCAGTTCAGTTAGACGAGTGAGGGTTATAAGTTTTTTGCGTGACTCTACTAACGGGTGCGATCAATCCAGCACTAATGCACCGGATCCCATCAGAACTCCGCAGTTAAGCGTGCTTGGGCGAGAGTAGTACTAGGATGGGTGACCTCCTGGGAAGTCCTCGTGATGCACCCCTCGTTTTACTTTTTTCAATTATTTCTTTGCCGTTATTTATTATTATTTTATTTTTTGCGCCGGTGAGGGGAAGGCTCTTTCCGGCGCGCACGCGATGGCCACCTAGCGGAGCTGGGTGAGCACATTTTCGGGCTCAAAATCCATCGTTTTGACCTCCAGGCACGCCGTTTCCATGCGTACTCTACACTGAAAGCGTTTTTAAGGAGTTTTCGGCTCATTCTATTGCATTTAATCGTTGTATTGTGTGTTTTATTTATTGGGTGGCACGTGGACACGTCTGAGCACCGGATCCCATCACTGTGCGGGCCAGTTCAGTTAGACGAGTGAGGGTTATAAGTTTTTTGCGTGACTCTACTAACGGGTGCGATCATACCAGCACTAATGCACCGGATCCCATCAGAACTCCGCAGTTAAGCGTGCTTGGGCGAGAGTAGTACTAGGATGGGTGACCTCCTGGGAAGTCCTCGTGTTGCACCCCTCGTTTTACTTTTTTCAATTATTTCTTTGCCGTTATTTATTATTATTTTATTTTTTGCGCCGGTGAGGGGAAGGCTCATTCCGGCGCGCACGCGATGGCCACCTAGCGGAGCTGGGTGAGCACATTTTCGGGCTCAAAATCCATCGTTTTGACCTCCAGGCACGCCGTTTCCTTGCGTACTCTACACTGAAAGCGTTTTTAAGGAGTTTTCGGCTCATTCTATTGCATTTAATCGTTGTATTGTGTGTTTTATTTATTGGGTGGCACGTGGACACGTCTGAGCACCGGATCCCATCACTGTGCGGGCCAGTTCAGTTAGACGAGTGAGGGTTATAAGTTTTTTGCGTGACTCTACTAACGGGTGCGATCATACCAGCACTAATGCACCGGATCCCATCAGAACTCCGCAGTTAAGCGTGCTTGGGCGAGAGTAGTACTAGGATGGGTGACCTCCTGGGAAGTCCTCGTGTTGCACTCCTCGTTTTACTTTTTTCAATTATTTCTTTGCCGTTATTTGTTATTATTTTATTTTTTGCGCCGGTGAGGGGAAGGCTCTTTCCGGCGCGCACGCGATGGCCACCTAGCGGAGCTGGGTGAGCACATTTTCGGGCTCAAAATCCATCGTTTTGACCTCCAGGCACGCCGTTTCCATGCGTACTCTACACTGAAAGCGTTTTGAAGGAGTTTTCGGCTCATTCTATTGCATTTAATCGTTGTATTGTGTGTTTTATTTATTGGGTGGCACGTGGACACGTCTGAGCACCGGATCCCATCACTGTGCGGGCCAGTTCAGTTAGACGAGTGAGGGTTATAAGTTTTTTGCGTGACTCTACTAACGGGTGCGATCAATCCAGCACTAATGCACCGGATCCCATCAGAACTCCGCAGTTAAGCGTGCTTGGGCGAGAGTAGTACTAGGATGGGTGACCTCCTGGGAAGTCCTCGTGTTGCACCCCTCGTTTTACTTTTTTCAATTATTTCTTTGCCGTTATTTATTATTATTTTATTTTTTGCGCCGGTGAGGGGAAGGCTCATTCCGGCGCGCACGCGATGGCCACCTAGCGGAGCTGGGTGAGCACATTTTCGGGCTCAAAATCCATCGTTTTGACCTCCAGGCACGCCGTTTCCATGCGTACTCTACACTGAAAGCGTTTTTAAGGAGTTTTCGGCTCATTCTATTGCATTTAATCGTTGTATTGTGTGTTTTATTTATTGGGTGGCACGTGGACACGTCTGAGCACCGGATCCCATCACTGTGCGGGCCAGTTCAGTTAGACGAGTGAGGGTTATAAGTTTTTTGCGTGACTCTACTAACGGGTGCGATCATACCAGCACTAATGCACCGGATCCCATCAGAACTCCGCAGTTAAGCGTGCTTGGGCGAGAGTAGTACTAGGATGGGTGACCTCCTGGGAAGTCCTCGTGTTGCACCCCTCGTTTTACTTTTTTCAATTATTTCTTTGCCGTTATTTATTATTATTTTATTTTTTGCGCCGGTGAGGGGAAGGCTCTTTCCGGCGCGCACGCGATGGCCACCTAGCGGAGCTGGGTGAGCACATTTTCGGGCTCAAAATCCATCGTTTTGACCTCCAGGCACGCCGTTTCCATGCGTACTCTACACTGAAAGCGTTTTTAAGGAGTTTTCGGCTCATTCTATTGCATTTAATCGTTGTATTGTGTGTTTTATTTATTGGGTGGCACGTGGACACGTCTGAGCACCGGATCCCATCACTGTGCGGGCCAGTTCAGTTAGACGAGTGAGGGTTATAAGTTTTTTGCGTGACTCTACTAACGGGTGCGATCATACCAGCACTAATGCACCGGATCCCATCAGAACTCCGCAGTTAAGCGTGCTTGGGCGAGAGTAGTACTAGGATGGGTGACCTCCTGGGAAGTCCTCGTGTTGCACCCATCGTTTTACTTTTTTCAATTATTTCTTTGCCGTTATTTATTATTATTTTATTTTTTGCGCCGGTGAGGGGAAGGCTCTTTCCGGCGCGCACGCGATGGCCACCTAGCGGAGCTGGGTGAGCACATTTTCGGGCTCAAAATCCATCGTTTTGACCTCCAGGCACGCCGTTTCCATGCGTACTCTACACTGAAAGCGTTTTTAAGGAGTTTTCGGCTCATTCTATTGCATTTAATCGTTGTATTGTGTGTTTTATTTATTGGGTGGCACGTGGACACGTCTGAGCACCGGATCCCATCACTGTGCGGGCCAGTTCAGTTAGACGAGTGAGGGTTATAAGTTTTTTGCGTGACTCTACTAACGGGTGCGATCAATCCAGCACTAATGCACCGGATCCCATCAGAACTCCGCAGTTAAGCGTGCTTGGGCGAGAGTAGTACTAGGATGGGTGACCTCCTGGGAAGTCCTCGTGTTGCACCCCTCGTTTTACTTTTTTCAATTATTTTTTTGCCGTTATTTATTATTATTTTATTTTTTGCGCCGGTGAGGGGAAGGCTCTTTCCGGCGCGCACGCGATGGCCACCTAGCGGAGCTGGGTGAGCACATTTTCGGGCTCAAAATCCATCGTTTTGACCTCCAGGCACGCCGTTTCCATGCGTACTCTACACTGAAAGCGTTTTTAAGGAGTTTTCGGCTCATTCTATTGCATTTAATCGTTGTATTGTGTGTTTTATTTATTGGGTGGCACATGGACACGTCTGAGCAACGGATCCCATCACTGTGCGGGCCAGTTCAGTTAGACGAGTGAGGGTTATAAGTTTTTTGCGTGACTCTACTAACGGGTGCGATCATACCAGCACTAATGCACCGGATCCCATCAGAACTCCGCAGTTAAGCGTGCTTGGGCGAGAGTAGTACTAGGATGGGTGACCTCCTGGGAAGTCCTCGTGTTGCACCCCTCGTTTTACTTTTTTCAATTATTTCTTTGCCGTTATTTATTATTATTTTATTTTTTGCGCCGGTGAGGGGAAGGCTCTTTCCGGCGCGCACGCGATGGCCACCTAGCGGAGCTGGGTGAGCACATTTTCGGGCTCAAAATCCATCGTTTTGACCTCCAGGCACGCCGTTTCCATGCGTACTCTACACTGAAAGCGTTTTTAAGGAGTTTTCGGCTCATTCTATTGCATTTAATCGTTGTATTGTGTGTTTTATTTATTGGGTGGCACGTGGACACGTCTGAGCACCGGATCCCATCACTGTGCGGGCCAGTTCAGTTAGACGAGTGAGGGTTATAAGTTTTTTGCGTGACTCTACTAACGGGTGCGATCATACCAGCACTAATGCACCGGATCCCATCAGAACTCCGCAGTTAAGCGTGCTTGGGCGAGAGTAGTACTAGGATGGGTGACCTCCTGGGAAGTCCTCGTGTTGCACCCCTCGTTTTACTTTTTTCAGTTATTTCTTTGCCGTTATTTATTATTATTTTATTTTTTGCGCCGGTGAGGGGAAGGCTCTTTCCGGCGCGCACGCGATGGCCACCTAGCGGAGCTGGGTGAGCACATTTTCGGGCTCAAAATCCATCGTTTTGACCTCCAGGCACGCCGTTTCCATGCGTACTCTACACTGAAAGCGTTTTTAAGGAGTTTTCGGCTCATTCTATTGCATTTAATCGTTGTATTGTGTGTTTTATTTATTGGGTGGCACGTGGACACGTCTGAGCACCGGATCCCATCACTGTGCGGGCCAGTTCAGTTAGACGAGTGAGGGTTATAAGTTTTTTGCGTGACTCTACTAACGGGTGCGATCATACCAGCACTAATGCACCGGATCCCATCAAAACTCCGCAGTTAAGCGTGCTTGGGCGAGAGTAGTACTAGGATGGGTGACCTCCTGGGAAGTCCTCGTGTTGCACCCCTCGTTTTACTTTTTTCAATTATTTCTTTGCCGTTATTTATTATTATTTTATTTTTTGCGCCGGTGAGGGGAAGGCTCTTTCCGGCGCGCACGCGATGGCCACCTAGCGGAGCAGGGTGAGCACATTTTCGGGCTCAAAATCCATCGTTTTGACCTCCAGGCACGCCGTTTCCATGCGTACTCTACACTGAAAGCGTTTTTAAGGAGTTTTCGGCTCATTCTATTGCATTTAATCGTTGTATTGTGTGTTTTATTTATTGGGTGGCACGTGGACACGTCTGAGCACCGGATCCCATCACTGTGCGGGCCAGTTCAGTTAGACGAGTGAGGGTTATAAGTTTTTTGCGTGACTCTACTAACGGGTGCGATCAATCCAGCACTAATGCACCGGATCCCATCAGAACTCCGCAGTTAAGCGTGCTTGGGCGAGAGTAGTACTAGGATGGGTGACCTCCTGGGAAGTCCTCGTGTTGCACCCCTCGTTTTACTTTTTTCAATTATTTCTTTGCCGTTATTTATTATTATTTTATTTTTTGCGCCGGTGAGGGGAAGGCTCTTTCCGGCGCGCACGCGATGGCCACCTAGCGGAGCTGGGTGAGCACATTTTCGGGCTCAAAATCCATCGTTTTGACCTCCAGGCACGCCGTTTCCATGCGTACTCTACACTGAAAGCGTTTTTAAGGAGTTTTCGGCTCATTCTATTGCATTTAATCGTTGTATTGTGTGTTTTATTTATTGGGTGGCACGTGGACACGTCTGAGCACCGGATCCCATCACTGTGCGGGCCAGTTCAGTTAGACGAGTGAGGGTTATAAGTTTTTTGCGTGACTCTACTAACGGGTGCGATCATACCAGCACTAATGCACCGGATCCCATCAGAACTCCGCAGTTAAGCGTGCTTGGGCGAGAGTAGTACTAGGATGGGTGACCTCCTGGGAAGTCCTCGTGTTGCACCCCTCGTTTTACTTTTTTCAATTATTTCTTTGCCGTTATTTATTATTATTTTATTTTTTGCGCCGGTGAGGGGAAGGCTCTTTCCGGCGCGCACGCGATGGCCACCTAGCGGAGCTGGGTGAGCACATTTTCGGGCTCAAAATCCATCGTTTTGACCTCCAGGCACGCCGTTTCCATGCGTACTCTACACTGAAAGCGTTTTTAAGGAGTTTTCGGCTCATTCTATTGCATTTAATCGTTGTATTGTGTGTTTTATTTATTGGGTGGCACGTGGACACGTCTGAGCACCGGATCCCATCACTGTGCGGGCCAGTTCAGTTAGACGAGTGAGGGTTATAAGTTTTTTGCGTGACTCTACTAACCGGTGCGATCATACCAGCACTAATGCACCGGATCCCATCAGAACTCCGCAGTTAAGCGTGCTTGGGCGAGAGTAGTACTAGGATGGGTGACCTCCTGGGAAGTCCTCGTGTTGCACCCCTCGTTTTACTTTTTTCAATTATTTCTTTGCCGTTATTTATTATTATTTTATTTTTTGCGCCGGTGAGGGGAAGGCTCTTTCCGGCGCGCACGCGATGGCCACCTAGCGGAGCTGGGTGAGCACATTTTCGGGCTCAAAATCCATCGTTTTGACCTCCAGGCACGCCGTTTCCATGCGTACTCTACACTGAACGCGTTTTTAAGGAGTTTTCGGCTCATTCTATTGCATTTAATCGTTGTATTGTGTGTTTTATTTATTGGGTGGCACGTGGACACGTCTGAGCACCGGATCCCATCACTGTGCGGGCCAGTTCAGTTAGACGAGTGAGGGTTATAAGTTTTTTGCGTGACTCTACTAACGGGTGCGATCATACCAGCACTAATTCACCGGATCCCATAAGAACTCCGCAGTTAAGCGTGCTTGGGCGAGAGTAGTACTAGGATGGGTGACCTCCTGGGAAGTCCTCGTGTTGCACCCCTCGTTTTACTTTTTTCAATTATTTCTTTGCCGTTATTTATTATTATTTTATTTTTTGCGCCGGTGAGGGGTAGGCTCTTTCCGGCGCGCACGCGATGGCCACCTAGCGGAGCTGGGTGAGCACATTTTCGGGCTCAAAATCCATCGTTTTGACCTCCAGGCACGCCGTTTCCATGCGTACTCTACACTGAAAGCGTTTTTAAGGAGTTTTCGGCTCATTCTATTGCATTTAATTGTTGTATTGTGTGTTTTATTTATTGGGTGGCACGTGGACACGTCTGAGCACCGGATCCCATCACTGTGCGGGCCAGTTCAGTTAGACGAGTGAGGGTTATAAGTTTTTTGCGTGACTCTACTAACGGGTGCGATCAATCCAGCACTAATGCACCGGATCCCATCAGAACTCCGCAGTTAAGCGTGCTTGGGCGAGAGTAGTACTAGGATGGGTGACCTCCTGGGAAGTCCTCGTGTTGCACCCCTCGTTTTACTTTTTTCAATTATTTCTGTGCCGTTATTTATTATTATTTTATTTTTTGCGCCGGTGAGGGGAAGGCTCTTTCCGGCGCGCACGCGATGGCCACCTAGCGGAGCTGGGTGAGCACATTTTCGGGCTCAAAATCCATCGTTTTGACCTCCAGGCACGCCGTTTCCATGCGTACTCTACACTGAAAGCGTTTTTAAGGAGTTTTCGGCTCATTCTATTGCATTTAATCGTTGTATTGTGTGTTTTATTTATTGGGTGGCACGTGGACACGTCTGAGCACCGGATCCCATCACTGTGCGGGCCAGTTCAGTTAGACGAGTGAGGGTTATAAGTTTTTTGCGTGACTCTACTAACGGGTGCGATCATACCAGCACTAATGCACCGGATCCCATCAGAACTCCGCAGTTAAGCGTGCTTGGGCGAGAGTAGTACTAGGATGGGTGACCTCCTGGGAAGTCCTCGTGTTGCACCCCTCGTTTTACTTTTTTCAATTATTTCTTTGCCGTTATTTATTATTATTTTATTTTTTGCGCCGGTGAGGGGAAGGCTCTTTCCGGCGCGCACGCGATGGCCACCTAGCGGAGCTGGGTGAGCACATTTTCGGGCTCAAAATCCATCGTTTTGACCTCCAGGCACGCCGTTTCCATGCGTACTCTACACTGAAAGCGTTTTTAAGGAGTTTTCGGCTCATTCTATTGCATTTAATCGTTGTATTGTGTGTTTTATTTATTGGGTGGCACGTGGACACGTCTGAGCACCGGATCCCATCACTGTGCGGGCCAGTTCAGTTAGACGAGTGAGGGTTATAAGTTTTTTGCGTGACTCTACTAACGGGTGCGATCATACCAGCACTAATGCACCGGATCCCATCAGAACTCCGCAGTTAAGCGTGCTTGGGCGAGAGTAGTACTAGGATGGGTGACCTCCTGGGAAGTCCTCGTGTTGCACCCCTCGTTTTACTTTTTTCAATTATTTCTTTGCCGTTATTTATTATTATTTTATTTTTTGCGCCGGTGAGGGGAAGGCTCTTTCCGGCGCGCACGCGATGGCCACCTAGCGGAGCTGGGTGAGCACATTTTCGGGCTCAAAATCCATCGTTTTGACCTCCAGGCACGCCGTTTCCATGCGTACTCTACACTGAAAGCGTTTTTAAGGAGTTTTCGGCTCATTCTATTGCATTTAATCGTTGTATTGTGTGTTTTATTTATTGGGTGGCACGTGGACACGTCTGAGCACCGGATCCCATCACTGTGCGGGCCAGTTCAGTTAGACGAGTGAGGGTTATAAGTTTTTTGCGTGACTCTACTAACCGGTGCGATCATACCAGCACTAATGCACCGGATCCCATCAGAACTCCGCAGTTAAGCGTGCTTGGGCGAGAGTAGTACTAGGATGGGTGACCTCCTGGGAAGTCCTCGTGTTGCACCCCTCGTTTTACTTTTTTCAATTATTTCTTTGCCGTTATTTATTATTATTTTATTTTTTGCGCCGGTGAGGGGAAGGCTCTTTCCGGCGCGCACGCGATGGCCACCTAGCGGAGCTGGGTGAGCACATTTTCGGGCTCAAAATCCATCGTTTTGACCTCCAGGCACGCCGTTTCCATGCGTACTCTACACTGAAAGCGTTTTTAAGGAGTTTTCGGCTCATTCTATTGCATTTAATCGTTGTATTGTGTGTTTTATTTATTGGGTGGCACGTGGACACGTCTGAGCACCGGATCCCATCACTGTGCGGGCCAGTTCAGTTAGACGAGTGAGGGTTATAAGTTTTTTGCGTGACTCTACTAACGGGTGCGATCATACCAGCACTAATGCACCGGATCCCATAAGAACTCCGCAGTTAAGCGTGCTTGGGCGAGAGTAGTACTAGGATGGGTGACCTCCTGGGAAGTCCTCGTGTTGCACCCCTCGTTTTACTTTTTTCAATTATTTCTTTGCCGTTATTTATTATTATTTTATTTTTTGCGCCGGTGAGGGGTAGGCTCTTTCCGGCGCGCACGCGATGGCCACCTAGCGGAGCTGGGTGAGCACATTTTCGGGCTCAAAATCCATCGTTTTGACCTCCAGGCACGCCGTTTCCATGCGTACTCTACACTGAAAGCGTTTTTAAGGAGTTTTCGGCTCATTCTATTGCATTTAATTGTTGTATTGTGTGTTTTATTTATTGGGTGGCACGTGGACACGTCTGAGCACCGGATCCCATCACTGTGCGGGCCAGTTCAGTTAGACGAGTGAGGGTTATAAGTTTTTTGCGTGACTCTACTAACGGGTGCGATCAATCCAGCACTAATGCACCGGATCCCATCAGAACTCCGCAGTTAAGCGTGCTTGGGCGAGAGTAGTACTAGGATGGGTGACCTCCTGGGAAGTCCTCGTGTTGCACCCCTCGTTTTACTTTTTTCAATTATTTCTTTGCCGTTATTTATTATTATTTTATTTTTTGCGCCGGTGAGGGGAAGGCTCTTTCCGGCGCGCACGCGATGGCCACCTAGCGGAGCTGGGTGAGCACATTTTCGGGCTCAAAATCCATCGTTTTGACCTCCAGGCACGCCGTTTCCATGCGTACTCTACACTGAAAGCGTTTTTAAGGAGTTTTCGGCTCATTCTATTGCATTTAATCGTTGTATTGTGTGTTTTATTTATTGGGTGGCACGTGGACACGTCTGAGCACCGGATCCCATCACTGTGCGGGCCAGTTCAGTTAGACGAGTGAGGGTTATAAGTTTTTTGCGTGACTCTACTAACGGGTGCGATCAATCCAGCACTAATGCACCGGATCCCATCAGAACTCCGCAGTTAAGCGTGCTTGGGCGAGAGTAGTACTAGGATGGGTGACCTCCTGGGAAGTCCTCGTGTTGCACCCCTCGTTTTACTTTTTTCAATTATTTTTTTGCCGTTATTTATTATTATTTTATTTTTTGCGCCGGTGAGGGGAAGGCTCTTTCCGGCGCGCACGCGATGGCCACCTAGCGGAGCTGGGTGAGCACATTTTCGGGCTCAAAATCCATCGTTTTGACCTCCAGGCACGCCGTTTCCATGCGTACTCTACACTGAAAGCGTTTTTAAGGAGTTTTCGGCTCATTCTATTGCATTTAATCGTTGTATTGTGTGTTTTATTTATTGGGTGGCACATGGACACGTCTGAGCAACGGATCCCATCACTGTGCGGGCCAGTTCAGTTAGACGAGTGAGGGTTATAAGTTTTTTGCGTGACTCTACTAACGGGTGCGATCATACCAGCACTAATGCACCGGATCCCATCAGAACTCCGCAGTTAAGCGTGCTTGGGCGAGAGTAGTACTAGGATGGGTGACCTCCTGGGAAGTCCTCGTGTTGCACCCCTCGTTTTACTTTTTTCAATTATTTCTTTGCCGTTATTTATTATTATTTTATTTTTTGCGCCGGTGAGGGGAAGGCTCTTTCCGGCGCGCACGCGATGGCCACCTAGCGGAGCTGGGTGAGCACATTTTCGGGCTCAAAATCCATCGTTTTGACCTCCAGGCACGCCGTTTCCATGCGTACTCTACACTGAAAGCGTTTTTAAGGAGTTTTCGGCTCATTCTATTGCATTTAATCGTTGTATTGTGTGTTTTATTTATTGGGTGGCACGTGGACACGTCTGAGCACCGGATCCCATCACTGTGCGGGCCAGTTCAGTTAGACGAGTGAGGGTTATAAGTTTTTTGCGTGACTCTACTAACGGGTGCGATCATACCAGCACTAATGCACCGGATCCCATCAGAACTCCGCAGTTAAGCGTGCTTGGGCGAGAGTAGTACTAGGATGGGTGACCTCCTGGGAAGTCCTCGTGTTGCACCCCTCGTTTTACTTTTTTCAGTTATTTCTTTGCCGTTATTTATTATTATTTTATTTTTTGCGCCGGTGAGGGGAAGGCTCTTTCCGGCGCGCACGCGATGGCCACCTAGCGGAGCTGGGTGAGCACATTTTCGGGCTCAAAATCCATCGTTTTGACCTCCAGGCACGCCGTTTCCATGCGTACTCTACACTGAAAGCGTTTTTAAGGAGTTTTCGGCTCATTCTATTGCATTTAATCGTTGTATTGTGTGTTTTATTTATTGGGTGGCACGTGGACACGTCTGAGCACCGGATCCCATCACTGTGCGGGCCAGTTCAGTTAGACGAGTGAGGGTTATAAGTTTTTTGCGTGACTCTACTAACGGGTGCGATCATACCAGCACTAATGCACCGGATCCCATCAAAACTCCGCAGTTAAGCGTGCTTGGGCGAGAGTAGTACTAGGATGGGTGACCTCCTGGGAAGTCCTCGTGTTGCACCCCTCGTTTTACTTTTTTCAATTATTTCTTTGCCGTTATTTATTATTATTTTATTTTTTGCGCCGGTGAGGGGAAGGCTCTTTCCGGCGCGCACGCGATGGCCACCTAGCGGAGCAGGGTGAGCACATTTTCGGGCTCAAAATCCATCGTTTTGACCTCCAGGCACGCCGTTTCCATGCGTACTCTACACTGAAAGCGTTTTTAAGGAGTTTTCGGCTCATTCTATTGCATTTAATCGTTGTATTGTGTGTTTTATTTATTGGGTGGCACGTGGACACGTCTGAGCACCGGATCCCATCACTGTGCGGGCCAGTTCAGTTAGACGAGTGAGGGTTATAAGTTTTTTGCGTGACTCTACTAACGGGTGCGATCAATCCAGCACTAATGCACCGGATCCCATCAGAACTCCGCAGTTAAGCGTGCTTGGGCGAGAGTAGTACTAGGATGGGTGACCTCCTGGGAAGTCCTCGTGTTGCACCCCTCGTTTTACTTTTTTCAATTATTTCTTTGCCGTTATTTATTATTATTTTATTTTTTGCGCCGGTGAGGGGAAGGCTCTTTCCGGCGCGCACGCGATGGCCACCTAGCGGAGCTGGGTGAGCACATTTTCGGGCTCAAAATCCATCGTTTTGACCTCCAGGCACGCCGTTTCCATGCGTACTCTACACTGAAAGCGTTTTTAAGGAGTTTTCGGCTCATTCTATTGCATTTAATCGTTGTATTGTGTGTTTTATTTATTGGGTGGCACGTGGACACGTCTGAGCACCGGATCCCATCACTGTGCGGGCCAGTTCAGTTAGACGAGTGAGGGTTATAAGTTTTTTGCGTGACTCTACTAACGGGTGCGATCATACCAGCACTAATGCACCGGATCCCATCAGAACTCCGCAGTTAAGCGTGCTTGGGCGAGAGTAGTACTAGGATGGGTGACCTCCTGGGAAGTCCTCGTGTTGCACCCCTCGTTTTACTTTTTTCAATTATTTCTTTGCCGTTATTTATTATTATTTTATTTTTTGCGCCGGTGAGGGGAAGGCTCTTTCCGGCGCGCACGCGATGGCCACCTAGCGGAGCTGGGTGAGCACATTTTCGGGCTCAAAATCCATCGTTTTGACCTCCAGGCACGCCGTTTCCATGCGTACTCTACACTGAAAGCGTTTTTAAGGAGTTTTCGGCTCATTCTATTGCATTTAATCGTTGTATTGTGTGTTTTATTTATTGGGTGGCACGTGGACACGTCTGAGCACCGGATCCCATCACTGTGCGGGCCAGTTCAGTTAGACGAGTGAGGGTTATAAGTTTTTTGCGTGACTCTACTAACCGGTGCGATCATACCAGCACTAATGCACCGGATCCCATCAGAACTCCGCAGTTAAGCGTGCTTGGGCGAGAGTAGTACTAGGATGGGTGACCTCCTGGGAAGTCCTCGTGTTGCACCCCTCGTTTTACTTTTTTCAATTATTTCTTTGCCGTTATTTATTATTATTTTATTTTTTGCGCCGGTGAGGGGAAGGCTCTTTCCGGCGCGCACGCGATGGCCACCTAGCGGAGCTGGGTGAGCACATTTTCGGGCTCAAAATCCATCGTTTTGACCTCCAGGCACGCCGTTTCCATGCGTACTCTACACTGAAAGCGTTTTTAAGGAGTTTTCGGCTCATTCTATTGCATTTAATCGTTGTATTGTGTGTTTTATTTATTGGGTGGCACGTGGACACGTCTGAGCACCGGATCCCATCACTGTGCGGGCCAGTTCAGTTAGACGAGTGAGGGTTATAAGTTTTTTGCGTGACTCTACTAACGGGTGCGATCATACCAGCACTAATTCACCGGATCCCATAAGAACTCCGCAGTTAAGCGTGCTTGGGCGAGAGTAGTACTAGGATGGGTGACCTCCTGGGAAGTCCTCGTGTTGCACCCCTCGTTTTACTTTTTTCAATTATTTCTTTGCCGTTATTTATTATTATTTTATTTTTTGCGCCGGTGAGGGGTAGGCTCTTTCCGGCGCGCACGCGATGGCCACCTAGCGGAGCTGGGTGAGCACATTTTCGGGCTCAAAATCCATCGTTTTGACCTCCAGGCACGCCGTTTCCATGCGTACTCTACACTGAAAGCGTTTTTAAGGAGTTTTCGGCTCATTCTATTGCATTTAATTGTTGTATTGTGTGTTTTATTTATTGGGTGGCACGTGGACACGTCTGAGCACCGGATCCCATCACTGTGCGGGCCAGTTCAGTTAGACGAGTGAGGGTTATAAGTTTTTTGCGTGACTCTACTAACGGGTGCGATCAATCCAGCACTAATGCACCGGATCCCATCAGAACTCCGCAGTTAAGCGTGCTTGGGCGAGAGTAGTACTAGGATGGGTGACCTCCTGGGAAGTCCTCGTGTTGCACCCCTCGTTTTACTTTTTTCAATTATTTCTTTGCCGTTATTTATTATTATTTTATTTTTTGCGCCGGTGAGGGGAAGGCTCTTTCCGGCGCGCACGCGATGGCCACCTAGCGGAGCTGGGTGAGCACATTTTCGGGCTCAAAATCCATCGTTTTGACCTCCAGGCACGCCGTTTCCATGCGTACTCTACACTGAAAGCGTTTTTAAGGAGTTTTCGGCTCATTCTATTGCATTTAATCGTTGTATTGTGTGTTTTATTTATTGGGTGGCACGTGGACACGTCTGAGCACCGGATCCCATCACTATGCGGGCCAGTTCAGTTAGACGAGTGAGGGTTATAAGTTTTTTGCGTGACTCTACTAACGGGTGCGATCATACCAGCACTAATGCACCGGATCCCATCAGAACTCCGCAGTTAAGCGTGCTTGGGCGAGAGTAGTACTAGGATGGGTGACCTCTTGGGAAGTCCTCGTGTTGCACCCCTCGTTTTACTTTTTTCAATTATTTCTTTGCCGTTATTTATTATTATTTTATTTTTTGCGCCGGTGAGGGGAAGGCTCTTTCCGGCGCGCACGCGATGGCCACCTAGCGGAGCTGGGTGAGCACATTTTCGGGCTCAAAATCCATCGTTTTGACCTCCAGGCACGCCGTTTCCATGCGTACTCTACACTGAAAGCGTTTTTAAGGAGTTTTCGGCTCATTCTATTGCATTTAATCGTTGTATTGTGTGTTTTATTTATTGGGTGGCACGTGGACACGTCTGAGCACCGGATCCCATCACTGTGCGGGCCAGTTCAGTTAGACGAGTGAGGGTTATAAGTTTTTTGCGTGACTCTACTAACGGGTGCGATCATACCAGCACTAATGCACCGGATCCCATCAGAACTCCGCAGTTAAGCGTGCTTGGGCGAGAGTAGTACTAGGATGGGTGACCTCCTGGGAAGTCCTCGTGTTGCACCCCTCGTTTTACTTTTTTCAATTATTTCTTTGCCGTTATTTATTATTATTTTATTTTTTGCGCCGGTGAGGGGACGGCTCTTTCCGGCGCGCACGCGATGGCCACCTAGCGGAGCTGGGTGAGCACATTTTCGGGCTCAAAATCCATCGTTTTGACCTCCAGGCACGCCGTTTCCATGCGTACTCTACACTGAAAGCGTTTTTAAGGAGTTTTCGGCTCATTCTATTGCATTTAATCGTTGTATTGTGTGTTTTATTTATTGGGTGGCACGTGGACACGTCTGAGCACCGGATCCCATCACTGTGCGGGCCAGTTCAGTTAGACGAGTGAGGGTTATAAGTTTTTTGCGTGACTCTACTAACCGGTGCGATCATACCAGCACTAATGCACCGGATCCCATCAGAACTCCGCAGTTAAGCGTGCTTGGGCGAGAGTAGTACTAGGATGGGTGACCTCCTGGGAAGTCCTCGTGTTGCACCCCTCGTTTTACTTTTTTCAATTATTTCTTTGCCGTTATTTATTATTATTTTATTTTTTGCGCCGGTGAGGGGAAGGCTCTTTCCGGCGCGCACGCGATGGCCACCTAGCGGAGCTGGGTGAGCACATTTTCGGGCTCAAAATCCATCGTTTTGACCTCCAGGCACGCCGTTTCCATGCGTACTCTACACTGAAAGCGTTTTTAAGGAGTTTTCGGCTCATTCTATTGCATTTAATCGTTGTATTGTGTGTTTTATTTATTGGGTGGCACGTGGACACGTCTGAGCACCGGATCCCATCACTGTGCGGGCCAGTTCAGTTAGACGAGTGAGGGTTATAAGTTTTTTGCGTGACTCTACTAACGGGTGCGATCATACCAGCACTAATGCACCGGATCCCATAAGAACTCCGCAGTTAAGCGTGCTTGGGCGAGAGTAGTACTAGGATGGGTGACCTCCTGGGAAGTCCTCGTGTTGCACCCCTCGTTTTACTTTTTTCAATTATTTCTTTGCCGTTATTTATTATTATTTTATTTTTTGCGCCGGTGAGGGGTAGGCTCTTTCCGGCGCGCACGCGATGGCCACCTAGCGGAGCTGGGTGAGCACATTTTCGGGCTCAAAATCCATCGTTTTGACCTCCAGGCACGCCGTTTCCATGCGTACTCTACACTGAAAGCGTTTTTAAGGAGTTTTCGGCTCATTCTATTGCATTTAATTGTTGTATTGTGTGTTTTATTTATTGGGTGGCACGTGGACACGTCTGAGCACCGGATCCCATCACTGTGCGGGCCAGTTCAGTTAGACGAGTGAGGGTTATAAGTTTTTTGCGTGACTCTACTAACGGGTGCGATCAATCCAGCACTAATGCACCGGATCCCATCAGAACTCCGCAGTTAAGCGTGCTTGGGCGAGAGTAGTACTAGGATGGGTGACCTCCTGGGAAGTCCTCGTGTTGCACCCCTCGTTTTACTTTTTTCAATTATTTCTTTGCCGTTATTTATTATTATTTTATTTTTTGCGCCGGTGAGGGGAAGGCTCTTTCCGGCGCGCACGCGATGGCCACCTAGCGGAGCTGGGTGAGCACATTTTCGGGCTCAAAATCCATCGTTTTGACCTCCAGGCACGCCGTTTCCATGCGTACTCTACACTGAAAGCGTTTTTAAGGAGTTTTCGGCTCATTCTATTGCATTTAATCGTTGTATTGTGTGTTTTATTTATTGGGTGGCACGTGGACACGTCTGAGCACCGGATCCCATCACTGTGCGGGCCAGTTCAGTTAGACGAGTGAGGGTTATAAGTTTTTTGCGTGACTCTACTAACGGGTGCGATCATACCAGCACTAATGCACCGGATCCCATCAGAACTCCGCAGTTAAGCGTGCTTGGGCGAGAGTAGTACTAGGATGGGTGACCTCCTGGGAAGTCCTCGTGTTGCACCCCTCGTTTTACTTTTTTCAATTATTTCTTTGCCGTTATTTATTATTATTTTATTTTTTGCGCCGGTGAGGGGAAGGCTCTTTCCGGCGCGCACGCGATGGCCACCTAGCGGAGCTGGGTGAGCACATTTTCGGGCTCAAAATCCATCGTTTTGACCTCCAGGCACGCCGTTTCCATGCGTACTCTACACTGAAAGCGTTTTTAAGGAGTTTTCGGCTCATTCTATTGCATTTAATCGTTGTATTGTGTGTTTTATTTATTGGGTGGCACGTGGACACGTCTGAGCACCGGATCCCATCACTGTGCGGGCCAGTTCAGTTAGACGAGTGAGGGTTATAAGTTTTTTGCGTGACTCTACTAACGGGTGCGATCATACCAGCACTAATGCACCGGATCCCATCAGAACTCCGCAGTTAAGCGTGCTTGGGCGAGAGTAGTACTAGGATGGGTGACCTCCTGGGAAGTCCTCGTGTTGCACCCCTCGTTTTACTTTTTTCAATTATTTCTTTGCCGTTATTTATTATTATTTTATTTTTTGCGCCGGTGAGGGGAAGGCTCTTTCCGGCGCGCACGCGATGGCCACCTAGCGGAGCTGGGTGAGCACATTTTCGGGCTCAAAATCCATCGTTTTGACCTCCAGGCACGCCGTTTCCATGCGTACTCTACACTGAAAGCGTTTTTAAGGAGTTTTCGGCTCATTCTATTGCATTTAATCGTTGTATTGTGTGTTTTATTTATTGGGTGGCACGTGGACACGTCTGAGCACCGGATCCCATCACTGTGCGGGCCAGTTCAGTTAGACGAGTGAGGGTTATAAGTTTTTTGCGTGACTCTACTAACGGGTGCGATCAATCCAGCACTAATGCACCGGATCCCATCAGAACTCCGCAGTTAAGCGTGCTTGGGCGAGAGTAGTACTAGGATGGGTGACCTCCTGGGAAGTCCTCGTGTTGCACCCCTCGTTTTACTTTTTTCAATTATTTTTTTGCCGTTATTTATTATTATTTTATTTTTTGCGCCGGTGAGGGGAAGGCTCTTTCCGGCGCGCACGCGATGGCCACCTAGCGGAGCTGGGTGAGCACATTTTCGGGCTCAAAATCCATCGTTTTGACCTCCAGGCACGCCGTTTCCATGCGTACTCTACACTGAAAGCGTTTTTAAGGAGTTTTCGGCTCATTCTATTGCATTTAATCGTTGTATTGTGTGTTTTATTTATTGGGTGGCACGTGGACACGTCTGAGCACCGGATCCCATCACTGTGCGGGCCAGTTCAGTTAGACGAGTGAGTGTTATAAGTTTTTTGCGTGACTCTACTAACGGGTGCGATCATACCAGCACTAATGCACCGGATCCCATCAGAACTCCGCAGTTAAGTGCGCTTGGGCGAGAGTAGTACTAGGATGGGTGACCTCCTGGGAAGTCCTCGTGTTGCACCCCTCGTTTTACTTTTTTCAATTATTTCTTTGCCGTTATTTATTATTATTTTATTTTTTGCGCCGGTGAGGGGAAGGCTCTTTCCGGCGCGCACGCGATGGCTACCTAGCGGAGCTGGGTGAGCACATTTTCGGGCTCAAAATCCATCGTTTTGACCTCCAGGCACGCCGTTTCCATGCGTACTCTACACTGAAAGCGTTTTTAAGGAGTTTTCGGCTCATTCTATTGCATTTAATCGTTGTATTGTGTGTTTTATTTATTGGGTGGCACGTGGACACGTCTGAGCACCGGATCCCATCACTGTGCGGGCCAGTTCAGTTAGACGAGTGAGGGTTATAAGTTTTTTGCGTGACTCTACTAACGGGTGCGATCATACCAGCACTAATGCACCGGATCCCATCAGAACTCCGCAGTTAAGCGTGCTTGGGCGAGAGTAGTACTAGGATGGGTGACCTCCTGGGAAGTCCTCGTGTTGCACCCCTCGTTTTAATTTTTTCAATTATTTCTTTGCCGTTATTTATTATTATTTTATTTTTTGCGCCGGTGAGGGGAAGGCTCTTTCCGGCGCGCACGCGATGGCCACCTAGCGGAGCTGGGTGAGCACATTTTCGGGCTCAAAATCCATCGTTTTGACCTCCAGGCACGCCGTTTCCATGCGTACTCTACACTGAAAGCGTTTTTAAGGAGTTTTCGGCTCATTCTATTGCATTTAATCGTTGTATTGTGTGTTTTATTTATTGGGTGGCACGTGGACACATCTGAGCACCGGATCCCATCACTGTGCGGGCCAGTTCAGTTAGACGAGCGAGGGTTATAAGTTTTTTGCGTGACTCTACTAACGGGTGCGATCATACCAGCACTAATGCACCGGATCCCATCAGAACTCCGCAGTTAAGCGTGCTTGGGCGAGAGTAGTACTAGGATGGGTGACCTCCTGGGAAGTCCTCGTGTTGCACCCCTCGTTTTACTTTTTTCAATTATTTCTTTGCCGTTATTTATTATTATTTTATTTTTTGCGCCGGTGAGGGGAAGGCTCTTTCCGGCGCGCACGCGATGGCCACCTAGCGGAGCTGGGTGAGCACATTTTCGGGCTCAAAATCCATCGTTTTGACCTCCAGGCACGCCGTTTCCATGCGTACTCTACACTGAAAGCGTTTTTAAGGAGTTTTCGGCTCATTCTATTGCATTTAATCGTTGTATTGTGTGTTTTATTTATTGGGTGGCACGTGGCCACGTCTGAGCACCGGATCCCATCACTGTGCGGGCCAGTTCAGTTAGACGAGTGAGGGTTATAAGTTTTTTGCGTGACTCTACTAACGGGTGCGATCAATCCAGCACTAATGCACCGGATCCCATCAGAACTCCGCAGTTAAGCGTGCTTGGGCGAGAGTAGTACTAGGATGGGTGACCTCCTGGGAAGTCCTCGTGTTGCACCCCTCGTTTTACTTTTTTAAATTATTTTTTTGCCGTTATTTATTATTATTTTATTTTTTGCACCGGTGAGGGGAAGGCTCTTTCCGGCGCGCACGCGATGGCCACCTAGCGGAGCTGGGTGAGCACATTTTCGGGCTCAAAATCCATCGTTTTGACCTCCAGGCACGCCGTTTCCATGCGTACTCTACACTGAAAGCGTTTTTAAGGAGTTTTCGGCTCATTCTATTGCATTTAATCGTTGTATTGTGTGTTTTATTTATTGGGTGGCACGTGGACACGTCTGAGCACCGGATCCCATCACTGCGCGGGCCAGTTCAGTTAGACGAGTGTGGGTTATAAGTTTTTTGCGTGACTCTACTAACGGGTGCGATCATACCAGCACTAATGCACCGGATCCCATCAGAACTCCGCAGTTAAGGGTGCTTGGGCGAGAGTAGTACTAGGATGGGTGACCTCCTGGGAAGTCCTCGTGTTGCACCCCTCGTTTTACTTTTTTCAATTATTTTTTTGCCGTTATTTATTATTATTTTATTTTTTGCGCCGGTGAGGGGAAGGCTCTTTCCGGCGCGCACGCGATGGCCACCTAGCGGAGCTGGGTGAGCACATTTTCGGGCTCAAAATCCATCGTTTTGACCTCCAGGCACGCCGTTTCCATGCGTACTCTACACTGAAAGCGTTTTTAAGGAGTTTTCGGCTCATTCTATTGCATTTAATCGTTGTATTGTGTGTTTTATTTATTGGGTGGCACGTGGACACGTCTGAGCACCGGATCCCATCACTGCGCGGGCCAGTTCAGTTAGACGAGTGAGGGTTATAAGTTTTTTGCGTGACTCTACTAACGGGTGCGATCATACCAGCACTAATGCACCGGATCCCATCAGAACTCCGCAGTTAAGCGTGCTTGGGCGAGAGTAGTACTAGGATGGGTGACCTCCTGGGAAGTCCTCGTGTTGCACCCCTCGTTTTACTTTTTTCAATTATTTTTTTGCCGTTATTTATTATTATTTTATTTTTTGCGCCGGTGAGGGGAAGGCTCTTTCCGGCGCGCACGCGATGGCCACCTAGCGGAGCTGGGTGAGCACATTTTCGGGCTCAAAATCCATCGTTTTGACCTCCAGGCACGCCGTTTCCATGCGTACTCTACACTGAAAGCGTTTTTAAGGAGTTTTCGGCTCATTCTATTGCATTTAATCGTTGTATTGTGTGTTTTATTTATTGGGTGGCACGTGGACACGTCTGAGCACCGGATCCCATCACTGTGCGGGCCAGTTCAGTTAGACGAGTGAGGGTTATAAGTTTTTTGCGTGACTCTACTAACGGGTGCGATCATACCAGCACTAATGCACCGGATCCCATCAGAACTCCGCAGATAAGCGTGCTTGGGCGAGAGTAGTACTAGGATGGGTGACCTCCTGGGAAGTCCTCGTGTTGCACCCCTCGTTTTACTTTTTTCAATTATTTCTTTGCCGTTATTTATTATTATTTTATTTTTTGCGCCGGTGAGGGGAAGGCTCTTTCCGGCGCGCACGCGATGGCCACCTAGCGGAGCTGGGTGAGCACATTTTCGGGCTCAAAATCCATCGTTTTGACCTCCAGGCACGCCGTTTCCATGCGTACTCTACACTGAAAGCGTTTTTAAGGAGTTTTCGGCTCATTCTATTGCATTTAATCGTTGTATTGTGTGTTTTATTTATTGGGTGGCACGTGGACACGTCTGAGCACCGGATCCCATCACTGTGCGGGCCAGTTCAGTTAGACGAGTGAGGGTTATAAGTTTTTTGCGTGACTCTACTAACGGGTGCGATCATACCAGCACTAATGCACCGGATCCCATCAGAACTCCGCAGTTAAGCGTGCTTGGGCGAGAGTAGTACTAGGATGGGTGACCTCCTGGGAAGTCCTCGTGTTGCACCCCTCGTTTTACTTTTTTCAATTATTTTTTTGCCGTTATTTATTATTATTTTATTTTTTGCGCCGGTGAGGGGAAGGCTCTTTCCGGCGCGCACGCGATGGCCACCTAGCGGAGCTGGGTGAGCACATTTTCGGGCTCAAAATCCATCGTTTTGACCTCCAGGCACGCCGTTTCCATGCGTACTCTACACTGAAAGCGTTTTTAAGGAGTTTTCGGCTCATTCTATTGCATTTAATCGTTGTATTGTGTGTTTTATTTATTGGGTGGCACGTGGACACGTCTGAGCACCGGATCCCATCACTGTGCGGGCCAGTTCAGTTAGACGAGTGAGGGTTATAAGTTTTTTGCGTGACTCTACTAACGGGTGCGATCATCCAGCACTAATGCACCGGATCCCATCAGAACTCCGCAGTTAAGCGTGCTTGGGCGAGAGTAGTACTAGGATGGGTGACCTCCTGGGAAGTCCTCGTGTTGCACCCCTCGTTTTACTTTTTTCAATTATTTCTTTGCCGTTATTTATTATTATTTTATTTTTTGCGCCGGTGAGGGGAAGGCTCTTTCCGGCGCGCACGCGATGGCCACCTAGCGGAGCTGGGTGAGCACATTTTCGGGCTCAAAATCCATCGTTTTGACCTCCAGGCACGCCGTTTCCATGCGTACTCTACACTGAAAGCGTTTTTAAGGAGTTTTCGGCTCATTCTATTGCATTTAATCGTTGTATTGTGTGTTTTATTTATTGGGTGGCACGTGGACACGTCTGAGCACCGGATCCCATCACTGTGCGGGCCAGTTCAGTTAGACGAGTGAGGGTTATAAGTTTTTTGCGTGACTCTACTAACGGGTGCGATCATACCAGCACTAATGCACCGGATCCCATCAGAACTCCGCAGTTAAGCGTGCTTGGGCGAGAGTAGTACTAGGATGGGTGACCTCCTGGGAAGTCCTCGTGTTGCACCCCTCGTTTTACTTTTTTCAATTATTTTTTTGCCGTTATTTATTATTATTTTATTTTTTGCGCCGGTGAGGGGAAGGCTCTTTCCGGCGCGCACGCGATGGCCACCTAGCGGAGCTGGGTGAGCACATTTTCGGGCTCAAAATCCATCGTTTTGACCTCCAGGCACGCCGTTTCCATGCGTACTCTACACTGAAAGCGTTTTTAAGGAGTTTTCGGCTCATCCTATTGCATTTAATCGTTGTATTGTGTGTTTTATTTATTGGGTGGCACGTGGACACGTCTGAGCACCGGATCCCATCACTGTGCGGGCCAGTTCAGTTAGACGAGTGAGGGTTCTAAGTTTTTTGCGTGACTCTACTAACGGGTGCGATCATACCAGCACTAATGCACCGGATCCCATCAGAACTCCGCAGTTAAGCGTGCTTGGGCGAGAGTAGTACTAGGATGGGTGACCTCCTGGGAAGTCCTCGTGTTGCACCCCTCGTTTTACTTTTTTCAATTATTTTTTTGCCGTTATTTATTATTATTTTATTTTTTGCACCGGTGAGGGGAAGGCTCTTTCCGGCGCGCACGCGATGGCCACCTAGCGGAGCTGGGTGAGCACATTTTCGGGCTCAAAATCCATCGTTTTGACCTCCAGGCACGCCGTTTCCATGCGTACTCTACACTGAAAGCGTTTTTAAGGAGTTTTCGGCTCATTCTATTGCATTTAATCGTTGTATTGTGTGTTTTATTTATTGGGTGGCACGTGGACACGTCTGAGCACCGGATCCCATCACTGCGCGGGCCAGTTCAGTTAGACGAGTGAGGGTTATAAGTTTTTTGCGTGACTCTACTAACGGGTGCGATCATACCAGCACTAATGCACCGGATCCCATCAGAACTCCGCAGTTAAGCGTGCTTGGGCGAGAGTAGTACTAGGATGGGTGACCTCCTGGGAAGTCCTCGTGTTGCACCCCTCGTTTTACTTTTTTCAATTATTTTTTTGCCGTTATTTATTATTATTTTATTTTTTGCGCCGGTGAGGGGAAGGCTCTTTCCGGCGCGCACGCGATGGCCACCTAGCGGAGCTGGGTGAGCACATTTTCGGGCTCAAAATCCATCGTTTTGACCTCCAGGCACGCCGTTTCCATGCGTACTCTACACTGAAAGCGTTTTTAAGGAGTTTTCGGCTCATTCTATTGCATTTAATCGTTGTATTGTGTGTTTTATTTATTGGGTGGCACGTGGACACGTCTGAGCACCGGATCCCATCACTGTGCGGGCCAGTTCAGTTAGACGAGTGAGGGTTATAAGTTTTTTGCGTGACTCTACTAACGGGTGCGATCATCCAGCACTAATGCACCGGATCCCATCAGAACTCCGCAGTTAAGCGTGCTTGGGCGAGAGTAGTACTAGGATGGGTGACCTCCTGGGAAGTCCTCGTGTTGCACCCCTCGTTTTACTTTTTTCAATTATTTCTTTGCCGTTATTTATTATTATTTTATTTTTTGCGCCGGTGAGGGGAAGGCTCTTTCCGGCGCGCACGCGATGGCCACCTAGCGGAGCTGGGTGAGCACATTTTCGGGCTCAAAATCCATCGTTTTGACCTCCAGGCACGCCGTTTCCATGCGTACTCTACACTGAAAGCGTTTTTAAGGAGTTTTCGGCTCATTCTATTGCATTTAATCGTTGTATTGTGTGTTTTATTTATTGGGTGGCACGTGGACACGTCTGAGCACCGGATCCCATCACTGTGCGGGCCAGTTCAGTTAGACGAGTGAGGGTTATAAGTTTTTTGCGTGACTCTACTAACGGGTGCGATCATACCAGCACTAATGCACCGGATCCCATCAGAACTCCGCAGTTAAGCGTGCTTGGGCGAGAGTAGTACTAGGATGGGTGACCTCCTGGGAAGTCCTCGTGTTGCACCCCTCGTTTTACTTTTTTCAATTATTTTTTTGCCGTTATTTATTATTATTTTATTTTTTGCGCCGGTGAGGGGAAGGCTCTTTCCGGCGCGCACGCGATGGCCACCTAGCGGAGCTGGGTGAGCACATTTTCGGGCTCAAAATCCATCGTTTTGACCTCCAGGCACGCCGTTTCCATGCGTACTCTACACTGAAAGCGTTTTTAAGGAGTTTTCGGCTCATTCTATTGCATTTAATCGTTGTATTGTGTGTTTTATTTATTGGGTGGCACGTGGACACGTCTGAGCACCGGATCCCATCACTGTGCGGGCCAGTTCAGTTAGACGAGTGAGGGTTATAAGTTTTTTGCGTGACTCTACTAACGGGTGCGATCATCCAGCACTAATGCACCGGATCCCATCAGAACTCCGCAGTTAAGCGTGCTTGGGCGAGAGTAGTACTAGGATGGGTGACCTCCTGGGAAGTCCTCGTGTTGCACCCCTCGTTTTACTTTTTTCAATTATTTCTTTGCCGTTATTTATTATTATTTTATTTTTTGCGCCGGTGAGGGGAAGGCTCTTTCCGGCGCGCACGCGATGGCCACCTAGCGGAGCTGGGTGAGCACATTTTCGGGCTCAAAATCCATCGTTTTGACCTCCAGGCACGCCGTTTCCATGCGTACTCTACACTGAAAGCGTTTTTAAGGAGTTTTCGGCTCATTCTATTGCATTTAATCGTTGTATTGTGTGTTTTATTTATTGGGTGGCACGTGGACACGTCTGAGCACCGGATCCCATCACTGTGCGGGCCAGTTCAGTTAGACGAGTGAGGGTTATAAGTTTTTTGCGTGACTCTACTAACGGGTGCGATCATACCAGCACTAATGCACCGGATCCCATCAGAACTCCGCAGTTAAGCGTGCTTGGGCGAGAGTAGTACTAGGATGGGTGACCTCCTGGGAAGTCCTCGTGTTGCACCCCTCGTTTTACTTTTTTCAATTATTTTTTTGCCGTTATTTATTATTATTTTATTTTTTGCGCCGGTGAGGGGAAGGCTCTTTCCGGCGCGCACGCGATGGCCACCTAGCGGAGCTGGGTGAGCACATTTTCGGGCTCAAAATCCATCGTTTTGACCTCCAGGCACGCCGTTTCCATGCGTACTCTACACTGAAAGCGTTTTTAAGGAGTTTTCGGCTCATTCTATTGCATTTAATCGTTGTATTGTGTGTTTTATTTATTGGGTGGCATGTGGACACGTCTGAGCACCGGATCCCATCACTGTGCGGGCCAGTTCAGTTAGACGAGTGAGGGTTATAAGTTTTTTGCGTGACTCTACTAACGGGTGCGATCATACCAGCACTAATGCACCGGATCCCATCAGAACTCCGCAGTTAAGCGTGCTTGAGCGAGAGTAGTACTAGGATGGGTGACCTCCTGGGAAGTCCTCGTGTTGCACCCCTCGTTTTACTTTTTTCAATTATTTCTTTGCCGTTATTTATTATTATTTTATTTTTTGCGCCGGTGAGGGGAAGGCTCTTTCCGGCGCGCACGCGATGGCCACCTAGCGGAGCTGGGTGAGCACATTTTCGGGCTCAAAATCCATCGTTTTGACCTCCAGGCACGCCGTTTCCATGCGTACTCTACACTGAAAGCGTTTTTAAGGAGTTTTCGGCTCATTCTATTGCATTTAATCGTTGTATTGTGTGTTTTATTTATTGGGTGGCACGTGGACACGTCTGAGCACCGGATCCCATCACTGTGCGGGCCAGTTCAGTTAGACGAGTGAGGGTTATAAGTTTTTTGCGTGACTCTACTAACGGGTGCGATCATACCAGCACTAATGCACCGGATCCCATCAGAACTCCGCAGTTAAGCGTGCTTGGGCGAGAGTAGTACTAGGATGGGTGACCTCCTGGGAAGTCCTCGTGTTGCACCCCTCGTTTTACTTTTTTCAATTATTTCTTTGCCGTTATTTATTATTATTTTATTTTTTGCGCCGGTGAGGGGAAGGCTCTTTCCGGCGCGCACGCGATGGCCACCTAGCGGAGCTGGGTGAGCACATTTTCGGGCTCAAAATCCATCGTTTTGACCTCCAGGCACGCCGTTTCCATGCGTACTCTACACTGAAAGCGTTTTTAAGGAGTTTTCGGCTCATTCTATTGCATTTAATCGTTGTATTGTGTGTTTTATTTATTGGGTGGCACGTGGACACGTCTGAGCACCGGATCCCATCACTGTGCGGGCCAGTTCAGTTAGACGAGTGAGGGTTATAAGTTTTTTGCGTGACTATACTAACGGGTGCGATCATACCAGCACTAATGCACCGGATCCCATCAGAACTCCGCAGTTAAGCGTGCTTGGGCGAGAGTAGTACTAGGATGGGTGACCTCCTGGGAAGTCCTCGTGTTGCACCCCTCGTTTTACTTTTTTCAATTATTTTTTTGCCGTTATTTATTATTATTTTATTTTTTGCGCCGGTGAGGGGAAGGCTCATTCCGGCGCGCACGCGATGGCCACCTAGCGGAGCTGGGTGAGCACATTTTCGGGCTCAAAATCCATCGTTTTGACCTCCAGGCACGCCGTTTCCATGCGTACTCTACACTGAAAGCGTTTTTAAGGAGTTTTCGGCTCATTCTATTGCATTTAATCGTTGTATTGTGTGTTTTATTTATTGGGTGGCACGTGGACACGTCTGAGCACCGGATCCCATCACTGTGCGGGCCAGTTCAGTTAGACGAGTGAGGGTTATAAGTTTTTTGCGTGACTCTACTAACGGGTGCGATCATACCAGCACTAATGCACCGGATCCCATCAGAACTCCGCAGTTAAGCGTGCTTGGGCGAGAGTAGTACTAGGATGGGTGACCTCCTGGGAAGTCCTCGTGTTGCACCCCTCGTTTTACTTTTTTCAATTATTTTTTTGCCGTTATTTATTATTATTTTATTTTTTGCGCCGGTGAGGGGAAGGCTCTTTCCGGCGCGCACGCGATGGCCACCTAGCGGAGCTGGGTGAGCACATTTTCGGGCTCAAAATCCATCGTTTTGACCTCCAGGCACGCCGTTTCCATGCGTACTCTACACTGAAAGCGTTTTTAAGGAGTTTTCGGCTCATTCTATTGCATTTAATCGTTGTATTGTGTGTTTTATTTATTGGGTGGCACGTGGACACGTCTGAGCACCGGATCCCATCACTGTGCGGGCCAGTTCAGTTAGACGAGTGAGGGTTATAAGTTTTTTGCGTGACTCTACTAACGGGTGCGATCATACCAGCACTAATGCACCGGATCCCATCAGAACTCCGCAGTTAAGCGTGCTTGGGCGAGAGTAGTACTAGGATGGGTGACCTCCTGGGAAGTCCTCGTGTTGCACCCCTCGTTTTACTTTTTTCAATTATTTTTTTGCCGTTATTTATTATTATTTTATTTTTTGCGCCGGTGAGGGGAAGGCTCTTTCCGGCGCGCACGCGATGGCCACCTAGCGGAGCTGGGTGAGCACATTTTCGGGCTCAAAATCCATCGTTTTGACCTCCAGGCACGCCGTTTCCATGCGTACTCTACACTGAAAGCGTTTTTAAGGAGTTTTCGGCTCATTCTATTGCATTTAATCGTTGTATTGTGTGTTTTATTTATTGGGTGGCACGTGGACACGTCTGAGCACCGGATCCCATCACTGTGCGGGCCAGTTCAGTTAGACGAGTGAGGGTTATAAGTTTTTTGCGTGACTCTACTAACGGGTGCGATCATACCAGCACTAATGCACCGGATCCCATCAGAACTCCGCAGTTAAGCGTGCTTGGGCGAGAGTAGTACTAGGATGGGTGACCTCCTGGGAAGTTCTCGTGTTGCACCCCTCGTTTTACTTTTTTCAATTATTTTTTTGCCGTTATTTATTATTATTTTATTTTTTGCGCCGGTGAGGGGAAGGCTCTTTCCGGCGCGCACGCGATGGCCACCTAGCGGAGCTGGGTGAGCACATTTTCGGGCTCAAAATCCATCGTTTTGACCTCCAGGCACGCCGTTTCCATGCGTACTCTACACTGAAAGCGTTTTTAAGGAGTTTTCGGCTCATTCTATTGCATTTAATCGTTGTATTGTGTGTTTTATTTATTGGGTGGCACGTGGACACGTCTGAGCACCGGATCCCATCACTGTGCGGGCCAGTTCAGTTAGACGAGTGAGGGTTATAAGTTTTTTGCGTGACTCTACTAACGGGTGCGATCATACCAGCACTAATGCACCGGATCCCATCAGAACTCCGCAGTTAAGCGTGCTTGGGCGAGAGTAGTACTAGGATGGGTGACCTCCTGGGAAGTCCTCGTGTTGCACCCCTCGTTTTACTTTTTTCAATTATTTTTTTGCCGTTATTTATTATTATTTTATTTTTTGCGCCGGTGAGGGGAAGGCTCTTTCCGGCGCGCACGCGATGGCCACCTAGCGGAGCTGGGTGAGCACATTTTCGGGCTCAAAATCCATCGTTTTGACCTCCAGGCACGCCGTTTCCATGCGTACTCTACACTGAAAGCGTTTTTAAGGAGTTTTCGGCTCATTCTATTTCATTTAATCGTTGTATTGTGTGTTTTATTTATTGGGTGGCACGTGGACACGTCTGAGCACCGGATCCCATCACTGTGCGGGCCAGTTCAGTTAGACGAGTGAGGGTTATAAGTTTTTTGCGTGACTCTACTAACGGGTGCGATCATACCAGCACTAATGCACCGGATCCCATCAGAACTCCGCAGTCAAGCGTGCTTGGGCGAGAGTAGTACTAGGATGGGTGACCTCCTGGGAAGTCCTCGTGTTGCACCCCTCGTTTTACTTTTTTCAATTATTTTTTTGCCGTTATTTATTATTATTTTATTTTTTGCGCCGGTGAGGGGAAGGCTCTTTCCGGCGCGCACGCGATGGCCACCTAGCGGAGCTGGGTGAGCACATTTTCGGGCTCAAAATCCATCGTTTTGACCTCCAGGCACGCCGTTTCCATGCGTACTCTACACTGAAAGCGTTTTTAAGGAGTTTTCGGCTCATTCTATTGCATTTAATCGTTGTATTGTGTGTTTTGTTTATTGGGTGGCACGTGGACACGTCTGAGCACCGGATCCCATCACTGTGCGGGCCAGTTCAGTTAGACGAGTGAGGGTTATAAGTTTTTTGCGTGACTCTACTAACGGGTGCGATCATACCAGCACTAATGCACCGGATCCCATCAGAACTCCGCAGTCAAGCGTGCTTGGGCGAGAGTAGTACTAGGATGGGTGACCTCCTGGGAAGTCCTCGTGTTGCACCCCTCGTTTTACTTTTTTCAATTATTTTTTTGCCGTTATTTATTATTATTTTATTTTTTGCGCCGGTGAGGGGAAGGCTCTTTCCGGCGCGCACGCGATGGCCACCTAGCGGAGCTGGGTGAGCACATTTTCGGGCTCAAAATCCATCGTTTTGACCTCCAGGCACGCCGTTTCCATGCGTACTCTACACTGAAAGCGTTTTTAAGGAGTTTTCGGCTCATTCTATTGCATTTAATCGTTGTATTGTGTGTTTTGTTTATTGGGTGGCACGTGGACACGTCTGAGCACCGGATCCCATCACTGTGCGGGCCAGTTCAGTTAGACGAGTGAGGGTTATAAGTTTTTTGCGTGACTCTACTAACGGGTGCGATCATACCAGCACTAATGCACCGGATCCCATCAGAACTCCGTAGTCAAGCGTGCTTGGGCGAGAGTAGTACTAGGATGGGTGACCTCCTGGGAAGTCCTCGTGTTGCACCCCTCGTTTTACTTTTTTCAATTATTTTTTTGCCGTTATTTATTATTATTTTATTTTTTGCGCCGGTGAGGGGAAGGCTCTTTCCGGCGCGCACGCGATGGCCACCTAGCGGAGCTGGGTGAGCACATTTTCGGGCTCAAAATCCATCGTTTTGACCTCCAGGCACGCCGTTTCCATGCGTACTCTATACTGAAAGCGTTTTTAAGGAGTTTTCGGCTCATTCTATTGCATTTAATCGTTGTATTGTGTGTTTTATTTATTGGGTGGCACGTGGACACGTCTGAGCACCGGATCCCATCACTGTGCGGGCCAGTTCAGTTAGACGAGTGAGGGTTATAAGTTTTTTGCGTGACTCTACTAACGGGTGCGATCATACCAGCACTAATGCACCGGATCCCATCAGAACTCCGCAGTTAAGGGTGCTTGGGCGAGAGTAGTACTAGGATGGGTGACCTCCTGGGAAGTCCTCGTGTTGCACCCCTCGTTTTACTTTTTTCAATTATTTTTTTGCCGTTATTTATTATTATTTTATTTTTTGCGCCGGTGAGGGGAAGGCTCTTTCCGGCGCGCACGCGATGGCCACCTAGCGGAGCTGGGTGAGCACATTTTCGGGCTCAAAATCCATCGTTTTGACCTCCAGGCACGCCGTTTCCATGCGTACTCTACACTGAAAGCGTTTTTAAGGAGTTTTCGGCTCATTCTATTGCATTTAATCGTTGTATTGTGTGTTTTATTTATTGGGTGGCACGTGGACACGTCTGAGCACCGGATCCCATCACTGCGCGGGCCAGTTCAGTTAGACGAGTGAGGGTTATAAGTTTTTTGCGTGACTCTACTAACGGGTGCGATCATACCAGCACTAATGCACCGGATCCCATCAGAACTCCGCAGTTAAGCGTGCTTGGGCGAGAGTAGTACTAGGATGGGTGACCTCCTGGGAAGTCCTCGTGTTGCACCCCTCGTTTTACTTTTTTCAATTATTTTTTTGCCGTTATTTATTATTATTTTATTTTTTGCGCCGGTGAGGGGAAGGCTCTTTCCGGCGCGCACGCGATGGCCACCTAGCGGAGCTGGGTGAGCACATTTTCGGGCTCAAAATCCATCGTTTTGACCTCCAGGCACGCCGTTTCCATGCGTACTCTACACTGAAAGCGTTTTTAAGGAGTTTTCGGCTCATTCTATTGCATTTAATCGTTGTATTGTGTGTTTTATTTATTGGGTGGCACGTGGACACGTCTGAGCACCGGATCCCATCACTGTGCGGGCCAGTTCAGTTAGACGAGTGAGGGTTATAAGTTTTTTGCGTGACTCTACTAACGGGTGCGATCATACCAGCACTAATGCACCGGATCCCATCAGAACTCCGCAGATAAGCGTGCTTGGGAGAGAGTAGTACTAGGATGGGTGACCTCCTGGGAAGTCCTCGTGTTGCACCCCTCGTTTTACTTTTTTCAATTATTTTTTTGCCGTTATTTATTATTATTTTATTTTTTGCGCCGGTGAGGGGAAGGCTCTTTCCGGCGCGCACGCGATGGCTACCTAGCGGAGCTGGGTGAGCACATTTTCGGGCTCAAAATCCATCGTTTTGACCTCCAGGCACGCCGTTTCCATGCGTACTCTACACTGAACGCGTTTTTAAGGAGTTTTCGGCTCATTCTATTGCATTTAATCGTTGTATTGTGTGTTTTATTTATTGGGTGGCACGTGGACACGTCTGAGCACCGGATCCCATCACTGCGCGGGCCAGTTCAGTTAGACGAGTGAGGGTTATAAGTTTTTTGCGTGACTCTACTAACGGGTGCGATCATACCAGCACTAATGCACCGGATCCCATCAGAACTCCGCAGTTAAGCGTGCTTGGGCGAGAGTAGTACTAGGATGGGTGACCTCCTGGGAAGTCCTCGTGTTGCACCCCTCGTTTTACTTTTTTCAATTATTTTTTTGCCGTTATTTATTATTATTTTATTTTTTGCGCCGGTGAGGGGAAGGCTCTTTCCGGCGCGCACGCGATGGCCACCTAGCGGAGCTGGGTGAGCACATTTTCGGGCTCAAAATCCATCGTTTTGACCTCCAGGCACGCCGTTTCCATGCGTACTCTACACTGAAAGCGTTTTTAAGGAGTTTTCGGCTCATTCTATTGCATTTAATCGTTGTATTGTGTGTTTTATTTATTGGGTGGCACGTGGACACGTCTGAGCACCGGATCCCATCACTATGCGGGCCAGTTCAGTTAGACGAGTGAGGGTTATAAGTTTTTTGCGTGACTCTACTAACGGGTGCGATCATACCAGCACTAATGCACCGGATCCCATCAGAACTCCGCAGTTAAGCGTGCTTGGGCGAGAGTAGTACTAGGATGGGTGACCTCTTGGGAAGTCCTCGTGTTGCACCCCTCGTTTTACTTTTTTCAATTATTTTTTTGCCGTTATTTATTATTATTTTATTTTTTACGCCGGTGAGGGGAAGGCTCTTTCCGGCGCGCACGCGATGGCCACCTAGCGGAGCTGGGTGAGCACATTTTCGGGCTCAAAATCCATCGTTTTGACCTCCAGGCACGCCGTTTCCATGCGTACTCTACACTGAAAGCGTTTTTAAGGAGTTTTCGGCTCATTCTATTGCATTTAATCGTTGTATTGTGTGTTTTATTTATTGGGTGGCACGTGGACACGTCTGAGCACCGGATCCCATCACTGTGCGGGCCAGTTCAGTTAGACGAGTGAGGGTTATAAGTTTTTTGCGTGACTCTACTAACGGGTGCGATCATACCAGCACTAATGCACCGGATCCCATCAGAACTCCGCAGTTAAGCGTGCTTGGGCGAGAGTAGTACTAGGATGGGTGACCTCCTGGGAAGTCCTCGTGTTGCACCCCTCGTTTTACTTTTTTCAATTATTTTTTTGCCGTTATTTATTATTATTTTATTTTTTGCGCCGGTGAGGGGAAGGCTCTTTCCGGCGCGCACGCGATGGCCACCTAGCGGAGCTGGGTGAGCACATTTTCGGGCTCAAAATCCATCGTTTTGACCTCCAGGCACGCCGTTTCCATGCGTACTCTACACTGAAAGCGTTTTTAAGGAGTTTTCGGCTCATCCTATTGCATTTAATCGTTGTATTGTGTGTTTTATTTATTGGGTGGCACGTGGACACGTCTGAGCACCGGATCCCATCACTGTGCGGGCCAGTTCAGTTAGACGAGTGAGGGTTCTAAGTTTTTTGCGTGACTCTACTAACGGGTGCGATCATACCAGCACTAATGCACCGGATCCCATCAGAACTCCGCAGTTAAGCGTGCTTGGGCGAGAGTAGTACTAGGATGGGTGACCTCCTGGGAAGTCCTCGTGTTGCACCCCTCGTTTTACTTTTTTCAATTATTTTTTTGCCGTTATTTATTATTATTTTATTTTTTGCGCCGGTGAGGGGAAGGCTCTTTCCGGCGCGCACGCGATGGCCACCTAGCGGAGCTGGGTGAGCACATTTTCGGGCTCAAAATCCATCGTTTTGACCTCCAGGCACGCCGTTTCCATGCGTACTCTACACTGAAAGCGTTTTTAAGGAGTTTTCGGCTCATTCTATTGCATTTAATCGTTGTATTGTGTGTTTTATTTATTGGGTGGCACGTGGACACGTCTGAGCACCAGATCCCATCACTGCGCGGGCCAGTTCAGTTAGACGAGTGAGGGTTATAAGTTTTTTGCGTGACTCTACTAACGGGTGCGATCATACCAGCACTAATGCACCGGATCCCATAAGAACTCCGCAGTTAAGCGTGCTTGGGCGAGAGTAGTACTAGGATGGGTGACCTCCTGGGAAGTCCTCGTGTTGCACCCCTCGTTTTACTTTTTTCAATTATTTTTTTGCCGTTATTTATTATTATTTTATTTTTTGCGCCGGTGAGGGGAAGGCTCTTTCCGGCGCGCACGCGATGGCCACCTAGCGGAGCTGGGTGAGCACATTTTCGGGCTCAAAATCCATCGTTTTGACCTCCAGGCACGCCGTTTCCATGCGTACTCTACACTGAAAGCGTTTTTAAGGAGTTTTCGGCTCATTCTATTGCATTTAATCGTTGTATTGTGTGTTTTATTTATTGGGTGGCACGTGGACACGTCTGAGCACCGGATCCCATCACTGTGCGGGCCAGTTCAGTTAGACGAGTGAGGGTTATAAGTTTTTTGCGTGACTCTACTAACGGGTGCGATCATACCAGCACTAATGCACCGGATCCCATCAGAACTCCGCAGTTAAGCGTGCTTGGGCGAGAGTAGTACTAGGATGGGTGACCTCCTGGGAAGTCCTCGTGTTGCACCCCTCGTTTTACTTTTTTCAATTATTTTTTTGCCGTTATTTATTATTATTTTATTTTTTGCGCCGGTGAGGGGAAGGCTCTTTCCGGCGCGCACGCGATGGCCACCTAGCGGAGCTGGGTGAGCACATTTTCGGGCTCAAAATCCATCGTTTTGACCTCCAGGCACGCCGTTTCCATGCGTACTCTACACTGAAAGCGTTTTTAAGGAGTTTTCGGCTCATTCTATTGCATTTAATCGTTGTATTGTGTGTTTTATTTATTGGGTGGCACGTGGACACGTCTGAGCACCGGATCCCATCACTGTGCGGGCCAGTTCAGTTAGACGAGTGAGGGTTATAAGTTTTTTGCGTGACTCTACTAACGGGTGCGATCATACCAGCACTAATGCACCGGATCCCATCAGAACTCCGCAGTTAAGCGTGCTTGGGCGAGAGTAGTACTAGGATGGGTGACCTCCTGGGAAGTCCTCGTGTTGCACCCCTCGTTTTACTTTTTTCAATTATTTTTTTGCCGTTATTTATTATTATTTTATTTTTTGCGCCGGTGAGGGGAAGGCTCATTCCGGCGCGCACGCGATGGCCACCTAGCGGAGCTGGGTGAGCACATTTTCGGGCTCAAAATCCATCGTTTTGACCTCCAGGCACGCCGTTTCCATGCGTACTCTACACTGAAAGCGTTTTTAAGGAGTTTTCGGCTCATTCTATTGCATTTAATCGTTGTATTGTGTGTTTTATTTATTGGGTGGCACGTGGACACGTCTGAGCACCGGATCCCATCACTGTGCGGGCCAGTTCAGTTAGACGAGTGAGGGTTATAAGTTTTTTGCGTGACTCTACTAACGGGTGCGATCATACCAGCACTAATGCACCGGATCCCATCAGAACTCCGCAGTTAAGCGTGCTTGGGCGAGAGTAGTACTAGGATGGGTGACCTCCTGGGAAGTTCTCGTGTTGCACCCCTCGTTTTACTTTTTTCAATTATTTTTTTGCCGTTATTTATTATTATTTTATTTTTTGCGCCGGTGAGGGGAAGGCTCATTCCGGCGCGCACGCGATGGCCACCTAGCGGAGCTGGGTGAGCACATTTTCGGGCTCAAAATCCATCGTTTTGACCTCCAGGCACGCCGTTTCCATGCGTACTCTACACTGAAAGCGTTTTTAAGGAGTTTTCGGCTCATTCTATTGCATTTAATCGTTGTATTGTGTGTTTTATTTATTGGGTGGCACGTGGACACGTCTGAGCACCGGATCCCATCACTGTGCGGGCCAGTTCAGTTAGACGAGTGAGGGTTATAAGTTTTTTGCGTGACTCTACTAACGGGTGCGATCATACCAGCACTAATGCACCGGATCCCATCAGAACTCCGCAGTTAAGCGTGCTTGGGCGAGAGTAGTACTAGGATGGGTGACCTCCTGGGAAGTCCTCGTGTTGCACCCCTCGTTTTACTTTTTTCAATTATTTTTTTGCCGTTATTTATTATTATTTTATTTTTTGCGCCGGTGAGGGGAAGGCTCTTTCCGGCGCGCACGCGATGGCCACCTAGCGGAGCTGGGTGAGCACATTTTCGGGCTCAAAATCCATCGTTTTGACCTCCAGGCACGCCGTTTCCATGCGTACTCTACACTGAAAGCGTTTTTAAGGAGTTTTCGGCTCATTCTATTGCATTTAATCGTTGTATTGTGTGTTTTATTTATTGGGTGGCACGTGGACACGTCTGAGCACCGGATCCCATCACTGTGCGGGCCAGTTCAGTTAGACGAGTAAGGGTTATAAGTTTTTTGCGTGACTCTACTAACGGGTGCGATCATACCAGCACTAATGCACCGGATCCCATCAGAACTCCGCAGTCAAGCGTGCTTGGGCGAGAGTAGTACTAGGATGGGTGACCTCCTGGGAAGTCCTCGTGTTGCACCCCTCGTTTTACTTTTTTCAATTATTTTTTTGCCGTTATTTATTATTATTTTATTTTTTGCGCCGGTGAGGGGAAGGCTCTTTCCGGCGCGCACGCGATGGCCACCTAGCGGAGCTGGGTGAGCACATTTTCGGGCTCAAAATCCATCGTTTTGACCTCCAGGCACGCCGTTTCCATGCGTACTCTACACTGAAAGCGTTTTTAAGGAGTTTTCGGCTCATTCTATTGCATTTAATCGTTGTATTGTGTGTTTTGTTTATTGGGTGGCACGTGGACACGTCTGAGCACCGGATCCCATCACTGTGCGGGCCAGTTCAGTTAGACGAGTGAGGGTTATAAGTTTTTTGCGTGACTCTACTAACGGGTGCGATCATACCAGCACTAATGCACCGGATCCCATCAGAACTCCGCAGTCAAGCGTGCTTGGGCGAGAGTAGTACTAGGATGGGTGACCTCCTGGGAAGTCCTCGTGTTGCACCCCTCGTTTTACTTTTTTCAATTATTTTTTTGCCGTTATTTATTATTATTTTATTTTTTGCGCCGGTGAGGGGAAGGCTCTTTCCGGCGCGCACGCGATGGCCACCTAGCGGAGCTGGGTGAGCACATTTTCGGGCTCAAAATCCATCGTTTTGACCTCCAGGCACGCCGTTTCCATGCGTACTCTACACTGAAAGCGTTTTTAAGGAGTTTTCGGCTCATTCTATTGCATTTAATCGTTGTATTGTGTGTTTTATTTATTGGGTGGCACGTGGACACGTATGAGCACCGGATCCCATCACTGTGCGGGCCAGTTCAGTTAGACGAGTGAGGGTTATAAGTTTTTTGCGTGACTCTACTAACGGGTGCGATCATACCAGCACTAATGCACCGGATCCCATCAGAACTCCGTAGTCAAGCGTGCTTGGGCGAGAGTAGTACTAGGATGGGTGACCTCCTGGGAAGTCCTCGTGTTGCACCCCTCGTTTTACTTTTTTCAATTATTTTTTTGCCGTTATTTATTATTATTTTATTTTTTGCGCCGGTGAGGGGAAGGCTCTTTCCGGCGCGCACGCGATGGCCACCTAGCGGAGCTGGGTGAGCACATTTTCGGGCTCAAAATCCATCGTTTTGACCTCCAGGCACGCCGTTTCCATGCGTACTCTATACTGAAAGCGTTTTTAAGGAGTTTTCGGCTCATTCTATTGCATTTAATCGTTGTATTGTGTGTTTTATTTATTGGGTGGCACGTGGACACGTCTGAGCACCGGATCCCATCACTGTGCGGGCCAGTTCAGTTAGACGAGTGAGGGTTATAAGTTTTTTGCGTGACTCTACTAACGGGTGCGATCATACCAGCACTAATGCACCGGATCCCATCAGAACTCCGCAGTTAAGCGTGCTTGGGCGAGTGTAGTACTAGGATGGGTGACCTCCTGGGAAGTCCTCGTGTTGCACCCCTCGTTTTACTTTTTTCAATTATTTTTTTGCCGTTATTTATTATTATTTTATTTTTTGCGCCGGTGAGGGGAAGGCTCTTTCCGGCGCGCACGCGATGGCCACCTAGCGGAGCTGGGTGAGCACATTTTCGGGCTCAAAATCCATCGTTTTGACCTCCAGGCACGCCGTTTCCATGCGTACTCTACACTGAAAGCGTTTTTAAGGAGTTTTCGGCTCATTCTATTGCATTTAATCGTTGTATTGTGTGTTTTATTTATTGGGTGGCACGTGGACACGTCTGAGCACCGGATCCCATCACTGTGCGGGCCAGTTCAGTTAGACGAGTGAGGGTTATAAGTTTTTTGCGTGACTCTACTAACGGGTGCGATCATACCAGCACTAATGCACCGGATCCCATCAGAACTCCGCAGTCAAGCGTTCTTGGGCGAGAGTAGTACTAGGATGGGTGACCTCCTGGGAAGTCCTCGTGTTGCACCCCTCGTTTTACTTTTTTCAATTATTTTTTTGCCGTTATTTATTATTATTTTATTTTTTGCGCCGGTGAGGGGAAGGCTCTTTCCGGCGCGCACGCGATGGCCACCTAGCGGAGCTGGGTGAGCACATTTTCGGGCTCAAAATCCATCGTTTTGACCTCCAGGCACGCCGTTTCCATGCGTACTCTACACTGAAAGCGTTTTTAAGGAGTTTTCGGCTCATTCTATTGCATTTAATCGTTGTATTGTGTGTTTTGTTTATTGGGTGGCACGTGGACACGTCTGAGCACCGGATCCCATCACTGTGCGGGCCAGTTCAGTTAGACGAGTGAGGGTTATAAGTTTTTTGCGTGACTCTACTAACGGGTGCGATCATACCAGCACTAATGCACCGGATCCCATCAGAACTCCGCAGTCAAGCGTGCTTGGGCGAGAGTAGTACTAGGATGGGTGACCTCCTGGGAAGTCCTCGTGTTGCATCCCTCGTTTTACTTTTTTCAATTATTTTTTTGCCGTTATTTATTATTATTTTATTTTTTGCGCCGGTGAGGGGAAGGCTCTTTCCGGCGCGCACGCGATGGCCACCTAGCGGAGCTGGGTGAGCACATTTTCGGGCTCAAAATCCATCGTTTTGACCTCCAGGCACGCCGTTTCCATGCGTACTCTACACTGAAAGCGTTTTTAAGGAGTTTTCGGCTCATTCTATTGCATTTAATCGTTGTATTGTGTGTTTTATTTATTGGGTGGCACGTGGACACGTCTGAGCACCGGATCCCATCACTGTGCGGGCCAGTTCAGTTAGACGAGTGAGGGTTATAAGTTTTTTGCGTGACTCTACTAACGGGTGCGATCATACCAGCACTAATGCACCGGATCCCATCAGAACTCCGCAGTTAAGCGTGCTTGGGCGAGAGTAGTACTAGGATGGGTGACCTCCTGGGAAGTCCTCGTGTTGCACCCCTCGTTTTACTTTTTTCAATTATTTTTTTGCCGTTATTTATTATTATTTTATTTTTTGCGCCGGTGAGGGGAAGGCTCTTTCCGGCGCGCACGCGATGGCCACCTAGCGGAGCTGGGTGAGCACATTTTCGGGCTCAAAATCCATCGTTTTGACCTCCAGGCACGCCGTTTCCATGCGTACTCTACACTGAATGCGTTTTTAAGGAGTTTTCGGCTCATTCTATTGCATTTAATCGTTGTATTGTGTGTTTTATTTATTGGGTGGCACGTGGACACGTCTGAGCACCGGATCCCATCACTGTGCGGGCCAGTTCAGTTAGACGAGTGAGGGTTATAAGTTTTTTGCGTGACTCTACTAACGGGTGCGATCATACCAGCACTAATGCACCGGATCCCATCAGAACTCCGCAGTCAAGCGTGCTTGGGCGAGAGTAGTACTAGGATGGGTGACCTCCTGGGAAGTCCTCGTGTTGCACCCCTCGTTTTACTTTTTTCAATTATTTTTTTGCCGTTATTTATTATTATTTTATTTTTTGCGCCGGTGAGGGGAAGGCTCTTTCCGGCGCGCACGCGATGGCCACCTAGCGGAGCTGGGTGAGCACATTTTCGGGCTCAAAATCCATCGTTTTGACCTCCAGGCACGCCGTTTCCATGCGTACTCTACACTGAAAGCGTTTTTAAGGAGTTTTCGGCTCATTCTATTGCATTTAATCGTTGTATTGTGTGTTTTATTTATTGGGTGGCACGTGGACACGTCTGAGCACCGGATCCCATCACTGTGCGGGCCAGTTCAGTTAGACGAGTGAGGGTTATAAGTTTTTTGCGTGACTCTACTAACGGGTGCGATCATACCAGCACTAATGCACCGGATCCCATCAGAACTCCGCAGTCAAGCGTGCTTGGGCGAGAGTAGTACTAGGATGGGTGACCTCCTGGGAAGTCCTCGTGTTGCACCCCTCGTTTTACTTTTTTCAATTATTTTTTTGCCGTTATTTATTATTATTTTATTTTTTGCGCCGGTGAGGGGAAGGCTCTTTCCGGCGCGCACGCGATGGCCACCTAGCGGAGCTGGGTGAGCACATTTTCGGGCTCAAAATCCATCGTTTTGACCTCCAGGCACGCCGTTTCCATGCGTACTCTACACTGAAAGCGTTTTTAAGGAGTTTTCGGCTCATTCTATTGCATTTAATCGTTGTATTGTGTGTTTTATTTATTGGGTGGCACGTGGACACGTCTGAGCACCGGATCCCATCACTGTGCGGGCCAGTTCAGTTAGACGAGTGAGGGTTATAAGTTTTTTGCGTGACTCTACTAACGGGTGCGATCATACCAGCACTAATGCACCGGATCCCATCAGAACTCCGCAGTTAAGCGTGCTTGGGCGAGAGTAGTACTAGGATGGGTGACCTCCTGGGAAGTTCTCGTGTTGCACCCCTCGTTTTACTTTTTTCAATTATTTTTTTGCCGTTATTTATTATTATTTTATTTTTTGCGCCGGTGAGGGGAAGGCTCTTTCCGGCGCGCACGCGATGGCCACCTAGCGGAGCTGGGTGAGCACATTTTCGGGCTCAAAATCCATCGTTTTGACCTCCAGGCACGCCGTTTCCATGCGTACTCTACACTGAAAGCGTTTTTAAGGAGTTTTCGGCTCATTCTATTGCATTTAATCGTTGTATTGTGTGTTTTATTTATTGGGTGGCACGTGGACACGTCTGAGCACCGGATCCCATCACTGTGCGGGCCAGTTCAGTTAGACGAGTGAGGGTTATAAGTTTTTTGCGTGACTCTACTAACGGGTGCGATCATACCAGCACTAATGCACCTGATCCCATCAGAACTCCGCAGTTAAGCGTGCTTGGGCGAGAGTAGTACTAGGATGGGTGACCTCCTGGGAAGTCCTCGTGTTGCACCCCTCGTTTTACTTTTTTCAATTATTTTTTTGCCGTTATTTATTATTATTTTATTTTTTGCGCCGGTGAGGGGAAGGCTCTTTCCGGCGCGCACGCGATGGCCACCTAGCGGAGCTGGGTGAGCACATTTTCGGGCTCAAAATCCATCGTTTTGACCTCCAGGCACGCCGTTTCCATGCGTACTCTACACTGAAAGCGTTTTTAAGGAGTTTTCGGCTCATTCTATTGCATTTAATCGTTGTATTGTGTGTTTTATTTATTGGGTGGCACGTGGACACGTCTGAGCACCGGATCCCATCACTGTGCGGGCCAGTTCAGTTAGACGAGTGAGGGTTATAAGTTTTTTGCGTGACTCTACTAACGGGTGCGATCATACCAGCACTAATGCACCGGATCCCATCAGAACTCCGCAGTCAAGCGTGCTTGGGCGAGAGTAGTACTAGGATGGGTGACCTCCTGGGAAGTTCTCGTGTTGCACCCCTCGTTTTACTTTTTTCAATTATTTTTTTGCCGTTATTTATTATTATTTTATTTTTTGCGCCGGTGAGGGGAAGGCTCTTTCCGGCGCGCACGCGATGGCCACCTAGCGGAGCTGGGTGAGCACATTTTCGGGCTCAAAATCAATCGTTTTGACCTCCAGGCACGCCGTTTCCATGCGTACTCTACACTGAAAGCGTTTTTAAGGAGTTTTCGGCTCATTCTATTGCATTTAATCGTTGTATTGTGTGTTTTATTTATTGGGTGGCACGTGGACACGTCTGAGCACCGGATCCCATCACTGTGCGGGCCAGTTCAGTTAGACGAGTGAGGGTTATAAGTTTTTTGCGTGACTCTACTAACGGGTGCGATCATACCAGCACTAATGCACCGGATCCCATCAGAACTCCGCAGTTAAGCGTGCTTGGGCGAGAGTAGTACTAGGATGGGTGACCTCCTGGGAAGTTCTCGTGTTGCACCCCTCGTTTTACTTTTTTCAATTATTTTTTTGCCGTTATTTATTATTATTTTATTTTTTGCGCCGGTGAGGGGAAGGCTCTTTCCGGCGCGCACGCGATGGCCACCTAGCGGAGCTGGGTGAGCACATTTTCGGGCTCAAAATCCATCGTTTTGACCTCCAGGCACGCCGTTTCCATGCGTACTCTACACTGAAAGCGTTTTTAAGGAGTTTTCGGCTCATTCTATTGCATTTAATCGTTGTATTGTGTGTTTTATTTATTGGGTGGCACGTGGACACGTCTGAGCACCGGATCCCATCACTGTGCGGGCCAGTTCAGTTAGACGAGTGAGGGTTATAAGTTTTTTGCGTGACTCTACTAACGGCTGCGATCATACCAGCACTAATGCACCGGATCCCATCAGAACTCCGCAGTTAAGCGTGCTTGGGCGAGAGTAGTACTAGGATGGGTGACCTCCTGGGAAGTCCTCGTGTTGCACCCCTCGTTTTACTTTTTTCAATTATTTTTTTGCCGTTATTTATTATTATTTTATTTTTTGCGCCGGTGAGGGGAAGGCTCTTTCCGGCGCGCACGCGATGGCCACCTAGCGGAGCTGGGTGAGCACATTTTCGGGCTCAAAATCCATCGTTTTGACCTCCAGGCACGCCGTTTTCATGCGTACTCTACACTGAAAGCGTTTTTAAGGAGTTTTCGGCTCATTCTATTGCATTTAATCGTTGTATTGTGTGTTTTATTTATTGGGTGGCACGTGGACACGTCTGAGCACCGGATCCCATCACTGTGCGGGCCAGTTCAGTTAGACGAGTGAGGGTTATAAGTTTTTTGCGTGACTCTACTAACGGGTGCGATCATACCAGCACTAATGCACCGGATCCCATCAGAACTCCGCAGTCAAGCGTGCTTGGGCGAGAGTAGTACTAGGATGGGTGACCTCCTGGGAAGTCCTCGTGTTGCACCCCTCGTTTTACTTTTTTCAATTATTTTTTTGCCGTTATTTATTATTATTTTATTTTTTGCGCCGGTGAGGGGAAGGCTCTTTCCGGCGCGCACGCGATGGCCACCTAGCGGAGCTGGGTGAGCACATTTTCGGGCTCAAAATCCATCGTTTTGACCTCCAGGCACGCCGTTTCCATGCGTACTCTACACTGAAAGCGTTTTTAAGGAGTTTTCGGCTCATTCTATTGCATTTAATCGTTGTATTGTGTGTTTTATTTATTGGGTGGCACGTGGACAGGTCTGAGCACCGGATCCCATCACTGTGCGGGCCAGTTCAGTTAGACGAGTGAGGGTTATAAGTTTTTTGCGTGACTCTACTAACGGGTGCGATCATACCAGCACTAATGCACCGGATCCCATCAGAACTCCGCAGTTAAGCGTGCTTGGGCGAGAGTAGTACTAGGATGGGTGACCTCCTGGGAAGTCCTCGTGTTGCACCCCTCGTTTTACTTTTTTCAATTATTTTTTTGCCGTTATTTATTATTATTTTATTTTTTGCGCCGGTGAGGGGAAGGCTCATTCCGGCGCGCACGCGATGGCCACCTAGCGGAGCTGGGTGAGCACATTTTCGGGCTCAAAATCCATCGTTTTGACCTCCATGCACGCCGTTTCCTTGCGTACTCTACACTGAAAGCGTTTTTAAGGAGTTTTCGGCTCATTCTATTGCATTTAATCGTTGTATTGTGTGTTTTATTTATTGGGTGGCACGTGGACACGTCTGAGCACCGGATCCCATCACTGTGCGGGCCAGTTCAGTTAGACGAGTGAGGGTTATAAGTTTTTTGCGTGACTCTACTAACGGGTGCGATCATACCAGCACTAATGCACCGGATCCCATCAGAACTCCGCAGTCAAGCGTGCTTGGGCGAGAGTAGTACTAGGATGGGTGACCTCCTGGGAAGTCCTCGTGTTGCACCCCTCGTTTTACTTTTTTCAATTATTTTTTTGCCGTTATTTATTATTATTTTATTTTTTGCGCCGGTGAGGGGAAGGCTCATTCCGGCGCGCACGCGATGGCCACCTAGCGGAGCTGGGTGAGCACATTTTCGGGCTCAAAATCCATCGTTTTGACCTCCAGGCACGCCGTTTCCATGCGTACTCTACACTGAAAGCGTTTTTAAGGAGTTTTCGGCTCATTCTATTGCATTTAATCGTTGTATTGTGTGTTTTATTTATTGGGTGGCACGTGGACACGTCTGAGCACCGGATCCCATCACTGTACGGGCCAGTTCAGTTAGACGAGTGAGGGTTATAAGTTTTTTGCGTGACTCTACTAACGGGTGCGATCATACCAGCACTAATGCACCGGATCCCATCAGAACTCCGCAGCTAAGCGTGCTTGGGCGAGAGTAGTACTAGGATGGGTGACCTCCTGGGAAGTCCTCGTGTTGCACCCCTCGTTTTACTTTTTTCAATTATTTTTTTGCCGTTATTTATTATTATTTTATTTTTTGCGCCGGTGAGGGGAAGGCTCATTCCGGCGCGCACGCGATGGCCACCTAGCGGAGCTGGGTGAGCACATTTTCGGGCTCAAAATCCATCGTTTTGACCTCCAGGCACGCCGTTTCCATGCGTACTCTACACTGAAAGCGTTTTTAAGGAGTTTTCGGCTCATTCTATTGCATTTAATCGTTGTATTGTGTGTTTTATTTATTGGGTGGCACGTGGACACGTCTGAGCACCGGATCCCATCACTGTGCGGGCCAGTTCAGTTAGACGAGTGAGGGTTATAAGTTTTTTGCGTGACTCTACTAACGGGTGCGATCATACCAGCACTAATGCACCGGATCCCATCAGAACTCCGCAGTTAAGCGTGCTTGGGCGAGAGTAGTACTAGGATGGGTGACCTCCTGGGAAGTCCTCGTGTTGCACCCCTCGTTTTACTTTTTTCAATTATTTTTTTGCCGTTATTTATTATTATTTTATTTTTTGCGCCGGTGAGGGGAAGGCTCATTCCGGCGCGCACGCGATGGCCACCTAGCGGAGCTGGGTGAGCACATTTTCGGGCTCAAAATCCATCGTTTTGACCTCCAGGCACGCCGTTTCCATGCGTACTCTACACTGAAAGCGTTTTTAAGGAGTTTTCGGCTCATTCTATTGCATTTAATCGTTGTATTGTGTGTTTTATTTATTGGGTGGCACGTGGACACGTCTGAGCACCGGATCCCATCACTGTGCGGGCCAGTTCAGTTAGACGAGTGAGGGTTATAAGTTTTTTGCGTGACTCTACTAACGGGTGCGATCATACCAGCACTAATGCACCGGATCCCATCAGAACTCCGCAGTCAAGCGTGCTTGGGCGAGAGTAGTACTAGGATGGGTGACCTCCTGGGAAGTCCTCGTGTTGCACCCCTCGTTTTACTTTTTTCAATTATTTTTTTGCCGTTATTTATTATTATTTTATTTTTTGCGCCGGTGAGGGGAAGGCTCTTTCCGGCGCATGCGATGGCCACCTAGCGGAGCTGGGTGAGCACATTTTCGGGCTCAAAATCCATCGTTTTGACCTCCAGGCACGCCGTTTCCATGCGTACTCTACACTGAAAGCGTTTTTAAGGAGTTTTCGGCTCATTCTATTGCATTTAATCGTTGTATTGTGTGTTTTATTTATTGGGTGGCACGTGGACACGTCTGAGCACCGGATCCCATCACTGTGCGGGCCAGTTCAGTTAGACGAGTGAGGGTTATAAGTTTTTTGCGTGACTCTACTAACGGGTGCGATCATACCAGCACTAATGCACCGGATCCCATCAGAACTCCGCAGTTAAGCGTGCTTGGGCGAGAGTAGTACTAGGATGGGTGACCTCCTGGGAAGTCCTCGTGTTGCACCCCTCGTTTTACTTTTTTCAATTATTTTTTTGCCGTTATTTATTATTATTTTATTTTTTGCGCCGGTGAGGGGAAGGCTCTTTCCGGCGCGCACGCGATGGCCACCTAGCGGAGCTGGGTGAGCACATTTTCGGGCTCAAAATCCATCGTTTTGACCTCCAGGCACGCCGTTTCTATGCGTACTCTACACTGAAAGCGTTTTTAAGGAGTTTTCGGCTCATTCTATTGCATTTAATTGTTGTATTGTGTGTTTTATTTATTGGGTGGCACGTGGACACGTCTGAGCACCGGATCCCATCACTGTGCGGGCCAGTTCAGTTAGACGAGTGAGGGTTATAAGTTTTTTGCGTGACTCTACTAACGGGTGCGATCATACCAGCACTAATGCACCGGATCCCATCAGAACTCCGCAGTCAAGCGTGCTTGGGCGAGAGTAGTACTAGGATGGGTGACCTCCTGGGAAGTCCTCGTGTTGCACCCCTCGTTTTACTTTTTTCAATTATTTTTTTGCCGTTATTTATTATTATTTTATTTTTTGCGCCGGTGAGGGGAAGGCTCTTTCCGGCGCGCACGCGATGGCCACCTAGCGGAGCTGGGTGAGCACATTTTCGGGCTCAAAATCCATCGTTTTGACCTCCAGGCACGCCGTTTCCATGCGTACTCTACACTGAAAGCGTTTTTAAGGAGTTTTCGGCTCATCCTATTGCATTTAATCGTTGTATTGTGTGTTTTATTTATTGGGTGGCACGTGGACACGTCTGAGCACCGGATCCCATCACTGTGCGGGCCAGTTCAGTTAGACGAGTGAGGGTTCTAAGTTTTTTGCGTGACTCTACTAACGGGTGCGATCATACCAGCACTAATGCACCGGATCCCATCAGAACTCCGCAGTTAAGCGTGCTTGGGCGAGAGTAGTACTAGGATGGGTGACCTCCTGGGAAGTCCTCGTGTTGCACCCCTCGTTTTACTTTTTTCAATTATTTTTTTGCCGTTATTTATTATTATTTTATTTTTTGCGCCGGTGAGGGGAAGGCTCTTTCCGGCGCGCACGCGATGGCCACCTAGCGGAGCTGGGTGAGCACATTTTCGGGCTCAAAATCCATCGTTTTGACCTCCAGGCACGCCGTTTCCATGCGTACTCTACACTGAAAGCGTTTTTAAGGAGTTTTCGGCTCATTCTATTGCATTTAATCGTTGTATTGTGTGTTTTATTTATTGGGTGGCACGTGGACACGTCTGAGCACCGGATCCCATCACTGTGCGGGCCAGTTCAGTTAGACGAGTGAGGGTTATAAGTTTTTTGCGTGACTCTACTAACGGGTGCGATCATACCAGCACTAATGCACCGGATCCCATCAGAACTCCGCAGTTAAGCGTGCTTGGGCGAGAGTAGTACTAGGATGGGTGACCTCCTGGGAAGTCCTCGTGTTGCACCCCTCGTTTTACTTTTTTCAATTATTTTTTTGCCGTTATTTATTATTATTTTATTTTTTGCGCCGGTGAGGGGAAGGCTCTTTCCGGCGCGCACGCGATGGCCACCTAGCGGAGCTGGGTGAGCACATTTTCGGGCTCAAAATCCATCGTTTTGACCTCCAGGCACGCCGTTTCCATGCGTACTCTACACTGAAAGCGTTTTTAAGGAGTTTTCGGCTCATTCTATTGCATTTAATCGTTGTATTGTGTGTTTTATTTATTGGGTGGCACGTGGACACGTCTGAGCACCGGATCCCATCACTGTGCGGGCCAGTTCAGTTAGACGAGTGAGGGTTATAAGTTTTTTGCGTGACTCTACTAACGGGTGCGATCATACCAGCACTAATGCACCGGATCCCATCAGAACTCCGCAGTCAAGCGTGCTTGGGCGAGAGTAGTACTAGGATGGGTGACCTCCTGGGAAGTCCTCGTGTTGCACCCCTCGTTTTACTTTTTTCAATTATTTTTTTGCCGTTATTTATTATTATTTTATTTTTTGCGCCGGTGAGGGGAAGGCTCTTTCCGGCGCGCACGCGATGGCCACCTAGCGGAGCTGGGTGAGCACATTTTCGGGCTCAAAATCCATCGTTTTGACCTCCAGGCACGCCGTTTCCATGCGTACTCTACACTGAAAGCGTTTTTAAGGAGTTTTCGGCTCATTCTATTGCATTTAATCGTTGTATTGTGTGTTTTATTTATTGGGTGGCACGTGGACACGTCTGAGCACCGGATCCCATCACTGTGCGGGCCAGTTCAGTTAGACGAGTGAGGGTTATAAGTTTTTTGCGTGACTCTACTAACGGGTGCGATCATACCAGCACTAATGCACCGGATCCCATCAGAACTCCGCAGTTAAGCGTGCTTGGGCGAGAGTAGTACTAGGATGGGTGACCTCCTGGGAAGTCCTCGTGTTGCACCCCTCGTTTTACTTTTTTCAATTATTTTTTTGCCGTTATTTATTATTATTTTATTTTTTGCGCCGGTGAGGGGAAGGCTCATTCCGGCGCGCACGCGATGGCCACCTAGCGGAGCTGGGTGAGCACATTTTCGGGCTCAAAATCCATCGTTTTGACCTGCAGGCACGCCGTTTCTATGCGTACTCTACACTGAAAGCGTTTTTAAGGAGTTTTCAGCTCATTCTATTGCATTTAATCGTTGTATTGTGTGTTTTATTTATTGGGTGGCACGTGGACACGTCTGAGCACCGGATCCCATCACTGTGCGGGCCAGTTCAGTTAGACGAGTGAGGGTTATAAGTTTTTTGCGTGACTCTACTAACGGGTGCGATCATACCAGCACTAATGCACCGGATCCCATCAGAACTCCGCAGTCAAGCGTGCTTGGGCGAGAGTAGTACTAGGATGGGTGACCTCCTGGGAAGTCCTCGTGTTGCACCCCTCGTTTTACTTTTTTCAATTATTTTTTTGCCGTTATTTATTATTATTTTATTTTTTGCGCCGGTGAGGGGAAGGCTCTTTCCGGCGCGCACGCGATGGCCACCTAGCGGAGCTGGGTGAGCACATTTTCGGGCTCAAAATCCATCGTTTTGACCTCCAGGCACGCCGTTTCCATGCGTACTCTACACTGAAAGCGTTTTTAAGGAGTTTTCGGCTCATTCTATTGCATTTAATCGTTGTATTGTGTGTTTTATTTATTGGGTGGCACGTGGACACGTCTGAGCACCGGATCCCATCACTGTGCGGGCCAGTTCAGTTAGACGAGTGAGGGTTATAAGTTTTTTGCGTGACTCTACCAACGGGTGCGATCATACCAGCACTAATGCACCGGATCCCATCAGAACTCCGCAGTCAAGCGTGCTTGGGCGAGAGTAGTACTAGGATGGGTGACCTCCTGGGAAGTCCTCGTGTTGCACCCCTCGTTTTACTTTTTTCAATTATTTTTTTGCCGTTATTTATTATTATTTTATTTTTTGCGCCGGTGAGGGGAAGGCTCTTTCCGGCGCGCACGCGATGGCCACCTAGCGGAGCTGGGTGAGCACATTTTCGGGCTCAAAATCCATCGTTTTGACCTCCAGGCACGCCGTTTCCATGCGTACTCTACACTGAAAGCGTTTTTAAGGAGTTTTCGGCTCATTCTATTGCATTTAATCGTTGTATTGTGTGTTTTATTTATTGGGTGGCACGTGGACACGTCTGAGCACCGGATCCCATCACTGTGCGGGCCAGTTCAGTTAGACGAGTGAGGGTTATAAGTTTTTTGCGTGACTCTACTAACGGGTGCGATCATACCAGCACTAATGCACCGGATCCCATCAGAACTCCGCAGTTAAGCGTGCTTGGGCGAGAGTAGTACTAGGATGGGTGACCTCCTGGGAAGTCCTCGTGTTGCACCCCTCGTTTTACTTTTTTCAATTATTTTTTTGCCGTTATTTATTATTATTTTATTTTTTGCGCCGGTGAGGGGAAGGCTCTTTCCGGCGCGCACGCGATGGCCACCTAGCGGAGCTGGGTGAGCACATTTTCGGGCTCAAAATCCATCGTTTTGACCTCCAGGCACGCCGTTTCCATGCGTACTCTACACTGAAAGCGTTTTTAAGGAGTTTTCGGCTCATTCTATTGCATTTAATCGTTGTATTGTGTGTTTTATTTATTGGGTGGCACGTGGACACGTCTGAGCACCGGATCCCATCACTGTGCGGGCCAGTTCAGTTAGACGAGTGAGGGTTATAAGTTTTTTGCGTGACTCTACTAACGGGTGCGATCATACCAGCACTAATGCACCGGATCCCATCAGAACTCCGCAGTCAAGCGTGCTTGGGCGAGAGTAGTACTAGGATGGGTGACCTCCTGGGAAGTCCTCGTGTTGCACCCCTCGTTTTACTTTTTTCAATTATTTTTTTGCCGTTATTTATTATTATTTTATTTTTTGCGCCGGTGAGGGGAAGGCTCATTCCGGCGCGCACGCGATGGCCACCTAGCGGAGCTGGGTGAGCACATTTTCGGGCTCAAAATCCATCGTTTTGACCTCCAGGCACGCCGTTTCCATGCGTACTCTACACTGAAAGCGTTTTTAAGGAGTTTTCGGCTCATTCTATTGCATTTAATCGTTGTATTGTGTGTTTTATTTATTGGGTGGCACGTGGACACGTCTGAGCACCGGATCCCATCACTGTGCGGGCCAGTTCAGTTAGACGAGTGAGGGTTATAAGTTTTTTGCGTGACTCTACTAACGGGTGCGATCATACCAGCACTAATGCACCGGATCCCATCAGAACTCCGCAGTTAAGCGTGCTTGGGCGAGAGTAGTACTAGGATGGGTGACCTCCTGGGAAGTCCTCGTGTTGCACCCCTCGTTTTACTTTTTTCAATTATTTTTTTGCCGTTATTTATTATTATTTTATTTTTTGCGCCGGTGAGGGGAAGGCTCTTTCCGGCGCGCACGCGATGGCCACCTAGCGGAGCTGGGTGAGCACATTTTCGGGCTCAAAATCCATCGTTTTGACCTCCAGGCACGCCGTTTCTATGCGTACTCTACACTGAAAGCGTTTTTAAGGAGTTTTCGGCTCATTCTATTGCAGTTAATCGTTGTATTGTGTGTTTTATTTATTGGGTGGCACGTGGACACGTTTGAGCACCGGATCCCATCACTGTGCGGGCCAGTTCAGTTAGACGAGTGAGGGTTATAAGTTTTTTGCGTGACTCTACTAACGGGTGCGATCATACCAGCACTAATGCACCGGATCCCATCAGAACTCCGCAGTCAAGCGTGCTTGGGCGAGAGTAGTACTAGGATGGGTGACCTCCTGGGAAGTCCTCGTGTTGCACCCCTCGTTTTACTTTTTTCAATTATTTTTTTGCCGTTATTTATTATTATTTTATTTTTTGCGCCGGTGAGGGGAAGGCTCTTTCCGGCGCGCACGCGATGGCCACCTAGCGGAGCTGGGTGAGCACATTTTCGGGCTCAAAATCCATCGTTTTGACCTCCAGGCACGCCGTTTCCATGCGTACTCTACACTGAAAGCGTTTTTAAGGAGTTTTCGGCTCATTCTATTTCATTTAATCGTTGTATTGTGTGTTTTATTTATTGGGTGGCACGTGGACACGTCTGAGCACCGGATCCCATCACTGTGCGGGCCAGTTCAGTTAGACGAGTGAGGGTTATAAGTTTTTTGCGTGACTCTACTAACGGGTGCGATCATACCAGCACTAATGCACCGGATCCCATCAGAACTCCGCAGTCAAGCGTGCTTGGGCGAGAGTAGTACTAGGATGGGTGACCTCCTGGGAAGTCCTCGTGTTGCACCCCTCGTTTTACTTTTTTCAATTATTTTTTTGCCGTTATTTATTATTATTTTATTTTTTGCGCCGGTGAGGGGAAGGCTCTTTCCGGCGCGCACGCGATGGCCACCTAGCGGAGCTGGGTGAGCACATTTTCGGGCTCAAAATCCATCGTTTTGACCTCCAGGCACGCCGTTTCCATGCGTACTCTACACTGAAAGCGTTTTTAAGGAGTTTTCGGCTCATTCTATTGCATTTAATCGTTGTATTGTGTGTTTTATTTATTGGGTGGCACGTGGACACGTCTGAGCACCGGATCCCATCACTGTGCGGGCCAGTTCAGTTAGACGAGTGAGGGTTATAAGTTTTTTGCGTGACTCTACTAACGGGTGCGATCATACCAGCACTAATGCACCGGATCCCATCAGAACTCCGCAGTCAAGCGTGCTTGGGCGAGAGTAGTACTAGGATGGGTGACCTCCTGGGAAGTCCTCGTGTTGCACCCCTCGTTTTACTTTTTTCAATTATTTTTTTGCCGTTATTTATTATTATTTTATTTTTTGCGCCGGTGAGGGGAAGGCTCATTCCGGCGCGCACGCGATGGCCACCTAGCGGAGCTGGGTGAGCACATTTTCGGGCTCAAAATCCATCGTTTTGACCTCCAGGCACGCCGTTTCCATGCGTACTCTACACTGAAAGCGTTTTTAAGGAGTTTTCGGCTCATTCTATTGCATTTAATCGTTGTATTGTGTGTTTTATTTATTGGGTGGCACGTGGACACGTCTGAGCACCGGATCCCATCACTGTGCGGGCCAGTTCAGTTAGACGAGTGAGGGTTATAAGTTTTTTGCGTGACTCTACTAACGGGTGCGATCATACCAGCACTAATGCACCGGATCCCATCAGAACTCCGCAGTCAAGCGTGCTTGGGCGAGAGTAGTACTAGGATGGGTGACCTCCTGGGAAGTCCTCGTGTTGCACCCCTCGTTTTACTTTTTTCAATTATTTTTTTGCCGTTATTTATTATTATTTTATTTTTTGCGCCGGTGAGGGGAAGGCTCATTCCGGCGCGCACGCGATGGCCACCTAGCGGAGCTGGGTGAGCACATTTTCGGGCTCAAAATCCATCGTTTTGACCTCCAGGCACGCCGTTTCCATGCGTACTCTACACTGAAAGCGTTTTTAAGGAGTTTTCGGCTCATTCTATTGCATTTAATCGTTGTATTGTGTGTTTTATTTATTGGGTGGCACGTGGACACGTCTGAGCACCGGATCCCATCACTGTGCGGGCCAGTTCAGTTAGACGAGTGAGGGTTATAAGTTTTTTGCGTGACTCTACTAACGGGTGCGATCATACCAGCACTAATGCACCGGATCCCATCAGAACTCCGCAGTTAAGCGTGCTTGGGCGAGAGTAGTACTAGGATGGGTGACCTCCTGGGAAGTCCTCGTGTTGCACCCCTCGTTTTACTTTTTTCAATTATTTTTTTGCCGTTATTTATTATTATTTTATTTTTTGCGCCGGTGAGGGGAAGGCTCTTTCCGGCGCGCACGCGATGGCCACCTAGCGGAGCTGGGTGAGCACATTTTCGGGCTCAAAATCCATCGTTTTGACCTCCAGGCACGCCGTTTCCATGCGTACTCTACACTGAAAGCGTTTTTAAGGAGTTTTCGGCTCATTCTATTGCATTTAATCGTTGTATTGTGTGTTTTATTTATTGGGTGGCACGTGGACACGTCTGAGCACCGGATCCCATCACTGTGCGGGCCAGTTCAGTTAGACGAGTGAGGGTTATAAGTTTTTTGCGTGACTCTACTAACGGGTGCGATCATACCAGCACTAATGCACCGGATCCCATCAGAACTCCGCAGTCAAGCGTGCTTGGGCGAGAGTAGTACTAGGATGGGTGACCTCCTGGGAAGTCCTCGTGTTGCACCCCTCGTTTTACTTTTTTCAATTATTTTTTTGCCGTTATTTATTATTATTTTATTTTTTGCGCCGGTGAGGGGAAGGCTCTTTCCGGCGCGCACGCGATGGCCACCTAGCGGAGCTGGGTGAGCACATTTTCGGGCTCAAAATCCATCGTTTTGACCTCCAGGCACGCCGTTTCCATGCGTACTCTACACTGAAAGCGTTTTTAAGGAGTTTTCGGCTCATTCTATTGCATTTAATCGTTGTATTGTGTGTTTTATTTATTGGGTGGCACGTGGACACGTCTGAGCACCGGATCCCATCACTGTGCGGGCCAGTTCAGTTAGACGAGTGAGGGTTATAAGTTTTTTGCGTGACTCTACTAACGGGTGCGATCATACCAGCACTAATGCACCGGATCCCATCAGAACTCCGCAGCTAAGCGTGCTTGGGCGAGAGTAGTACTAGGATGGGTGACCTCCTGGGAAGTCCTCGTGTTGCACCCCTCGTTTTACTTTTTTCAATTATTTTTTTGCCGTTATTTATTATTATTTTATTTTTTGCGCCGGTGAGGGGAAGGCTCATTCCGGCGCGCACGCGATGGCCACCTAGCGGAGCTGGGTGAGCACATTTTCGGGCTCAAAATCCATCGTTTTGACCTCCAGGCACGCCGTTTCCATGCGTACTCTACACTGAAAGCGTTTTTAAGGAGTTTTCGGCTCATTCTATTGCATTTAATCGTTGTATTGTGTGTTTTATTTATTGGGTGGCACGTGGACACGTCTGAGCACCGGATCCCATCACTGTGCGGGCCAGTTCAGTTAGACGAGTGAGGGTTATAAGTTTTTTGCGTGCCTCTACTAACGGGTGCGATCATACCAGCACTAATGCACCGGATCCCATCAGAACTCCGCAGTTAAGCGTGCTTGGGCGAGAGTAGTACTAGGATGGGTGACCTCCTGGGAAGTCCTCGTGTTGCACCCCTCGTTTTACTTTTTTCAATTATTTTTTTGCCGTTATTTATTATTATTTTATTTTTTGCGCCGGTGAGGGGAAGGCTCATTCCGGCGCGCACGCGATGGCCACCTAGCGGAGCTGGGTGAGCACATTTTCGGGCTCAAAATCCATCGTTTTGACCTCCAGGCACGCCGTTTCCATGCGTACTCTACACTGAAAGCGTTTTTAAGGAGTTTTCGGCTCATTCTATTGCATTTAATCGTTGTATTGTGTGTTTTATTTATTGGGTGGCACGTGGACACGTCTGAGCACCGGATCCCATCACTGTGCGGGCCAGTTCAGTTAGACGAGTGAGGGTTATAAGTTTTTTGCGTGACTCTACTAACGGGTGCGATCATACCAGCACTAATGCACCGCATCCCATCAGAACTCCGCAGTCAAGCGTGCTTGGGCGAGAGTAGTACTAGGATGGGTGACCTCCTTGGAAGTCCTCGTGTTGCACCCCTCGTTTTACTTTTTTCAATTATTTTTTTGCCGTTATTTATTATTATTTTATTTTTTGCGCCGGTGAGGGGAAGGCTCATTCCGGCGCGCACGCGATGGCCACCTAGCGGAGCTGGGTGAGCACATTTTCGGGCTCAAAATCCATCGTTTTGACCTCCAGGCACGCCGTTTCCATGCGTACTCTACACTGAAAGCGTTTTTAAGGAGTTTTCGGCTCATTCTATTGCATTTAATCGTTGTATTGTGTGTTTTATTTATTGGGTGGCACGTGGACACGTCTGAGCACCGGATCCCATCACTGTGCGGGCCAGTTCAGTTAGACGAGTGAGGGTTATAAGTTTTTTGCGTGACTCTACTAACGGGTGCGATCATACCAGCACTAATGCACCGGATCCCATCAGAACTCCGCAGCTAAGCGTGCTTGGGCGAGAGTAGTACTAGGATGGGTGACCTCCTGGGAAGTCCTCGTGTTGCACCCCTCGTTTTACTTTTTTCAATTATTTTTTTGCCGTTATTTATTATTATTTTATTTTTTGCGCCGGTGAGGGGAAGGCTCTTTCCGGCGCGCACGCGATGGCCACCTAGCGGAGCTGGGTGAGCACATTTTCGGGCTCAAAATCCATCGTTTTGACCTCCAGGCACGCCGTTTCCATGCGTACTCTACACTGAAAGCGTTTTTAAGGAGTTTTCGGCTCATTCTATTGCATTTAATCGTTGTATTGTGTGTTTTATTTATTGGGTGGCACGTGGACACGTCTGAGCACCGGATCCCATCACTGTGCGGGCCAGTTCAGTTAGACGAGTGAGGGTTATAAGTTTTTTGCGTGACTCTACTAACGGGTGCGATCATACCAGCACTAATGCACCGGATCCCATCAGAACTCCGCAGTCAAGCGTGCTTGGGCGAGAGTAGTACTAGGATGGGTGACCTCCTGGGAAGTCCTCGTGTTGCACCCCTCGTTTTACTTTTTTCAATTATTTTTTTGCCGTTATTTATTATTATTTTATTTTTTGCGCCGGTGAGGGGAAGGCTCTTTCCGGCGCGCACGCGATGGCCACCTAGCGGAGCTGGGTGAGCACATTTTCGGGCTCAAAATCCATCGTTTTGACCTCCAGGCACGCCGTTTCCATGCGTACTCTACACTGAAAGCGTTTTTAAGGAGTTTTCGGCTCATTCTATTGCATTTAATCGTTGTATTGTGTGTTTTATTTATTGGGTGGCACGTGGACACGTCTGAGCACCGGATCCCATCACTGTGCGGGCCAGTTCAGTTAGACGAGTGAGGGTTATAAGTTTTTTGCGTGACTCTACTAACGGGTGCGATCATACCAGCACTAATGCACCGGATCCCATCAGAACTCCGCAGTCAAGCGTGCTTGGGCGAGAGTAGTACTAGGATGGGTGACCTCCTGGGAAGTCCTCGTGTTGCACCCCTCGTTTTACTTTTTTCAATTATTTTTTTGCCGTTATTTATTATTATTTTATTTTTTGCGCCGGTGAGGGGAAGGCTCTTTCCGGCGCGCACGCGATGGCCACCTAGCGGAGCTGGGTGAGCACATTTTCGGGCTCAAAATCCATCGTTTTGACCTCCAGGCACGCCGTTTCCATGCGTACTCTACACTGAAAGCGTTTTTAAGGAGTTTTCGGCTCATTCTATTGCATTTAATCGTTGTATTGTGTGTTTTATTTATTGGGTGGCACGTGGACACGTCTGAGCACCGGATCCCATCACTGTGCGGGCCAGTTCAGTTAGACGAGTGAGGGTTATAAGTTTTTTGCGTGACTCTACTAACGGGTGCGATCATACCAGCACTAATGCACCGGATCCCATCAGAACTCCGCAGTTAAGCGTGCTTGGGCGAGAGTAGTACTAGGATGGGTGACCTCCTGGGAAGTCCTCGTGTTGCACCCCTCGTTTTACTTTTTTCAATTATTTTTTTGCCGTTATTTATTATTATTTTATTTTTTGCGCCGGTGAGGGGAAGGCTCTTTCCGGCGCGCACGCGATGGCCACCTAGCGGAGCTGGGTGAGCACATTTTCGGGCTCAAAATCCATCGTTTTGACCTCCAGGCACGCCGTTTCTATGCGTACTCTACACTGAAAGCGTTTTTAAGGAGTTTTCGGCTCATTCTATTGCATTTAATTGTTGTATTGTGTGTTTTATTTATTGGGTGGCACGTGGACACGTCTGAGCACCGGATCCCATCACTGTGCGGGCCAGTTCAGTTAGACGAGTGAGGGTTATAAGTTTTTTGCGTGACTCTACTAACGGGTGCGATCATACCAGCACTAATGCACCGGATCCCATCAGAACTCCGCAGTCAAGCGTGCTTGGGCGAGAGTAGTACTAGGATGGGTGACCTCCTGGGAAGTCCTCGTGTTGCACCCCTCGTTTTACTTTTTTCAATTATTTTTTTGCCGTTATTTATTATTATTTTATTTTTTGCGCCGGTGAGGGGAAGGCTCTTTCCGGCGCGCACGCGATGGCCACCTAGCGGAGCTGGGTGAGCACATTTTCGGGCTCAAAATCCATCGTTTTGACCTCCAGGCACGCCGTTTCCATGCGTACTCTACACTGAAAGCGTTTTTAAGGAGTTTTCGGCTCATCCTATTGCATTTAATCGTTGTATTGTGTGTTTTATTTATTGGGTGGCACGTGGACACGTCTGAGCACCGGATCCCATCACTGTGCGGGCCAGTTCAGTTAGACGAGTGAGGGTTCTAAGTTTTTTGCGTGACTCTACTAACGGGTGCGATCATACCAGCACTAGTGCACCGGATCCCATCAGAACTCCGCAGTTAAGCGTGCTTGGGCGAGAGTAGTACTAGGATGGGTGACCTCCTGGGAAGTCCTCGTGTTGCACCCCTCGTTTTACTTTTTTCAATTATTTTTTTGCCGTTATTTATTATTATTTTATTTTTTGCGCCGGTGAGGGGAAGGCTCTTTCCGGCGCGCACGCGATGGCCACCTAGCGGAGCTGGGTGAGCACATTTTCGGGCTCAAAATCCATCGTTTTGACCTCCAGGCACGCCGTTTCCATGCGTACTCTACACTGAAAGCGTTTTTAAGGAGTTTTCGGCTCATTCTATTGCATTTAATCGTTGTATTGTGTGTTTTATTTATTGGGTGGCACGTGGACACGTCTGAGCACCGGATCCCATCACTGTGCGGGCCAGTTCAGTTAGACGAGTGAGGGTTATAAGTTTTTTGCGTGACTCTACTAACGGGTGCGATCATACCAGCACTAATGCACCGGATCCCATCAGAACTCCGCAGTTAAGCGTGCTTGGGCGAGAGTAGTACTAGGATGGGTGACCTCCTGGGAAGTCCTCGTGTTGCACCCCTCGTTTTACTTTTTTCAATTATTTTTTTGCCGTTATTTATTATTATTTTATTTTTTGCGCCGGTGAGGGGAAGGCTCTTTCCGGCGCGCACGCGATGGCCACCTAGCGGAGCTGGGTGAGCACATTTTCGGGCTCAAAATCCATCGTTTTGACCTCCAGGCACGCCGTTTCCATGCGTACTCTACACTGAAAGCGTTTTTAAGGAGTTTTCGGCTCATTCTATTGCATTTAATCGTTGTATTGTGTGTTTTATTTATTGGGTGGCACGTGGACACGTCTGAGCACCGGATCCCATCACTGTGCGGGCCAGTTCAGTTAGACGAGTGAGGGTTATAAGTTTTTCGCGTGACTCTACTAACGGGTGCGATCATACCAGCACTAATGCACCGGATCCCATCAGAACTCCGCAGTCAAGCGTGCTTGGGCGAGAGTAGTACTAGGATGGGTGACCTCCTGGGAAGTCCTCGTGTTGCACCCCTCGTTTTACTTTTTTCAATTATTTTTTTGCCGTTATTTATTATTATTTTATTTTTTGCGCCGGTGAGGGGAAGGCTCATTCCGGCGCGCACGCGATGGCCACCTAGCGGAGCTGGGTGAGCACATTTTCGGGCTCAAAATCCATCGTTTTGACCTCCAGGCACGCCGTTTCCATGCGTACTCTACACTGAAAGCGTTTTTAAGGAGTTTTCGGCTCATTCTATTGCATTTAATCGTTGTATTGTGTGTTTTATTTATTGGGTGGCACGTGGACACGTCTGAGCACCGGATCCCATCACTGTGCGGGCCAGTTCAGTTAGACGAGTGAGGGTTATAAGTTTTTCGCGTGACTCTACTAACGGGTGCGATCATACCAGCACTAATGCACCGGATCCCATCAGAACTCCGCAGTTAAGCGTGCTTGGGCGAGAGTAGTACTAGGATGGGTGACCTCCTGGGAAGTCCTCGTGTTGCATCCCTCGTTTTACTTTTTTCAATTATTTTTTTGCCGTTATTTATTATTATTTTATTTTTTGCGCCGGTGAGGGGAAGGCTCATTCCGGCGCGCACGCGATGGCCACCTAGCGGAGCTGGGTGAGCACATTTTCGGGCTCAAAATCCATCGTTTTGACCTCCAGGCACGCCGTTTCTATGCGTACTCTACACTGAAAGCGTTTTTAAGGAGTTTTCGGCTCATTCTATTGCATTTAATCGTTGTATTGTGTGTTTTATTTATTGGGTGGCACGTGGACACGTCTGAGCACCGGATCCCATCACTGTGCGGGCCAGTTCAGTTAGACGAGTGAGGGTTATAAGTTTTTCGCGTGACTCTACTAACGGGTGCGATCATACCAGCACTAATGCACCGGATCCCATCAGAACTCCGCAGTCAAGCGTGCTTGGGCGAGAGTAGTACTAGGATGGGTGACCTCCTGGGAAGTCCTCGTGTTGCACCCCTCGTTTTACTTTTTTCAATTATTTTTTTGCCGTTATTTATTATTATTTTATTTTTTGCGCCGGTGAGGGGAAGGCTCTTTCCGGCGCGCACGCGATGGCCACCTAGCGGAGCTGGGTGAGCACATTTTCGGGCTCAAAATCCATCGTTTTGACCTCCAGGCACGCCGTTTCCATGCGTACTCTACACTGAAAGCGTTTTTAAGGAGTTTTCGGCTCATTCTATTGCATTTAATCGTTGTATTGTGTGTTTTATTTATTGGGTGGCACGTGGACACGTCTGAGCACCGGATCCCATCACTGTGCGGGCCAGTTCAGTTAGACGAGTGAGGGTTATAAGTTTTTTGCGTGACTCTACTAACGGGTGCGATCATACCAGCACTAATGCACCGGATCCCATCAGAACTCCGCAGTCAAGCGTGCTTGGGCGAGAGTAGTACTAGGATGGGTGACCTCCTGGGAAGTCCTCGTGTTGCACCCCTCGTTTTACTTTTTTCAATTATTTTTTTGCCGTTATTTATTATTATTTTATTTTTTGCGCCGGTGAGGGGAAGGCTCTTTCCGGCGCGCACGCGATGGCCACCTAGCGGAGCTGGGTGAGCACATTTTCGGGCTCAAAATCCATCGTTTTGACCTCCAGGCACGCCGTTTCCATGCGTACTCTACACTGAAAGCGTTTTTAAGGAGTTTTCGGCTCATTCTATTGCATTTAATCGTTGTATTGTGTGTTTTATTTATTGGGTGGCACGTGGACACGTCTGAGCACCGGATCCCATCACTGTGCGGGCCAGTTCAGTTAGACGAGTGAGGGTTATAAGTTTTTTGCGTGACTCTACTAACGGGTGCGATCATACCAGCACTAATGCACCGGATCCCATCAGAACTCCGCAGTTAAGCGTGCTTGGGCGAGAGTAGTACTAGGATGGGTGACCTCCTGGGAAGTCCTCGTGTTGCACCCCTCGTTTTACTTTTTTCAATTATTTTTTTGCCGTTATTTATTATTATTTTATTTTTTGCGCCGGTGAGGGGAAGGCTCTTTCCGGCGCGCACGCGATGGCCACCTAGCGGAGCTGGGTGAGCACATTTTCGGGCTCAAAATCCATCGTTTTGACCTCCAGGCACGCCGTTTCCATGCGTACTCTACACTGAAAGCGTTTTTAAGGAGTTTTCGGCTCATTCTATTGCATTTAATCGTTGTATTGTGTGTTTTATTTATTGGGTGGCACGTGGACACGTCTGAGCACCGGATCCCATCACTGTGCGGGCCAGTTCAGTTAGACGAGTGAGGGTTATAAGTTTTTTGCGTGACTCTACTAACGGGTGCGATCATACCAGCACTAATGCACCGGATCCCATCAGAACTCCGCAGCCAAGCGTGCTTGGGCGAGAGTAGTACTAGGATGGGTGACCTCCTGGGAAGTCCTCGTGTTGCACCCCTCGTTTTACTTTTTTCAATTATTTTTTTGCCGTTATTTATTATTATTTTATTTTTTGCGCCGGTGAGGGGAAGGCTCTTTCCGGCGCGCACGCGATGGCCACCTAGCGGAGCTGGGTGAGCACATTTTCGGGCTCAAAATCCATCGTTTTGACCTCCAGGCACGCCGTTTCCATGCGTACTCTACACTGAAAGCGTTTTTAAGGAGTTTTCGGCTCATTCTATTGCATTTAATCGTTGTATTGTGTGTTTTATTTATTGGGTGGCACGTCGACACGTCTGAGCACCGGATCCCATCACTGTGCGGGCCAGTTCAGTTAGACGAGTGAGGGTTATAAGTTTTTTGCGTGACTCTACTAACGGGTGCGATCATACCAGCACTAATGCACCGGATCCCATCAGAACTCCGCAGTTAAGCGTGCTTGGGCGAGAGTAGTACTAGGATGGGTGACCTCCTGGGAAGTCCTCGTGTTGCACCCCTCGTTTTACTTTTTTCAATTATTTTTTTGCCGTTATTCATTATTATTTTATTTTTTGCGCCGGTGAGGGGAAGGCTCTTTCCGGCGCGCACGCGATGGCCACCTAGCGGAGCTGGGTGAGCACATTTTCGGGCTCAAAATCCATCGTTTTGACCTCCAGGCACGCCGTTTCCATGCGTACTCTACACTGAAAGCGTTTTTAAGGAGTTTTCGGCTCATTCTATTGCATTTAATCGTTGTATTGTGTGTTTTATTTATTGGGTGGCACGTGGACACGTCTGAGCACCGGATCCCATCACTGTGCCGGCCAGTTCAGTTAGACGAGTGAGGGTTATAAGTTTTTTGCGTGACTCTACTAACGGGTGCGATCATACCAGCACTAATGCACCGGATCCCATCAGAACTCCGCAGCTAAGCGTGCTTGGGCGAGAGTAGTACTAGGATGGGTGACCTCCTGGGAAGTCCTCGTGTTGCACCCCTCGTTTTACTTTTTTCAATTATTTTTTTGCCGTTATTTATTATTATTTTATTTTTTGCGCCGGTGAGGGGAAGGCTCTTTCCGGCGCGCACGCGATGGCCACCTAGCGGAGCTGGGTGAGCACATTTTCGGGCTCAAAATCCATCGTTTTGACCTCCAGGCACGCCGTTTCTATGCGTACTCTACACTGAAAGCGTTTTTAAGGAGTTTTCGGCTCATTCTATTGCATTTAATCGTTGTATTGTGTGTTTTATTTATTGGGTGGCACGTGGACACGTCTGAGCACCGGATCCCATCACTGTGCGGGCCAGTTCAGTTAGACGAGTGAGGGTTATAAGTTTTTTGCGTGACTCTACTAACGGGTGCGATCATACCAGCACTAATGCACCGGATCCCATCAGAACTCCGCAGTCAAGCGTGCTTGGGCGAGAGTAGTACTAGGATGGGTGACCTCCTGGGAAGTCCTCGTGTTGCACCCCTCGTTTTACTTTTTTCAATTATTTTTTTGCCGTTATTTATTATTATTTTATTTTTTGCGCCGGTGAGGGGAAGGCTCATTCCGGCGCGCACGCGATGGCCACCTAGCGGAGCTGGGTGAGCACATTTTCGGGCTCAAAATCCATCGTTTTGACCTCCAGGCACGCCGTTTCCATGCGTACTCTACACTGAAAGCGTTTTTAAGGAGTTTTCGGCTCATTCTATTGCATTTAATCGTTGTATTGTGTGTTTTATTTATTGGGTGGCACGTGGACACGTCTGAGCACCGGATCCCATCACTGTGCGGGCCAGTTCAGTTAGACGAGTGAGGGTTATAAGTTTTTTGCGTGACTCTACTAACGGGTGCGATCATACCAGCACTAATGCACCGGATCCCATCAGAACTCCGCAGTTAAGCGTGCTTGGGCGAGAGTAGTACTAGGATGGGTGACCTCCTGGGAAGTCCTCGTGTTGCACCCCTCGTTTTACTTTATTCAATTATTTTTTTGCCGTTATTTATTATTATTTTATTTTTTGCGCCGGTGAGGGGAAGGCTCTTTCCGGCGCGCACGCGATGGCCACCTAGCGGAGCTGGGTGAGCACATTTTCGGGCTCAAAATCCATCGTTTTGACCTCCAGGCACGCCGTTTCCATGCGTACTCTACACTGAAAGCGTTTTTAAGGAGTTTTCGGCTCATTCTATTGCATTTAATCGTTGTATTGTGTGTTTTATTTATTGGGTGGCACGTGGACACGTCTGAGCACCGGATCCCATCACTGTGCGGGCCAGTTCAGTTAGACGAGTGAGGGTTATAAGTTTTTTGCGTGACTCTACTAACGGGTGCGATCATACCAGCACTAATGCACCGGATCCCATCAGAACTCCGCAGTTAAGCGTGCTTGGGCGAGAGTAGCACTAGGATGGGTGACCTCCTGGGAAGTCCTCGTGTTGCACCCCTCGTTTTACTTTTTTCAATTATTTTTTTGCCGTTATTCATTATTATTTTATTTTTTGCGCCGGTGAGGGGAAGGCTCTTTCCGGCGCGCACGCGATGGCCACCTAGCGGAGCTGGGTGAGCACATTTTCGGGCTCAAAATCCATCGTTTTGACCTCCAGGCACGCCGTTTCCATGCGTACTCTACACTGAAAGCGTTTTTAAGGAGTTTTCGGCTCATTCTATTGCATTTAATCGTTGTATTGTGTGTTTTATTTATTGGGTGGCACGTGGACACGTCTGAGCACCGGATCCCATCACTGTGCGGGCCAGTTCAGTTAGACGAGTGAGGGTTATAAGTTTTTTGCGTGACTCTACTAACGGGTGCGATCATACCAGCACTAATGCACCGGATCCCATCAGAACTCCGCAGTTAAGCGTGCTTGGGCGAGAGTAGTACTAGGATGGGTGACCTCCTGGGAAGTCCTCGTGTTGCACCCCTCGTTTTACTTTTTTCAATTATTTTTTTGCCGTTATTTATTATTATTTTATTTTTTGCGCCGGTGAGGGGAAGGCTCTTTCCGGCGCGCACGCGATGGCCACCTAGCGGAGCTGGGTGAGCACATTTTCGGGCTCAAAATCCATCGTTTTGACCTCCAGGCACGCCGTTTCTATGCGTACTCTACACTGAAAGCGTTTTTAAGGAGTTTTCGGCTCATTCTATTGCATTTAATCGTTGTATTGTGTGTTTTATTTATTGGGTGGCACGTGGACACGTCTGAGCACCGGATCCCATCACTGTGCGGGCCAGTTCAGTTAGACGAGTGAGGGTTATAAGTTTTTTGCGTGACTCTACTAACGGGTGCGATCATACCAGAACTAATGCACCGGATCCCATCAGAACTCCGCAGTCAAGCGTGCTTGGGCGAGAGTAGTACTAGGATGGGTGACCTCCTGGGAAGTCCTCGTGTTGCACCCCTCGTTTTACTTTTTTCAATTATTTTTTTGCCGTTATTTATTATTATTTTATTTTTTGCGCCGGTGAGGGGAAGGCTCATTCCGGCGCGCACGCGATGGCCACCTAGCGGAGCTGGGTGAGCACATTTTCGGGCTCAAAATCCATCGTTTTGACCTCCAGGCACGCCGTTTCCATGCGTACTCTACACTGAAAGCGTTTTTAAGGAGTTTTCGGCTCATTCTATTGCATTTAATCGTTGTATTGTGTGTTTTATTTATTGGGTGGCACGTGGACACGTCTGAGCACCGGATCCCATCACTGTGCGGGCCAGTTCAGTTAGACGAGTGAGGGTTATAAGTTTTTTGCGTGACTCTACTAACGGGTGCGATCATACCAGCACTAATGCACCGGATCCCATCAGAACTCCGCAGTCAAGCGTGCATGGGCGAGAGTAGTACTAGGATGGGTGACCTCCTGGGAAGTCCTCGTGTTGCACCCCTCGTTTTACTTTTTTCAATTATTTTTTTGCCGTTATTTATTATTATTTTATTTTTTGCGCCGGTGAGGGGAAGGCTCTTTCCGGCGCGCACGCGATGGCCACCTAGCGGAGCTGGGTGAGCACATTTTCGGGCTCAAAATCCATCGTTTTGACCTCCAGGCACGCCGTTTCCATGCGTACTCTACACTGAAAGCGTTTTTAAGGAGTTTTCGGCTCATTCTATTGCATTTAATCGTTGTATTGTGTGTTTTATTTATTGGGTGGCACGTGGACACGTCTGAGCACCGGATCCCATCACTGTGCGGGCCAGTTCAGTTAGACGAGTGAGGGTTATAAGTTTTTTGCGTGACTCTACTAACGGGTGCGATCATACCAGCACTAATGCACCGGATCCCATCAGAACTCCGCAGTTAAGCGTGCTTGGGCGAGAGTAGTACTAGGATGGGTGACCTCCTGGGAAGTCCTCGTGTTGCACCCCTCGTTTTACTTTTTTCAATTATTTTTTTGCCGTTATTCATTATTATTTTATTTTTTGCGCCGGTGAGGGGAAGGCTCTTTCCGGCGCGCACGCGATGGCCACCTAGCGGAGCTGGGTGAGCACATTTTCGGGCTCAAAATCCATCGTTTTGACCTCCAGGCACGCCGTTTCCATGCGTACTCTACACTGAAAGCGTTTTTAAGGAGTTTTCGGCTCATTCTATTGCATTTAATCGTTGTATTGTGTGTTTTATTTATTGGGTGGCACGTGGACACGTCTGAGCACCGGATCCCATCACTGTGCGGGCCAGTTCAGTTAGACGAGTGAGGGTTATAAGTTTTTTGCGTGACTCTACTAACGGGTGCGATCATACCAGCACTAATGCACCGGATCCCATCAGAACTCCGCAGTTAAGCGTGCTTGGGCGAGAGTAGTACTAGGATGGGTGACCTCCTGGGAAGTCCTCGTGTTGCACCCCTCGTTTTACTTTTTTCAATTATTTTTTTGCCGTTATTTATTATTATTTTATTTTTTGCGCCGGTGAGGGGAAGGCTCATTCCGGCGCGCACGCGATGGCCACCTAGCGGAGCTGGGTGAGCACATTTTCGGGCTCAAAATCCATCGTTTTGACCTCCAGGCACGCCGTTTCTATGCGTACTCTACACTGAAAGCGTTTTTAAGGAGTTTTCGGCTCATTCTATTGCATTTAATCGTTGTATTGTGTGTTTTATTTATTGGGTGGCACGTGGACACGTCTGAGCACCGGATCCCATCACTGTGCGGGCCAGTTCAGTTAGACGAGTGAGGGTTATAAGTTTTTTGCGTGACTCTACTAACGGGTGCGATCATACCAGAACTAATGCACCGGATCCCATCAGAACTCCGCAGTCAAGCGTGCTTGGGCGAGAGTAGTACTAGGATGGGTGACCTCCTGGGAAGTCCTCGTGTTGCACCCCTCGTTTTACTTTTTTCAATTATTTTTTTGCCGTTATTTATTATTATTTTATTTTTTGCGCCGGTGAGGGGAAGGCTCTTTCCGGCGCGCACGCGATGGCCACCTAGCGGAGCTGGGTGAGCACATTTTCGGGCTCAAAATCCATCGTTTTGACCTCCAGGCACGCCGTTTCCATGCGTACTCTACACTGAAAGCGTTTTTAAGGAGTTTTCGGCTCATTCTATTTCATTTAATCGTTGTATTGTGTGTTTTATTTATTGGGTGGCACGTGGACACGTCTGAGCACCGGATCCCATCACTGTGCGGGCCAGTTCAGTTAGACGAGTGAGGGTTATAAGTTTTTTGCGTGACTCTACTAACGGGTGCGATCATACCAGCACTAATGCACCGGATCCCATCAGAACTCCGCAGTCAAGCGTGCTTGGGCGAGAGTAGTACTAGGATGGGTGACCTCCTGGGAAGTCCTCGTGTTCCACCCCTCGTTTTACTTTTTTCAATTATTTTTTTGCCGTTATTTATTATTATTTTATTTTTTGCGCCGGTGAGGGGAAGGCTCTTTCCGGCGCGCACGCGATGGCCACCTAGCGGAGCTGGGTGAGCACATTTTCGGGCTCAAAATCCATCGTTTTGACCTCCAGGCACGCCGTTTCCATGCGTACTCTACACTGAAAGCGTTTTTAAGGAGTTTTCGGCTCATTCTATTGCATTTAATCGTTGTATTGTGTGTTTTATTTATTGGGTGGCACGTGGACACGTCTGAGCACCGGATCCCATCACTGTGCGGGCCAGTTCAGTTAGACGAGTGAGGGTTATAAGTTTTTTGCGTGACTCTACTAACGGGTGCGATCATACCAGCACTAATGCACCGGATCCCATCAGAACTCCGCAGTTAAGCGTGCTTGGGCGAGAGTAGTACTAGGATGGGTGACCTCCTGGGAAGTCCTCGTGTTGCACCCCTCGTTTTACTTTTTTCAATTATTTTTTTGCCGTTATTTATTATTATTTTATTTTTTGCGCCGGTGAGGGGAAGGCTCTTTCCGGCGCGCACGCGATGGCCACCTAGCGGAGCTGGGTGAGCACATTTTCGGGCTCAAAATCCATCGTTTTGACCTCCAGGCACGCCGTTTCCATGCGTACTCTACACTGAAAGCGTTTTTAAGGAGTTTTCGGCTCATTCTATTGCATTTAATCGTTGTATTGTGTGTTTTATTTATTGGGTGGCACGTGGACACGTCTGAGCACCGGATCCCATCACTGTGCGGGCCAGTTCAGTTAGACGAGTGAGGGTTATAAGTTTTTTGCGTGACTCTACTAACGGGTGCGATCATACCAGCACTAATGCACCGGATCCCATCAGAACTCCGCAGTCAAGCGTGCTTGGGCGAGAGTAGTACTAGGATGGGTGACCTCCTGGGAAGTCCTCGTGTTGCACCCCTCGTTTTACTTTTTTCAATTATTTTTTTGCCGTTATTTATTATTATTTTATTTTTTGCGCCGGTGAGGGGAAGGCTCTTTCCGGCGCGCACGCGATGGCCACCTAGCGGAGCTGGGTGAGCACATTTTCGGGCTCAAAATCCATCGTTTTGACCTCCAGGCACGCCGTTTCCATGCGTACTCTACACTGAAAGCGTTTTTAAGGAGTTTTCGGCTCATTCTATTGCATTTAATCGTTGTATTGTGTGTTTTATTTATTGGGTGGCACGTGGACACGTCTGAGCACCGGATCCCATCACTGTGCGGGCCAGTTCAGTTAGACGAGTGAGGGTTATAAGTTTTTTGCGTGACTCTACTAACGGGTGCGATCATACCAGCACTAATGCACCGGATCCCATCAGAACTCCGCAGTTAAGCGTGCTTGGGCGAGAGTAGTACTAGGATGGGTGACCTCCTGGGAAGTCCTCGTGTTGCACCCCTCGTTTTACTTTTTTCAATTATTTTTTTGCCGTTATTTATTATTATTTTATTTTTTGCGCCGGTGAGGGGAAGGCTCTTTCCGGCGCGCACGCGATGGCCACCTAGCGGAGCTGGGTGAGCACATTTTCGGGCTCAAAATCCATCGTTTTGACCTCCAGGCACGCCGTTTCCATGTTACTCTACACTGAAAGCGTTTTTAAGGAGTTTTCGGCTCATTCTATTGCATTTAATCGTTGTATTGTGTGTTTTATTTATTGGGTGGCACGTGGACACGTCTGAGCACCGGATCCCATCACTGTGCGGGCCAGTTCAGTTAGACGAGTGAGGGTTATAAGTTTTTTGCGTGACTCTACTAACGGGTGCGATCATACCAGAACTAATGCACCGGATCCCATCAGAACTCCGCAGTCAAGCGTGCTTGGGCGAGAGTAGTACTAGGATGGGTGACCTCCTGGGAAGTCCTCGTGTTGCACCCCTCGTTTTACTTTTTTCAATTATTTTTTTGCCGTTATTTATTATTATTTTATTTTTTGCGCCGGTGAGGGGAAGGCTCATTCCGGCGCGCACGCGATGGCCACCTAGCGGAGCTGGGTGAGCACATTTTCGGGCTCAAAATCCATCGTTTTGACCTCCAGGCACGCCGTTTCCATGCGTACTCTACACTGAAAGCGTTTTTAAGGAGTTTTCGGCTCATTCTATTGCATTTAATCGTTGTATTGTGTGTTTTATTTATTGGGTGGCACGTGGACACGTCTGAGCACCGGATCCCATCACTGTGCGGGCCAGTTCAGTTAGACGAGTGAGGGTTATAAGTTTTTTGCGTGACTCTACTAACGGGTGCGATCATACCAGCACTAATGCACCGGATCCCATCAGAACTCCGCAGTCAAGCGTGCTTGGGCGAGAGTAGTACTAGGATGGGTGACCTCCTGGGAAGTCCTCGTGTTCCACCCCTCGTTTTACTTTTTTCAATTATTTTTTTGCCGTTATTTATTATTATTTTATTTTTTGCGCCGGTGAGGGGAAGGCTCTTTCCGGCGCGCACGCGATGGCCACCTAGCGGAGCTGGGTGAGCACATTTTCGGGCTCAAAATCCATCGTTTTGACCTCCAGGCACGCCGTTTCCATGCGTACTCTACACTGAAAGCGTTTTTAAGGAGTTTTCGGCTCATTCTATTGCATTTAATCGTTGTATTGTGTGTTTTATTTATTGGGTGGCACGTGGACACGTCTGAGCACCGGATCCCATCACTGTGCGGGCCAGTTCAGTTAGACGAGTGAGGGTTATAAGTTTTTTGCGTGACTCTACTAACGGGTGCGATCATACCAGCACTAATGCACCGGATCCCATCAGAACTCCGCAGTTAAGCGTGCTTGGGCGAGAGTAGTACTAGGATGGGTGACCTCCTGGGAAGTCCTCGTGTTGCACCCCTCGTTTTACTTTTTTCAATTATTTTTTTGCCGTTATTTATTATTATTTTATTTTTTGCGCCGGTGAGGGGAAGGCTCTTTCCGGCGCGCACGCGATGGCCACCTAGCGGAGCTGGGTGAGCACATTTTCGGGCTCAAAATCCATCGTTTTGACCTCCAGGCACGCCGTTTCCATGCGTACTCTACACTGAAAGCGTTTTTAAGGAGTTTTCGGCTCATTCTATTGCATTTAATCGTTGTATTGTGTGTTTTATTTATTGGGTGGCACGTGGACACGTCTGAGCACCGGATCCCATCACTGTGCGGGCCAGTTCAGTTAGACGAGTGAGGGTTATAAGTTTTTTGCGTGACTCTACTAACGGGTGCGATCATACCAGCACTAATGCACCGGATCCCATCAGAACTCCGCAGTCAAGCGTGCTTGGGCGAGAGTAGTACTAGGATGGGTGACCTCCTGGGAAGTCCTCGTGTTGCACCCCACGTTTTACTTTTTTCAATTATTTTTTTGCCGTTATTTATTATTATTTTATTTTTTGCGCCGGTGAGGGGAAGGCTCTTTCCGGCGCGCACGCGATGGCCACCTAGCGGAGCTGGGTGAGCACATTTTCGGGCTCAAAATCCATCGTTTTGACCTCCAGGCACGCCGTTTCCATGCGTACTCTACACTGAAAGCGTTTTTAAGGAGTTTTCGGCTCATTCTATTGCATTTAATCGTTGTATTGTGTGTTTTATTTATTGGGTGGCACGTGGACACGTCTGAGCACCGGATCCCATCACTGTGCGGGCCAGTTCAGTTAGACGAGTGAGGGTTATAAGTTTTTTGCGTGACTCTACTAACGGGTGCGATCATACCAGCACTAATGCACCGGATCCCATCAGAACTCCGCAGTTAAGCGTGCTTGGGCGAGAGTAGTACTAGGATGGGTGACCTCCTGGGAAGTCCTCGTGTTGCACCCCTCGTTTTACTTTTTTCAATTATTTTTTTGCCGTTATTTATTATTATTTTATTTTTTGCGCCGGTGAGGGGAAGGCTCTTTCCGGCGCGCACGCGATGGCCACCTAGCGGAGCTGGGTGAGCACATTTTCGGGCTCAAAATCCATCGTTTTGACCTCCAGGCACGCCGTTTCCATGCGTACTCTACACTGAAAGCGTTTTTAAGGAGTTTTCGGCTCATTCTATTGCATTTAATCGTTGTATTGTGTGTTTTATTTATTGGGTGGCACGTGGACACGTCTGAGCACCGGATCCCATCACTGTGCGGGCCAGTTCAGTTAGACGAGTGAGGGTTATAAGTTTTTTGCGTGACTCTACTAACGGGTGCGATCATACCAGCACTAATGCACCGGATCCCATCAGAACTCCGCAGTCAAGCGTGCTTGGGCGAGAGTAGTACTAGGATGGGTGACCTCCTGGGAAATCCTCGTGTTGCACCCCTCGTTTTACTTTTTTCAATTATTTTTTTGCCGTTATTTATTATTATTTTATTTTTTGCGCCGGTGAGGGGAAGGCTCTTTCCGGCGCGCACGCGATGGCCACCTAGCGGAGCTGGGTGAGCACATTTTCGGGCTCAAAATCCATCGTTTTGACCTCCAGGCACGCCGTTTCCATGCTTACTCTACACTGAAAGCGTTTTTAAGGAGTTTTCGGCTCATTCTATTGCATTTAATCGTTGTATTGTGTGTTTTATTTATTGGGTGGCACGTGGACACGTCTGAGCACCGGATCCCATCACTGTGCGGGCCAGTTCAGTTAGACGAGTGAGGGTTATAAGTTTTTTGCGTGACTCTACTAACGGGTGCGATCATACCAGCACTAATGCACCGGATCCCATCAGAACTCCGCAGTCAAGCGTGCTTGGGCGAGAGTAGTACTAGGATGGGTGACCTCCTGGGAAGTCCTCGTGTTGCACCCCTCGTTTTACTTTATTCAATTATTTTTTTGCCGTTATTTATTATTATTTTATTTTTTGCGCCGGTGAGGGGAAGGCTCTTTCCGGCGCGCACGCGATGGCCACCTAGCGGAGCTGGGTGAGCACATTTTCGGGCTCAAAATCCATCGTTTTGACCTCCAGGCACGCCGTTTCCATGCGTACTCTACACTGAAAGCGTTTTTAAGGAGTTTTCGGCTCATTCTATTGCATTTAATCGTTGTATTGTGTGTTTTATTTATTGGGTGGCACGTGGACACGTCTGAGCACCGGATCCCATCACTGTGCGGGCCAGTTCAGTTAGACGAGTGAGGGTTATAAGTTTTTTGCGTGACTCTACTAACGGGTGCGATCATACCAGCACTAATGCACCGGATCCCATCAGAACTCCGCAGTTAAGCGTGCTTGGGCGAGAGTAGTACTAGGATGGGTGACCTCCTGGGAAGTCCTCGTGTTGCACCCCTCGTTTTACTTTATTCAATTATTTTTTTGCCGTTATTTATTATTATTTTATTTTTTGCGCCGGTGAGGGGAAGGCTCTTTCCGGCGCGCACGCGATGGCCACCTAGCGGAGCTGGGTGAGCACATTTTCGGGCTCAAAATCCATCGTTTTGACCTCCAGGCACGCCGTTTCCATGCGTACTCTACACTGAAAGCGTTTTTAAGGAGTTTTCGGCTCATTCTATTGCATTTAATCGTTGTATTGTGTGTTTTATTTATTGGGTGGCACGTGGACACGTCTGAGCACCGGATCCCATCACTGTGCGGGCCAGTTCAGTTAGACGAGTGAGGGTTATAAGTTTTTTGCGTGACTCTACTAACGGGTGCGATCATACCAGCACTAATGCACCGGATCCCATCAGAACTCCGCAGTCAAGCGTGCATGGGCGAGAGTAGTACTAGGATGGGTGACCTCCTGGGAAGTCCTCGTGTTGCACCCCTCGTTTTACTTTTTTCAATTATTTTTTTGCCGTTATTTATTATTATTTTATTTTTTGCGCCGGTGAGGGGAAGGCTCTTTCCGGCGCGCACGCGATGGCCACCTAGCGGAACTGGGTGAGCACATTTTCGGGCTCAAAATCCATCGTTTTGACCTCCAGGCACGCCGTTTCCATGCGTACTCTACACTGAAAGCGTTTTTAAGGAGTTTTCGGCTCATTCTATTGCATTTAATCGTTGTATTGTGTGTTTTGTTTATTGGGTGGCACGTGGACACGTCTGAGCACCGGATCCCATCACTGTGCGGGCCAGTTCAGTTAGACGAGTGAGGGTTATAAGTTTTTTGCGTGACTCTACTAACGGGTGCGATCATACCAGCACTAATGCACCGGATCCCATCAGAACTCCGCAGTCAAGCGTGCTTGGGCGAGAGTAGTACTAGGATGGGTGACCTCCTGGGAAGTCCTCGTGTTGCACCCCTCGTTTTACTTTTTTCAATTATTTTTTTGCCGTTATTTATTATTATTTTATTTTTTGCGCCGGTGAGGGGAAGGCTCTTTCCGGCGCGCACGCGATGGCCACCTAGCGGAGCTGGGTGAGCACATTTTCGGGCTCAAAATCCATCGTTTTGACCTCCAGGCACGCCGTTTCCATGCGTACTCTACACTGAAAGCGTTTTTAAGGAGTTTTCGGCTCATTCTATTGCATTTAATCGTTGTATTGTGTGTTTTATTTATTGGGTGGCACGTGGACACGTCTGAGCACCGGATCCCATCACTGTGCGGGCCAGTTCAGTTAGACGAGTGAGGGTTATAAGTTTTTTGCGTGACTCTACTAACGGGTGCGATCATACCAGCACTAATGCACCGGATCCCATCAGAACTCCGCAGTCAAGCGTGCTTGGGCGAGAGTAGTACTAGGATGGGTGACCTCCTGGGAAGTCCTCGTGTTGCACCCCTCGTTTTACCTTTTTCAATTATTTTTTTGCCGTTATTTATTATTATTTTATTTTTTGCGCCGGTGAGGGGAAGGCTCTTTCCGGCGCGCACGCGATGGCCACCTAGCGGAGCTGGGTGAGCACATTTTCGGGCTCAAAATCCATCGTTTTGACCTCCAGGCACGCCGTTTCCATGCGTACTCTACACTGAAAGCGTTTTTAAGGAGTTTTCGGCTCATTCTATTGCATTTAATCGTTGTATTGTGTGTTTTATTTATTGGGTGGCACGTGGACACGTCTGAGCACCGGATCCCATCACTGTGCGGGCCAGTTCAGTTAGACGAGTGAGGGTTATAAGTTTTTTGCGTGACTCTACTAACGGGTGCGATCATACCAGCACTAATGCACCGGATCCCATCAGAACTCCGCAGCTAAGCGTGCTTGGGCGAGAGTAGTACTAGGATGGGTGACCTCCTGGGAAGTCCTCGTGTTGCACCCCTCGTTTTACCTTTTTCAATTATTTTTTTGCCGTTATTTATTATTATTTTATTTTTTGCGCCGGTGAGGGGAAGGCTCTTTCCGGCGCGCACGCGATGGCCACCTAGCGGAGCTGGGTGAGCACATTTTCGGGCTCAAAATCCATCGTTTTGACCTCCAGGCACGCCGTTTCCATGCGTACTCTACACTGAAAGCGTTTTTAAGGAGTTTTCGGCTCATTCTATTGCATTTAATCGTTGTATTGTGTGTTTTATTTATTGGGTGGCACGTGGACACGTCTGAGCACCGGATCCCATCACTGTGCGGGCCAGTTCAGTTAGACGAGTGAGGGTTATAAGTTTTTTGCGTGACTCTACTAACGGGTGCGATCATACCAGCACTAATGCACCGGATCCCATCAGAACTCCGCAGTTAAGCGTGCTTGAGCGAGAGTAGTACTAGGATGGGTGACCTCCTGGGAAGTCCTCGTGTTGCACCCCTCGTTTTACTTTTTTCAATTATTTTTTTGCCGTTATTTATTATTATTTTATTTTTTGCGCCGGTGAGGGGAAGGCTCTTTCCGGCGCGCACGCGATGGCCACCTAGCGGAGCTGGGTGAGCACATTTTCGGGCTCAAAATCCATCGTTTTGACCTCCAGGCACGCCGTTTCCATGCGTACTCTACACTGAAAGCGTTTTTAAGGAGTTTTCGGCTCATTCTATTGCATTTAATCGTTGTATTGTGTGTTTTATTTATTGGGTGGCACGTGGACACGTCTGAGCACCGGATCCCATCACTGTGCGGGCCAGTTCAGTTAGACGAGTGAGGGTTATAAGTTTTTTGCGTGACTCTACTAACGGGTGCGATCATACCAGCACTAATGCACCGGATCCCATCAGAACTCCGCAGTTAAGCGTGCTTGGGCGAGAGTAGTACTAGGATGGGTGACCTCCTGGGAAGTCCTCGTGTTGCACCCCTCGTTTTACCTTTTTCAATTATTTTTTTGCCGTTATTTATTATTATTTTATTTTTTGCGCCGGTGAGGGGAAGGCTCTTTCCGGCGCGCACGCGATGGCCACCTAGCGGAGCTGGGTGAGCACATTTTCGGGCTCAAAATCCATCGTTTTGACCTCCAGGCACGCCGTTTCCATGCGTACTCTACACTGAAAGCGTTTTTAAGGAGTTTTCGGCTCATTCTATTGCATTTAATCGTTGTATTGTGTGTTTTATTTATTGGGTGGCACGTGGACATGTCTGAGCACCGGATCCCATCACTGTGCGGGCCAGTTCAGTTAGACGAGTGAGGGTTATAAGTTTTTTGCGTGACTCTACTAACGGGTGCGATCATACCAGCACTAATGCACCGGATCCCATCAGAACTCCGCAGTTAAGCGTGCTTGGGCGAGAGTAGTACTAGGATGGGTGACCTCCTGGGAAGTCCTCGTGTTGCACCCCTCGTTTTACTTTTTTCAATTATTTTTTTGCCGTTATTTATTATTATTTTATTTTTTGCGCCGGTGAGGGGAAGGCTCTTTCCGGCGCGCACGCGATGGCCACCTAGCGGAGCTGGGTGAGCACATTTTCGGGCTCAAAATCCATCGTTTTGACCTCCAGGCACGCCGTTTCCATGCGTACTCTACACTGAAAGCGTTTTTAAGGAGTTTTCGGCTCATTCTATTGCATTTAATCGTTGTATTGTGTGTTTTATTTATTGGGTGGCACGTGGACACGTCTGAGCACCGGATCCCATCACTGTGCGGGCCAGTTCAGTTAGACGAGTGAGGGTTATAAGTTTTTTGCGTGACTCTACTAACGGGTGCGATCATACCAGCACTAATGCACCGGATCCCATCAGAACTCCGCAGTTAAGCGTGCTTGGGCGAGAGTAGTACTAGGATGGGTGACCTCCTGGGAAGTCCTCGTGTTGCACCCCTCGTTTTACCTTTTTCAATTATTTTTTTGCCGTTATTTATTATTATTTTATTTTTTGCGCCGGTGAGGGGAAGGCTCTTTCCGGCGCGCACGCGATGGCCACCTAGCGGAGCTGGGTGAGCACATTTTCGGGCTCAAAATCCATCGTTTTGACCTCCAGGCACGCCGTTTCCATGCGTACTCTACACTGAAAGCGTTTTTAAGGAGTTTTCGGCTCATTCTATTGCATTTAATCGTTGTATTGTGTGTTTTATTTATTGGGTGGCACGTGGACACGTCTGAGCACCGGATCCCATCACTGTGCGGGCCAGTTCAGTTAGACGAGTGAGGGTTATAAGTTTTTTGCGTGACTCTACTAACGGGTGCGATCATACCAGCACTAATGCACCGGATCCCATCAGAACTCCGCAGTTAAGCGTGCTTGAGCGAGAGTAGTACTAGGATGGGTGACCTCCTGGGAAGTCCTCGTGTTGCACCCCTCGTTTTACTTTTTTCAATTATTTTTTTGCCGTTATTTATTATTATTTTATTTTTTGCGCCGGTGAGGGGAAGGCTCTTTCCGGCGCGCACGCGATGGCCACCTAGCGGAGCTGGGTGAGCACATTTTCGGGCTCAAAATCCATCGTTTTGACCTCCAGGCACGCCGTTTCCATGCGTACTCTACACTGAAAGCGTTTTTAAGGAGTTTTCGGCTCATTCTATTGCATTTAATCGTTGTATTGTGTGTTTTATTTATTGGGTGGCACGTGGACACGTCTGAGCACCGGATCCCATCACTGTGCGGGCCAGTTCAGTTAGACGAGTGAGGGTTATAAGTTTTTTGCGTGACTCTACTAACGGGTGCGATCATACCAGCACTAATGCACCGGATCCCATCAGAACTCCGCAGTTAAGCGTGCTTGGGCGAGAGTAGTACTAGGATGGGTGACCTCCTGGGAAGTCCTCGTGTTGCACCCCTCGTTTTACCTTTTTCAATTATTTTTTTGCCGTTATTTATTATTATTTTATTTTTTGCGCCGGTGAGGGGAAGGCTCTTTCCGGCGCGCACGCGATGGCCACCTAGCGGAGCTGGGTGAGCACATTTTCGGGCTCAAAATCCATCGTTTTGACCTCCAGGCACGCCGTTTCCATGCGTACTCTACACTGAAAGCGTTTTTAAGGAGTTTTCGGCTCATTCTATTGCATTTAATCGTTGTATTGTGTGTTTTATTTATTGGGTGGCACGTGGACACGTCTGAGCACCGGATCCCATCACTGTGCGGGCCAGTTCAGTTAGACGAGTGAGGGTTATAAGTTTTTTGCGTGACTCTACTAACGGGTGCGATCATACCAGCACTAATGCACCGGATCCCATCAGAACTCCGCAGTTAAGCGTGCTTGAGCGAGAGTAGTACTAGGATGGGTGACCTCCTGGGAAGTCCTCGTGTTGCACCCCTCGTTTTACTTTTTTCAATTATTTTTTTGCCGTTATTTATTATTATTTTATTTTTTGCGCCGGTGAGGGGAAGGCTCTTTCCGGCGCGCACGCGATGGCCACCTAGCGGAGCTGGGTGAGCACATTTTCGGGCTCAAAATCCATCGTTTTGACCTCCAGGCACGCCGTTTCCATGCGTACTCTACACTGAAAGCGTTTTTAAGGAGTTTTCGGCTCATTCTATTGCATTTAATCGTTGTATTGTGTGTTTTATTTATTGGGTGGCACGTGGACACGTCTGAGCACCGGATCCCATCACTGTGCGGGCCAGTTCAGTTAGACGAGTGAGGGTTATAAGTTTTTTGCGTGACTCTACTAACGGGTGCGATCATACCAGCACTAATGCACCGGATCCCATCAGAACTCCGCAGTTAAGCGTGCTTGGGCGAGAGTAGTACTAGGATGGGTGACCTCCTGGGAAGTCCTCGTGTTGCACCCCTCGTTTTACCTTTTTCAATTATTTTTTTGCCGTTATTTATTATTATTTTATTTTTTGCGCCGGTGAGGGGAAGGCTCTTTCCGGCGCGCACGCGATGGCCACCTAGCGGAGCTGGGTGAGCACATTTTCGGGCTCAAAATCCATCGTTTTGACCTCCAGGCACGCCGTTTCCATGCGTACTCTACACTGAAAGCGTTTTTAAGGAGTTTTCGGCTCATTCTATTGCATTTAATCGTTGTATTGTGTGTTTTATTTATTGGGTGGCACGTGGACACGTCTGAGCACCGGATCCCATCACTGTGCGGGCCAGTTCAGTTAGACGAGTGAGGGTTATAAGTTTTTTGCGTGACTCTACTAACGGGTGCGATCATACCAGCACTAATGCACCGGATCCCATCAGAACTCCGCAGTTAAGCGTGCTTGGGCGAGAGTAGTACTAGGATGGGTGACCTCCTGGGAAGTCCTCGTGTTGCACCCCTCGTTTTACTTTTTTCAATTATTTTTTTGCCGTTATTTATTATTATTTTATTTTTTGCGCCGGTGAGGGGAAGGCTCTTTCCGGCGCGCACGCGATGGCCACCTAGCGGAGCTGGGTGAGCACATTTTCGGGCTCAAAATCCATCGTTTTGACCTCCAGGCACGCCGTTTCCATGCGTACTCTACACTGAAAGCGTTTTTAAGGAGTTTTCGGCTCATTCTATTGCATTTAATCGTTGTATTGTGTGTTTTATTTATTGGGTGGCACGTGGACACGTCTGAGCACCGGATCCCATCACTGTGCGGGCCAGTTCAGTTAGACGAGTGAGGGTTATAAGTTTTTTGCGTGACTCTACTAACGGGTGCGATCATACCAGCACTAATGCACCGGATCCCATCAGAACTCCGCAGTTAAGCGTGCTTGGGCGAGAGTAGTACTAGGATGGGTGACCTCCTGGGAAGTCCTCGTGTTGCACCCCTCGTTTTACCTTTTTCAATTATTTTTTTGCCGTTATTTATTATTATTTTATTTTTTGCGCCGGTGAGGGGAAGGCTCATTCCGGCGCGCACGCGATGGCCACCTAGCGGAGCTGGGTGAGCACATTTTCGGGCTCAAAATCCATCGTTTTGACCTCCAGGCACGCTGTTTCCATGCGTACTCTACACTGAAAGCGTTTTTAAGGAGTTTTCGGCTCATTCTATTGCATTTAATCGTTGTATTGTGTGTTTTATTTATTGGGTGGCACGTGGACACGTATGAGCACCGGATCCCATCACTGTGCGGGCCAGTTCAGTTAGACGAGTGAGGGTTATAAGTTTTTTGCGTGACTCTACTAACGGGTGCGATCATACCAGCACTAATGCACCGGATCCCATCAGAACTCCGCAGTTAAGCGTGCTTGGGCGAGAGTAGTACTAGGATGGGTGACCTCCTGGGAAGTCCTCGTGTTGCACCCCTCGTTTTACTTTTTTCAATTATTTTTTTGCCGTTATTTATTATTATTTTATTTTTTGCGCCGGTGAGGGGAAGGCTCTTTCCGGCGCGCACGCGATGGCCACCTAGCGGAGCTGGGTGAGCACATTTTCGGGCTCAAAATCCATCGTTTTGACCTCCAGGCACGCCGTTTCCATGCGTACTCTACACTGAAAGCGTTTTTAAGGAGTTTTCGGCTCATTCTATTGCATTTAATCGTTGTATTGTGTGTTTTATTTATTGGGTGGCACGTGGACACGTCTGAGCACCGGATCCCATCACTGTGCGGGCCAGTTCAGTTAGACGAGTGAGGGTTATATGTTTTTTGCGTGACTCTACTAACGGGTGCGATCATACCAGCACTAATGCACCGGATCCCATCAGAACTCCGCAGTTAAGCGTGCTTGGGCGAGAGTAGTACTAGGATGGGTGACCTCCTGGGAAGTCCTCGTGTTGCACCCCTCGTTTTACTTTTTTCAATTATTTTTTTGCCGTTATTTATTATTATTTTATTTTTTGCGCCGGTGAGGGGAAGGCTCTTTCCGGCGCGCACGCGATGGCCACCTAGCGGAGCTGGGTGAGCACATTTTCGGGCTCAAAATCCATCATTTTGACCTCCAGGCACGCCGTTTCCATGCGTACTCTACACTGAAAGCGTTTTTAAGGAGTTTTCGGCTCATTCTATTGCATTTAATCGTTGTATTGTGTGTTTTATTTATTGGGTGGCACGTGGACACGTCTGAGCACCGGATCCCATCACTGTGCGGGCCAGTTCAGTTAGACGAGTGAGGGTTATAAGTTTTTTGCGTGACTCTACTAACGGGTGCGATCATACCAGCACTAATGCACCGGATCCCATCAGAACTCCGCAGTTAAGCGTGCTTGGGCGAGAGTAGTACTAGGATGGGTGACCTCCTGGGAAGTCCTCGTGTTGCACCCCTCGTTTTACCTTTTTCAATTATTTTTTTGCCGTTATTTATTATTATTTTATTTTTTGCGCCGGTGAGGGGAAGGCTCTTTCCGGCGCGCACGCGATGGCCACCTAGCGGAGCTGGGTGAGCACATTTTCGGGCTCAAAATCCATCGTTTTGACCTCCAGGCACGCCGTTTCCATGCGTACTCTACACTGAAAGCGTTTTTAAGGAGTTTTCGGCTCATTCTATTGCATTTAATCGTTGTATTGTGTGTTTTATTTATTGGGTGGCACGTGGACACGTCTGAGCACCGGATCCCATCACTGTGCGGGCCAGTTCAGTTAGACGAGTGAGGGTTATAAGTTTTTTGCGTGACTCTACTAACGGGTGCGATCATACCAGCACTAATGCACCGGATCCCATCAGAACTCCGCAGTTAAGCGTGCTTGGGCGAGAGTAGTACTAGGATGGGTGACCTCCTGGGAAGTCCTCGTGTTGCACCCCTCGTTTTACTTTTTTCAATTATTTTTTTGCCGTTATTTATTATTATTTTATTTTTTGCGCCGGTGAGGGGAAGGCTCTTTCCGGCGCGCACGCGATGGCCACCTAGCGGAGCTGGGTGAGCACATTTTCGGGCTCAAAATCCGTCGTTTTGACCTCCAGGCACGCCGTTTCCATGCGTACTCTACACTGAAAGCGTTTTTAAGGAGTTTTCGGCTCATTCTATTGCATTTAATCGTTGTATTGTGTGTTTTATTTATTGGGTGGCACGTGGACACGTCTGAGCACCGGATCCCATCACTGTGCGGGCCAGTTCAGTTAGACGAGTGAGGGTTATAAGTTTTTTGCGTGACTCTACTAACGGGTGCGATCATACCAGCACTAATGCACCGGATCCCATCAGAACTCCGCAGTTAAGCGTGCTTGGGGGAGAGTAGTACTAGGATGGGTGACCTCCTGGGAAGTCCTCGTGTTGCACCCCTCGTTTTACCTTTTTCAATTATTTTTTTGCCGTTATTTATTATTATTTTATTTTTTGCGCCGGTGAGGGGAAGGCTCTTTCCGGCGCGCACGCGATGGCCACCTAGCGGAGCTGGGTGAGCACATTTTCGGGCTCAAAATCCATCGTTTTGACCTCCAGGCACGCCGTTTCCATGCGTACTCTACACTGAAAGCGTTTTTAAGGAGTTTTCGGCTCATTCTATTGCATTTAATCGTTGTATTGTGTGTTTTATTTATTGGGTGGCACGTGGACACGTCTGAGCACCGGATCCCATCACTGTGCGGGCCAGTTCAGTTAGACGAGTGAGGGTTATAAGTTTTTTGCGTGACTCTACTAACGGGTGCGATCATACCAGCACTAATGCACCAGATCCCATCAGAACTCCGCGGTTAAGCGTGCTTGGGCGAGAGTAGTACTAGGATGGGTGACCTCCTGGGAAGTCCTCGTGTTGCACCCCTCGTTTTACTTTTTTCAATTATTTTTTTGCCGTTATTTATTATTATTTTATTTTTTGCGCCGGTGAGGGGAAGGCTCTTTCCGGCGCGCACGCGATGGCCACCTAGCGGAGCTGGGTGAGCACATTTTCGGGCTCAAAATCCATCGTTTTGACCTCCAGGCACGCCGTTTCCATGCGTACTCTACACTGAAAGCGTTTTTAAGGAGTTTTCGGCTCATTCTATTGCATTTAATCGTTGTATTGTGTGTTTTATTTATTGGGTGGCACGTGGACACGTCTGAGCACCGGATCCCATCACTGTGCGGGCCAGTTCAGTTAGACGAGTGAGGGTTATAAGTTTTTTGCGTGACTCTACTAACGGGTGCGATCATACCAGCACTAATGCACCGGATCCCATCAGAACTCCGCAGTTAAGCGTGCTTGGGCGAGAGCAGTACTAGGATGGGTGACCTCCTGGGAAGTCCTCGTGTTGCACCCCTCGTTTTACCTTTTTCAATTATTTTTTTGCCGTTATTTATTATTATTTTATTTTTTGCGCCGGTGAGGGGAAGGCTCTTTCCGGCGCGCACGCGATGGCCACCTAGCGGAGCTGGGTGAGCACATTTTCGGGCTCAAAATCCATCGTTTTGACCTCCAGGCACGCCGTTTCCATGCGTACTCTACACTGAAAGCGTTTTTAAGGAGTTTTCGGCTCATTCTATTGCATTTAATCGTTGTATTGTGTGTTTTATTTATTGAGTGGCACGTGGACACGTCTGAGCACCGGATCCCATCACTGTGCGGGCCAGTTCAGTTAGACGAGTGAGGGTTATAAGTTTTTTGCGTGACTCTACTAACGGGTGCGATCATACCAGCACTAATGCACCGGATCCCATCAGAACTCCGCAGTTAAGCGTGCTTGGGCGAGAGTAGTACTAGGATGGGTGACCTCCTGGGAAGTCCTCGTGTTGCACCCCTCGTTTTACTTTTTTCAATTATTTTTTTGCCGTTATTTATTATTATTTTATTTTTTGCGCCGGTGAGGGGAAGGCTCTTTCCGGCGCGCACGCGATGGCCACCTAGCGGAGCTGGGTGAGCACATTTTCGGGCTCAAAATCCATCGTTTTGACCTCCAGGCACGCCGTTTCCATGCGTACTCTACACTGAAAGCGTTTTTAAGGAGTTTTCGGCTCATTCTATTGCATTTAATCGTTGTATTGTGTGTTTTATTTATTGGGTGGCACGTGGACACGTCTGAGCACCGGATCCCATCACTGTGCGGGCCAGTTCAGTTAGACGAGTGAGGGTTATAAGTTTTTTGCGTGACTCTACTAACGGGTGCGATCATACCAGCACTAATGCACCGGATCCCATCAGAACTCCGCAGTTAAGCGTGCTTGGGCGAGAGTAGTACTAGGATGGGTGACCTCCTGGGAAGTCCTCGTGTTGCACCCCTCGTTTTACCTTTTTCAATTATTTTTTTGCCGTTATTTATTATTATTTTATTTTTTGCGCCGGTGAGGGGAAGGCTCTTTCCGGCGCGCACGCGATGGCCACCTAGCGGAGCTGGGTGAGCACATTTTCGGGCTCAAAATCCATCGTTTTGACCTCCAGGCACGCCGTTTCCATGCGTACTCTACACTGAAAGCGTTTTTAAGGAGTTTTCGGCTCATTCTATTGCATTTAATCGTTGTATTGTGTGTTTTATTTATTGGGTGGCACGTGGACACGTCTGAGCACCGGATCCCATCACTGTGCGGGCCAGTTCAGTTAGACGAGTGAGGGTTATAAGTTTTTTGCGTGACTCTACTAACGGGTGCGATCATACCAGCACTAATGCACCGGATCCCATCAGAACTCCGCAGTTAAGCGTGCTTGGGCGAGAGTAGTACTAGGATGGGTGACCTCCTGGGAAGTCCTCGTGTTGCACCCCTCGTTTTACTTTTTTCAATTATTTTTTTGCCGTTATTTATTATTATTTTATTTTTTGCGCCGGTGAGGGGAAGGCTCATTCCGGCGCGCACGCGATGGCCACCTAGCGGAGCTGGGTGAGCACATTTTCGGGCTCAAAATCCATCGTTTTGACCTCCAGGCACGCCGTTTCCATGCGTACTCTACACTGAAAGCGTTTTTAAGGAGTTTTCGGCTCATTCTATTGCATTTAATCGTTGTATTGTGTGTTTTATTTATTGGGTGGCACGTGGACACGTCTGAGCACCGGATCCCATCACTGTGCGGGCCAGTTCAGTTAGACGAGTGAGGGTTATAAGTTTTTTGCGTGACTCTACCAACGGGTGCGATCATACCAGCACTAATGCACCGGATCCCATCAGAACTCCGCAGTTAAGCGTGCTTGGGCGAGAGTAGTACTAGGATGGGTGACCTCCTGGGAAGTCCTCGTGTTGCACCCCTCGTTTTACTTTTTTCAATTATTTTTTTGCCGTTATTTATTATTATTTTATTTTTTGCGCCGGTGAGGGGAAGGCTCTTTCCGGCGCGCACGCGATGGCCACCTAGCGGAGCTGGGTGAGCACATTTTCGGGCTCAAAATCCATCGTTTTGACCTCCAGGCACGCCGTTTCCATGCGTACTCTACACTGAAAGCGTTTTTAAGGAGTTTTCGGCTCATTCTATTGCATTTAATCGTTGTATTGTGTGTTTTATTTATTGGGTGGCACGTGGACACGTCTGAGCACCGGATCCCATCACTGTGCGGGCCAGTTCAGTTAGACGAGTGAGGGTTATAAGTTTTTTGCGTGACTCTACTAACGGGTGCGATCATACCAGCACTAATGCACCGGATCCCATCAGAACTCCGCAGTTAAGCGTGCTTGGGCGAGAGTAGTACTAGGATGGGTGACCTCCTGGGAAGTCCTCGTGTTGCACCCCTCGTTTTACTTTTTTCAATTATTTTTTTGCCGTTATTTATTATTATTTTATTTTTTGCGCCGGTGAGGGGAAGGCTCTTTCCGGCGCGCACGCGATGGCCACCTAGCGGAGCTGGGTGAGCACATTTTCGGGCTCAAAATCCATCGTTTTGACCTCCAGGCACGCCGTTTCCATGCGTACTCTACACTGAAAGCGTTTTTAAGGAGTTTTCGGCTCATTCTATTGCATTTAATCGTTGTATTGTGTGTTTTATTTATTGGGTGGCACGTGGACACGTCTGAGCACCGGATCCCATCACTGTGCGGGCCAGTTCAGTTAGACGAGTGAGGGTTATAAGTTTTTTGCGTGACTCTACTAACGGGTGCGATCATACCAGCACTAATGCACCGGATCCCATCAGAACTCCGCAGTTAAGCGTGCTTGGGCGAGAGTAGTACTAGGATGGGTGACCTCCTGGGAAGTCCTCGTGTTGCACCCCTCGTTTTACCTTTTTCAATTATTTTTTTGCCGTTATTTATTATTATTTTATTTTTTGCGCCGGTGAGGGGAAGGCTCTTTCCGACGCGCACGCGATGGCCACCTAGCGGAGCTGGGTGAGCACATTTTCGGGCTCAAAATCCATCGTTTTGACCTCCAGGCACGCCGTTTCCATGCGTACTCTACACTGAAAGCGTTTTTAAGGAGTTTTCGGCTCATTCTATTGCATTTAATCGTTGTATTGTGTGTTTTATTTATTGGGTGGCACGTGGACACGTCTGAGCACCGGATCCCATCACTGTGCGGGCCAGTTCAGTTAGACGAGTGAGGGTTATAAGTTTTTTGCGTGACTCTACTAACGGGTGCGATCATACCAGCACTAATGCACCGGATCCCATCAGAACTCCGCAGTTAAGCGTGCTTGGGCGAGAGTAGTACTAGGATGGGTGACCTCCTGGGAAGTCCTCGTGTTGCACCCCTCGTTTTACTTTTTTCAATTATTTTTTTGCCGTTATTTATTATTATTTTATTTTTTGCGCCGGTGAGGGGAAGGCTCTTTCCGGCGCGCACGCGATGGCCACCTAGCGGAGCTGGGTGAGCACATTTTCGGGCTCAAAATCCATCGTTTTGACCTCCAGGCGCGCCGTTTCCATGCGTACTCTACACTGAAAGCGTTTTTAAGGAGTTTTCGGCTCATTCTATTGCATTTAATCGTTGTATTGTGTGTTTTATTTATTGGGTGGCACGTGGACACGTCTGAGCACCGGATCCCATCACTGTGCGGGCCAGTTCTGTTAGACGAGTGAGGGTTATAAGTTTTTTGCGTGACTCTACTAACGGGTGCGATCATACCAGCACTAATGCACCGGATCCCATCAGAACTCCGCAGTTAAGCGTGCTTGGGCGAGAGTAGTACTAGGATGGGTGACCTCCTGGGAAGTCCTCGTGTTGCACCCCTCGTTTTACCTTTTTCAATTATTTTTTTGCCGTTATTTATTATTATTTTATTTTTTGCGCCGGTGAGGGGAAGGCTCTTTCCGGCGCGCACGCGATGGCCACCTAGCGGAGCTGGGTGAGCACATTTTCGGGCTCAAAATCCATCGTTTTGACCTCCAGGCACGCCGTTTCCATGCGTACTCTACACTGAAAGCGTTTTTAAGGAGTTTTCGGCTCATTCTATTGCATTTAATCGTTGTATTGTGTGTTTTATTTATTGGGTGGCACGTGGACACGTCTGAGCACCGGATCCCATCACTGTGCGGGCCAGTTCAGTTAGACGAGTGAGGGTTATAAGTTTTTTGCGTGACTCTACTAACGGGTGCGATCATACCAGCACTAATGCACCGGATCCCATCAGAACTCCGCAGTTAAGCGTGCTTGGGCGAGAGTAGTACTAGGATGGGTGACCTCCTGGGAAGTCCTCGTGTTGCACCCCTCGTTTTACTTTTTTCAATTATTTTTTTGCCGTTATTTATTATTATTTTATTTTTTGCGCCGGTGAGGGGAAGGCTCTTTCCGGCGCGCACGCGATGGCCACCTAGCGGAGCTGGGTGAGCACATTTTCGGGCTCAAAATCCATCGTTTTGACCTCCAGGCACGCCGTTTCCATGCGTACTCTACACTGAAAGCGTTTTTAAGGAGTTTTCGGCTCATTCTATTTCATTTAATCGTTGTATTGTGTGTTTTATTTATTGGGTGGCACGTGGACACGTCTGAGCACCGGATCCCATCACTGTGCGGGCCAGTTCAGTTAGACGAGTGAGGGTTATAAGTTTTTTGCGTGACTCTACTAACGGGTGCGATCATACCAGCACTAATGCACCGGATCCCATCAGAACTCCGCAGTTAAGCGTGCTTGGGCGAGAGTAGTACTAGGATGGGTGACCTCCTGGGAAGTCCTCGTGTTGCACCCCTCGTTTTACCTTTTTCAATTATTTTTTTGCCGTTATTTATTATTATTTTATTTTTTGCGCCGGTGAGGGGAAGGCTCTTTCCGGCGCGCACGCGATGGCCACCTAGCGGAGCTGGGTGAGCACATTTTCGGGCTCAAAATCCATCGTTTTGACCTCCAGGCACGCCGTTTCCATGCGTACTCTACACTGAAAGCGTTTTTAAGGAGTTTTCGGCTCATTCTATTGCATTTAATCGTTGTATTGTGTGTTTTATTTATTGGGTGGCACGTGGACACGTCTGAGCACCGGATCCCATCACTGTGCGGGCCAGTTCAGTTAGACGAGTGAGGGTTATAAGTTTTTTGCGTGACTCTACTAACGGGTGCGATCATACCAGCACTAATGCACAGGATCCCATCAGAACTCCGCAGTTAAGCGTGCTTGGGCGAGAGTAGTACTAGGATGGGTGACCTCCTGGGAAGTCCTCGTGTTGCACCCCTCGTTTTACCTTTTTCAATTATTTTTTTGCCGTTATTTATTATTATTTTATTTTTTGCGCCGGTGAGGGGAAGGCTCTTTCCGGCGCGCACGCGATGGCCACCTAGCGGAGCTGGGTGAGCACATTTTCGGGCTCAAAATCCATCATTTTGACCTCCAGGCACGCCGTTTCCATGCGTACTCTACACTGAAAGCGTTTTTAAGGAGTTTTCGGCTCATTCTATTGCATTTAATCGTTGTATTGTGTGTTTTATTTATTGGGTGGCACGTGGACACGTCTGAGCACCGGATCCCATCACTGTGCGGGCCAGTTCAGTTAGACGAGTGAGGGTTATAAGTTTTTTGCGTGACTCTACTAACGGGTGCGATCATACCAGCACTAATGCACCGGATCCCATCAGAACTCCGCAGCTAAGCGTGCTTGGGCGAGAGTAGTACTAGGATGGGTGACCTCCTGGGAAGTCCTCGTGTTGCACCCCTCGTTTTACTTTTTTCAATTATTTTTTTGCCGTTATTTATTATTATTTTATTTTTTGCGCCGGTGAGGGGAAGGCTCTTTCCGGCGCGCACGCGATGGCCACCTAGCGGAGCTGGGTGAGCACATTTTCGGGCTCAAAATCCATCGTTTTGACCTCCAGGCACGCCGTTTCCATGCGTACTCTACACTGAAAGCGTTTTTAAGGAGTTTTCGGCTCATTCTATTGCATTTAATCGTTGTATTGTGTGTTTTATTTATTGGGTGGCACGTGGACACGTCTGAGCACCGGATCCCATCACTGTGCGGGCCAGTTCAGTTAGACGAGTGAGGGTTATAAGTTTTTTGCGTGACTCTACTAACGGGTGCGATCATACCAGCACTAATGCACCGGATCCCATCAGAACTCCGCAGTTAAGCGTGCTTGGGTGAGAGTAGTACTAGGATGGGTGACCTCCTGGGAAGTCCTCGTGTTGCACCCCTCGTTTTACGTTTTTCAATTATTTTTTTGCCGTTATTTATTATTATTTTATTTTTTGCGCCGGTGAGGGGAAGGCTCTTTCCGGCGCGCACGCGATGGCCACCTAGCGGAGCTGGGTGAGCACATTTTCGGGCTCAAAATCCATCGTTTTGACCTCCAGGCACGCCGTTTCCATGCGTACTCTACACTGAAAGCGTTTTTAAGGAGTTTTCGGCTCATTCTATTGCATTTAATCGTTGTATTGTGTGTTTTATTTATTGGGTCGCACGTGGACACGTCTGAGCACCGGATCCCATCACTGTGCGGGCCAGTTCAGTTAGACGAGTGAGGGTTATAAGTTTTTTGCGTGACTCTACTAACGGGTGCGATCATACCAGCACTAATGCACCGGATCCCATCAGAACTCCGCAGTTAAGCGTGCTTGGGCGAGAGTAGTACTAGGATGGGTGACCTCCTGGGAAGTCCTCGTGTTGCACCCCTCGTTTTACCTTTTTCAATTATTTTTTTGCCGTTATTTATTATTATTTTATTTTTTGCGCCGGTGAGGGGAAGGCTCTTTCCGGCGCGCACGCGATGGCCACCTAGCGGAGCTGGGTGAGCACATTTTCGGGCTCAAAATCCATCGTTTTGACCTCCAGGCACGCCGTTTCCATGCGTACTCTACACTGAAAGCGTTTTTAAGGAGTTTTCGGCTCATTCTATTGCATTTAATCGTTGTATTGTGTGTTTTATTTATTGGGTGGCACATGGACACGTCTGAGCACCGGATCCCATCACTGTGCGGGCCAGTTCAGTTAGACGAGTGAGGGTTATAAGTTTTTTGCGTGACTCTACTAACGGGTGCGATCATACCAGCACTAATGCACCGGATCCCATCAGAACTCCGCAGTTAAGCGTGCTTGGGCGAGAGTAGTACTAGGATGGGTGACCTCCTGGGAAGTCCTCGTGTTGCACCCCTCGTTTTACTTTTTTCAATTATTTTTTTGCCGTTATTTATTATTATTTTATTTTTTGCGCCGGTGAGGGTAAGGCTCTTTCCGGCGCGCACGCGATGGCCACCTAGCGGAGCTGGGTGAGCACATTTTCGGGCTCAAAATCCATCGTTTTGACCTCCAGGCACGCCGTTTCCATGCGTACTCTACACTGAAAGCGTTTTTAAGGAGTTTTCGGCTCATTCTATTGCATTTAATCGTTGTATTGTGTGTTTTATTTATTGGGTGGCACGTGGACACGTCTGAGCACCGGATCCCATCACTGTGCGGGCCAGTTCAGTTAGACGAGTGAGGGTTATAAGTTTTTTTCGTGACTCTACTAACGGGTGCGATCATACCAGCACTAATGCACCGGATCCCATCAGAACTCCGCAATTAAGCGTGCTTGGGCGAGAGTAGTACTAGGATGGGTGACCTCCTGGGAAGTCCTCGTGTTGCACCCCTCGTTTTCCCTTTTTCAATTATTTTTTTGCCGTTATTTATTATTATTTTATTTTTTGCGCCGGTGAGGGGAAGGCTCTTTCCGGCGCGCACGCGATGGCCACCTAGCGGAGCTGGGTGAGCACATTTTCGAGCTCAAAATCCATCGTTTTGACCTCCAGGCACGCCGTTTCCATGCGTACTCTACACTGAAAGCGTTTTTAAGGAGTTTTCGGCTCATTCTATTGCATTTAATCGTTGTATTGTGTGTTTTATTTATTGGGTGGCACGTGGACACGTCTGAGCACCGGATCCCATCACTGTGCGGGCCAGTTCAGTTAGACGAGTGAGGGTTATAAGTTTTTTGCGTGACTCTACTAACGGGTGCGATCATACCAGCACTAATGCACCGGATCCCATCAGAACTCCGCAGTTAAGCGTGCTTGGGCGAGAGTAGTACCAGGATGGGTGACCTCCTGGGAAGTCCTCGTGTTGCACCCCTCGTTTTACTTTTTTCAATTATTTTTTTGCCGTTATTTATTATTATTTTATTTTTTGCGCCGGTGAGGGGAAGGCTCTTTCCGGCGCGCACGCGATGGCCACCTAGCGGAGCTGGGTGAGCACATTTTCGGGCTCAAAATCCATCGTTTTGACCTGCAGGCACGCCGTTTCCATGCGTACTCTACACTGAAAGCGTTTTTAAGGAGTTTTCGGCTCATTCTATTGCATTTAATCGTTGTATTGTGTGTTTTATTTATTGGGTGGCACGTGGACACGTCTGAGCACCGGATCCCATCACTGTGCGGGCCAGTTCAGTTAGACGAGTGAGGGTTATAAGTTTTTTGCGTGACTCTACTAACGGGTGCGATCATACCAGCACTAATGCACCGGATCCCATCAGAACTCCGCAGTTAAGCGTGCTTGGGCGAGAGTAGTACTAGGATGGGTGACCTCCTGGGAAGTCCTCGTGTTGCACCCCTCGTTTTACTTTTTTCAATTATTTTTTTGCCGTTATTTATTATTATTTTATTTTTTGCGCCGGTGAGGGGAAGGCTCTTTCCGGCGCGCACGCGATGGCCACCTAGCGGAGCTGGGTGAGCACATTTTCGGGCTCAAAATCCATCGTTTTGACCTCCAGGCACGCCGTTTCCATGCGTACTCTACACTGAAAGCGTTTTTAAGGAGTTTTCGGCTCATTCTATTGCATTTAATCGTTGTATTGTGTGTTTTATTTATTGGGTGGCACGTGGACACGTCTGAGCACCGGATCCCATCACTGTGCGGGCCAGTTCAGTTAGACGAGTGAGGGTTATAAGTTTTTTGCGTGACTCTACTAACGGGTGCGATCATACCAGCACTAATGCACCGGATCCCATCAGAACTCCGCAGTTAAGCGTGCTTGGGCGAGAGTAGTACTAGGATGGGTGACCTCCTGGGAAGTCCTCGTGTTGCACCCCTCGTTTTACTTTTTTCAATTATTTTTTTGCCGTTATTTATTATTATTTTATTTTTTGCGCCGGTGAGGGGAAGGCTCATTCCGGCGCGCACGCGATGGCCACCTAGCGGAGCTGGGTGAGCACATTTTCGGGCTCAAAATCCATCGTTTTGACCTCCAGGCACGCCGTTTCCATGCGTACTCTACACTGAAAGCGTTTTTAAGGAGTTTTCGGCTCATTCTATTGCATTTAATCGTTGTATTGTGTGTTTTATTTATTGGGTGGCACGTGGACACGTCTGAGCACCGGATCCCATCACTGTGCGGGCCAGTTCAGTTAGACGAGTGAGGGTTATAAGTTTTTTGCGTGACTCTACTAACGGGTGCGATCATACCAGCACTAATGCACCGGATCCCATCAGAACTCCGCAGTTAAGCGTGCTTGGGCGAGAGTAGTACTAGGATGGGTGACCTCCTGGGAAGTCCTCGTGTTGCACCCCTCGTTTTACTTTTTTCAATTATTTTTTTGCCGTTATTTATTATTATTTTATTTTTTGCGCCGGTGAGGGGAAGGCTCTTTCCGGCGCGCACGCGATGGCCACCTAGCGGAGCTGGGTGAGCACATTTTCGGGCTCAAAATCCATCGTTTTGACCTCCAGGCACGCCGTTTCCATGCGTACTCTACACTGAAAGCGTTTTTAAGGAGTTTTCGGCTCATTCTATTGCATTTAATCGTTGTATTGTGTGTTTTATTTATTGGGTGGCACGTGGACACGTCTGAGCACCGGATCCCATCACTGTGCGGGCCAGTTCAGTTAGACGAGTGAGGGTTATAAGTTTTTTGCGTGACTCTACTAACGGGTGCGATCATACCAGCACTAATGCACCGGATCCCATCAGAACTCCGCAGTTAAGCGTGCTTGGGCGAGAGTAGTACTAGGATGGGTGACCTCCTGGGAAGTCCTCGTGTTGCACCCCTCGTTTTACTTTTTTCAATTATTTTTTTGCCGTTATTTATTATTATTTTATTTTTTGCGCCGGTGAGGGGAAGGCTCATTCCGGCGCGCACGCGATGGCCACCTAGCGGAGCTGGGTGAGCACATTTTCGGGCTCAAAATCCATCGTTTTGACCTCCAGGCACGCCGTTTCCATGCGTACTCTACACTGAAAGCGTTTTTAAGGAGTTTTCGGCTCATTCTATTGCATTTAATCGTTGTATTGTGTGTTTTATTTATTGGGTGGCACGTGGACACGTCTGAGCACCGGATCCCATCACTGTGCGGGCCAGTTCAGTTAGACGAGTGAGGGTTATAAGTTTTTTGCGTGACTCTACTAACGGGTGCGATCATACCAGCACTAATGCACCGGATCCCATCAGAACTCCGCAGCTAAGCGTGCTTGGGCGAGAGTAGTACTAGGATGGGTGACCTCCTGGGAAGTCCTCGTGTTGCACCCCTCGTTTTACTTTTTTCAATTATTTTTTTGCCGTTATTTATTATTATTTTATTTTTTGCGCCGGTGAGGGGAAGGCTCATTCCGGCGCGCACGCGTTGGCCACCTAGCGGAGCTGGGTGAGCACATTTTCGGGCTCAAAATCCATCGTTTTGACCTCCAGGCACGCCGTTTCCATGCGTACTCTACACTGAAAGCGTTTTTAAGGAGTTTCCGGCTCATTCTATTGCATTTAATCGTTGTATTGTGTGTTTTATTTATTGGGTGGCACGTGGACACGTCTGAGCACCGGATCCCATCACTGTGCGGGCCAGTTCAGTTAGACGAGTGAGGGTTATAAGTTTTTTGCGTGACTCTACTAACGGGTGCGATCATACCAGCACTAATGCACCGGATCCCATCAGAACTCCGCAGCTAAGCGTGCTTGGGCGAGAGTAGTACTAGGATGGGTGACCTCCTGGGAAGTCCTCGTGTTGCACCCCTCGTTTTACTTTTTTCAATTATTTTTTTGCCGTTATTTATTATTATTTTATTTTTTGCGCCGGTGAGAGGAAGGCTCATTCCGGCGCGCACGCGATGGCCACCTAGCGGAGCTGGGTGAGCACATTTTCGGGCTCAAAATCCATCGTTTTGACCTCCAGGCACGCCGTTTCCATGCGTACTCTACACTGAAAGCGTTTTTAAGGAGTTTTCGGCTCATTCTATTGCATTTAATCGTTGTATTGTGTGTTTTATTTATTGGGTGGCACGTGGACACGTCTGAGCACCGGATCCCATCACTGTGCGGGCCAGTTCAGTTAGACGAGTGAGGGTTATAAGTTTTTTGCGTGACTCTACTAACGGGTGCGATCATACCAGCACTAATGCACCAGATCCCATCAGAACTCCGCGGTTAAGCGTGCTTGGGCGAGAGTAGTACTAGGATGGGTGACCTCCTGGGAAGTCCTCGTGTTGCACCCCTCGTTTTACTTTTTTCAATTATTTTTTTGCCGTTATTTATTATTATTTTATTTTTTGCGCCGGTGAGGGGAAGGCTCATTCCGGCGCGCACGCGATGGCCACCTAGCGGAGCTGGGTGAGCACATTTTCGGGCTCAAAATCCATCGTTTTGACCTCCAGGCACGCCGTTTCCATGCGTACTCTACACTGAAAGCGTTTTTAAGGAGTTTTCGGCTCATTCTATTGCATTTAATCGTTGTATTGTGTGTTTTATTTATTGGGTGGCACGTGGACACGTCTGAGCACCGGATCCCATCACTGTGCGGGCCAGTTCAGTTAGACGAGTGAGGGTTATAAGTTTTTTGCGTGACTCTACTAACGGGTGCGATCATACCAGCACTAATGCACCGGATCCCATCAGAACTCCGCAGTTAAGCGTGCTTGGGCGAGAGTAGTACTAGGATGGGTGACCTCCTGGGAAGTCCTCGTGTTGCACCCCTCGTTTTACTTTTTTCAATTATTTTTTTGCCGTTATTTATTATTATTTTATTTTTTGCGCCGGTGAGGGGAAGGCTCTTTCCGGCGCGCACGCGATGGCCACCTAGCGGAGCTGGGTGAGCACATTTTCGGGCTCAAAATCCATCGTTTTGACCTCCAGGCACGCCGTTTCCATGCGTACTCTACACTGAAAGCGTTTTTAAGGAGTTTTCGGCTCATTCTATTGCATTTAATCGTTGTATTGTGTGTTTTATTTATTGGGTGGCACGTGGACACGTCTGAGCACCGGATCCCATCACTGTGCGGGCCAGTTCAGTTAGACGAGTGAGGGTTATAAGTTTTTTGCGTGACTCTACTAACGGGTGCGATCATACCAGCACTAATGCACCGGATCCCATCAGAACTCCGCAGTTAAGCGTGCTTGGGCGAGAGTAGTACTAGGATGGGTGACCTCCTGGGAAGTCCTCGTGTTGCACCCCTCGTTTTACTTTTTTCAATTATTTTTTTGCCGTTATTTATTATTATTTTATTTTTTGCGCCGGTGAGGGGAAGGCTCATTCCGGCGCGCACGCGATGGCCACCTAGCGGAGCTGGGTGAGCACATTTTCGGGCTCAAAATCCATCGTTTTGACCTCCAGGCACGCCGTTTCCATGCGTACTCTACACTGAAAGCGTTTTTAAGGAGTTTTCGGCTCATTCTATTGCATTTAATCGTTGTATTGTGTGTTTTATTTATTGGGTGGCACGTGGACACGTCTGAGCACCGGATCCCATCACTGTGCGGGCCAGTTCAGTTAGACGAGTGAGGGTTATAAGTTTTTTGCGTGACTCTACTAACGGGTGCGATCATACCAGCACTAATGCACCGGATCCCATCAGAACTCCGCAGCTAAGCGTGCTTGGGCGAGAGTAGTACTAGGATGGGTGACCTCCTGGGAAGTCCTCGTGTTGCACCCCTCGTTTTACTTTTTTCAATTATTTTTTTGCCGTTATTTATTATTATTTTATTTTTTGCGCCGGTGAGGGGAAGGCTCTTTCCGGCGCGCACGCGATGGCCACCTAGCGGAGCTGGATGAGCACATTTTCGGGCTCAAAATCCATCGTTTTGACCTCCAGGCACGCCGTTTCCATGCGTACTCTACACTGAAAGCGTTTTTAAGGAGTTTCCGGCTCATTCTATTGCATTTAATCGTTGTATTGTGTGTTTTATTTATTGGGTGGCACGTGGACACGTCTGAGCACCGGATCCCATCACTGTGCGGGCCAGTTCAGTTAGACGAGTGAGGGTTATAAGTTTTTTGCGTGACTCTACTAACGGGTGCGATCATACCAGCACTAATGCACCGGATCCCATCAGAACTCCGCAGCTAAGCGTGCTTGGGCGAGAGTAGTACTAGGATGGGTGACCTCCTGGGAAGTCCTCGTGTTGCACCCCTCGTTTTACTTTTTTCAATTATTTTTTTGCCGTTATTTATTATTATTTTATTTTTTGCGCCGGTGAGAGGAAGGCTCATTCCGGCGCGCACGCGATGGCCACCTAGCGGAGCTGGGTGAGCACATTTTCGGGCTCAAAATCCATCGTTTTGACCTCCAGGCACGCCGTTTCCATGCGTACTCTACACTGAAAGCGTTTTTAAGGAGTTTCCGGCTCATTCTATTGCATTTAATCGTTGTATTGTGTGTTTTATTTATTGGGTGGCACGTGGACACGTCTGAGCACCGGATCCCATCACTGTGCGGGCCAGTTCAGTTAGACGAGTGAGGGTTATAAGTTTTTCGCGTGACTCTACTAACGGGTGCGATCATACCAGCACTAATGCACCGGATCCCATCAGAACTCCGCAGTTAAGCGTGCTTGGGCGAGAGTAGTACTAGGATGGGTGACCTCCTGGGAAGTCCTCGTGTTGCACCCCTCGTTTTACTTTTTTCAATTATTTTTTTGCCGTTATTTATTATTATTTTATTTTTTGCGCCGGTGAGGGGAAGGCTCTTTCCGGCGCGCACGCGATGGCCACCTAGCGGAGCTGGGTGAGCACATTTTCGGGATCAAAATCCATCGTTTTGACCTCCAGGCACGCCGTTTCCTTGCGTACTCTACACTGAAAGCGTTTTTAAGGAGTTTTCGGCTCATTCTATTGCATTTAATCGTTGTATTGTGTGTTTTATTTATTGGGTGGCACGTGGACACGTCTGAGCACCGGATCCCATCACTGTGCGGGCCAGTTCAGTTAGACGAGTGAGGGTTATAAGTTTTTTGCGTGACTCTACTAACGGGTGCGATCATACCAGCACTAATGCACCGGATCCCATCAGAACTCCGCAGTTAAGCGTGCTTGGGCGAGAGTAGTACTAGGATGGGTGACCTCCTGGGAAGTCCTCGTGTTGCACCCCTCGTTTTACTTTTTTCAATTATTTTTTTGCCGTTATTTATTATTATTTTATTTTTTGCGCCGGTGAGGGGAAGGCTCATTCCGGCGCGCACGCGATGGCCACCTAGCGGAGCTGGGTGAGCACATTTTCGGGCTCAAAATCCATCGTTTTGACCTCCAGGCACGCCGTTTCCATGCGTACTCTACACTGAAAGCGTTTTTAAGGAGTTTCCGGCTCATTCTATTGCATTTAATCGTTGTATTGTGTGTTTTATTTATTGGGTGGCACGTGGACACGTCTGAGCACCGGATCCCATCACTGTGCGGGCCAGTTCAGTTAGACGAGTGAGGGTTATAAGTTTTTTGCGTGACTCTACTAACGGGTGCGATCATACCAGCACTAATGCACCGGATCCCATCAGAACTCCGCAGTTAAGCGTGCTTGGGCGAGAGTAGTACTAGGATGGGTGACCTCCTGGGAAGTCCTCGTGTTGCACCCCTCGTTTTACTTTTTTCAATTATTTTTTTGCCGTTATTTATTATTATTTTATTTTTTGCGCCGGTGAGGGGAAGGCTCATTCCGGCGCGCACGCGATGGCCACCTAGCGGAGCTGGGTGAGCACATTTTCGGGCTCAAAATCCATCGTTTTGACCTCCAGGCACGCCGTTTCCATGCGTACTCTACACTGAAAGCGTTTTTAAGGAGTTTTCGGCTCATTCTACTGCATTTAATCGTTGTATTGTGTGTTTTATTTATTGGGTGGCACGTGGACACGTCTGAGCACCGGATCCCATCACTGTGCGGGCCAGTTCAGTTAGACGAGTGAGGGTTATAAGTTTTTTGCGTGACTCTACTAACGGGTGCGATCATACCAGCACTAATGCACCGGATCCCATCAGAACTCCGCAGCTAAGCGTGCTTGGGCGAGAGTAGTACTAGGATGGGTGACCTCCTGGGAAGTCCTCGTGTTGCACCCCTCGTTTTACTTTTTTCAATTATTTTTTTGCCGTTATTTATTATTATTTTATTTTTTGCGCCGGTGAGGGGAAGGCTCTTTCCGGCGCGCACGCGATGGCCACCTAGCGGAGCTGGGTGAGCACATTTTCGGGCTCAAAATCCATCGTTTTGACCTCCAGGCACGCCGTTTCCATGCGTACTCTACACTGAAAGCGTTTTTAAGGAGTTTCCGGCTCATTCTATTGCATTTAATCGTTGTATTGTGTGTTTTATTTATTGGGTGGCACGTGGACACGTCTGAGCACCGGATCCCATCACTGTGCGGGCCAGTTCAGTTAGACGAGTGAGGGTTATAAGTTTTTTGCGTGACTCTACTAACGGGTGCGATCATACCAGCACTAATGCACCGGATCCCATCAGAACTCCGCAGCTAAGCGTGCTTGGGCGAGAGTAGTACTAGGATGGGTGACCTCCTGGGAAGTCCTCGTGTTGCACCCCTCGTTTTACTTTTTTCAATTATTTTTTTGCCGTTATTTATTATTATTTTATTTTTTGCGCCGGTGAGGGGAAGGCTCTTTCCGGCGCGCACGCGATGGCCACCTAGCGGAGCTGGGTGAGCACATTTTCGGGCTCAAAATCCATCGTTTTGACCTCCAGGCACGCCGTTTCCATGCGTACTCTACACTGAAAGCGTTTTTAAGGAGTTTCCGGCTCATTCTATTGCATTTAATCGTTGTATTGTGTGTTTTATTTATTGGGTGGCACGTGGACACGTCTGAGCACCGGATCCCATCACTGTGCGGGCCAGTTCAGTTAGACGAGTGAGGGTTATAAGTTTTTTGCGTGACTCTACTAACGGGTGCGATCATACCAGCACTAATGCACCGGATCCCATCAGAACTCTGCAGTTAAGCGTGCTTGGGCGAGAGTAGTACTAGGATGGGTGACCTCCTGGGAAGTCCTCGTGTTGCACCCCTCGTTTTACTTTTTTCAATTATTTTTTTGCCGTTATTTATTATTATTTTATTTTTTGCGCCGGTGAGGGGAAGGCTCTTTCCGGCGCGCACGCGATGGCCACCTAGCGGAGCTGGGTGAGCACATTTTCGGGCTCAAAATCCATCGTTTTGACCTCCAGGCACGCCGTTTCCATGCGTACTCTACACTGAAAGCGTTTTTAAGGAGTTTTCGGCTCATTCTATTGCATTTAATCGTTGTATTGTGTGTTTTATTTATTGGGTGGCACGTGGACACGTCTGAGCACCGGATCCCATCACTGTGCGGGCCAGTTCAGTTAGACGAGTGAGGGTTATAAGTTTTTTGCGTGACTCTACTAACGGGTGCGATCATACCAGCACTAATGCACCGGATCCCATCAGAACTCCGCAGTTAAGCGTGCTTGGGCGAGAGTAGTACTAGGATGGGTGACCTCCTGGGAAGTCCTCGTGTTGCACCCCTCGTTTTACTTTTTTCAATTATTTTTTTGCCGTTATTTATTATTATTTTATTTTTTGCGCCGGTGAGGGGAAGGCTCTTTCCGGCGCGCACGCGATGGCCACCTAGCGGAGCTGGGTGAGCACATTTTCGGGCTCAAAATCCATCGTTTTGACCTCCAGGCACGCCGTTTCCATGCGTACTCTACACTGAAAGCGTTTTTAAGGAGTTTCCGGCTCATTCTATTGCATTTAATCGTTGTATTGTGTGTTTTATTTATTGGGTGGCACGTGGACACGTCTGAGCACCGGATCCCATCACTGTGCGGGCCAGTTCAGTTAGACGAGTGAGGGTTATAAGTTTTTTGCGTGACTCTACTAACGGGTGCGATCATACCAGCACTAATGCACCGGATCCCATCAGAACTCCGCAGCTAAGCGTGCTTGGGCGAGAGTAGTACTAGGATGGGTGACCTCCTGGGAAGTCCTCGTGTTGCACCCCTCGTTTTACTTTTTTCAATTATTTTTTTGCCGTTATTTATTATTATTTTATTTTTTGCGCCGGAGAGGGGAAGGCTCTTTCCGGCGCGCACGCGATGGCCACCTAGCGGAGCTGGGTGAGCACATTTTCGGGCTCAAAATCCATCGTTTTGACCTCCAGGCACGCCGTTTCCATGCGTACTCTACACTGAAAGCGTTTTTAAGGAGTTTCCGGCTCATTCTATTGCATTTAATCGTTGTATTGTGTGTTTTATTTGTTGGGTGGCACGTGGACACGTCTGAGCACCGGATCCCATCACTGTGCGGGCCAGTTCAGTTAGACGAGTGAGGGTTATAAGTTTTTTGCGTGACTCTACTAACGGGTGCGATCATACCAGCACTAATGCACCGGATCCCATCAGAACTCCGCAGCTAAGCGTGCTTGGGCGAGAGTAGTACTAGGATGGGTGACCTCCTGGGAAGTCCTCGTGTTGCACCCCTCGTTTTACTTTTTTCAATTATTTTTTTGCCGTTATTTATTATTATTTTATTTTTTGCGCCGGTGAGGGGAAGGCTCTTTCCGGCGCGCACGCGATGGCCACCTAGCGGAGCTGGGTGAGCACATTTTCGGGCTCAAAATCCATCGTTTTGACCTCCAGGCACGCCGTTTCCATGCGTACTCTACACTGAAAGCGTTTTTAAGGAGTTTCCGGCTCATTCTATTGCATTTAATCGTTGTATTGTGTGTTTTATTTATTGGGTGGCACGTGGACACGTCTGAGCACCGGATCCCATCACTGTGCGGGCCAGTTCAGTTAGACGAGTGAGGGTTATAAGTTTTTCGCGTGACTCTACTAACGGGTGCGATCATACCAGCACTAATGCACCGGATCCCATCAGAACTCCGCAGTTAAGCGTGCTTGGGCGAGAGTAGTACTAGGATGGGTGACCTCCTGGGAAGTCCTCGTGTTGCACCCCTCGTTTTACTTTTTTCAATTATTTTTTTGCCGTTATTTATTATTATTTTATTTTTTGCGCCGGTGAGAGGAAGGCTCATTCCGGCGCGCACGCGATGGCCACCTAGCGGAGCTGGGTGAGCACATTTTCGGGCTCAAAATCCATCGTTTTGACCTCCAGGCACGCCGTTTCCATGCGTACTCTACACTGAAAGCGTTTTTAAGGAGTTTTCGGCTCATTCTATTGCATTTAATCGTTGTATTGTGTGTTTTATTTATTGGGTGGCACGTGGACACGTCTGAGCACCGGATCCCATAACTGTGCGGGCCAGTTCAGTTAGACGAGTGAGGGTTATAAGTTTTTCGCGTGACTCTACTAACGGGTGCGATCATACCAGCACTAATGCACCAGATCCCATCAGAACTCCGCGGTTAAGCGTGCTTGGGCGAGAGTAATACTAGGATGGGTGACCTCCTGGGAAGTCCTCGTGTTGCACCCCTCGTTTTACTTTTTTCAATTATTTTTTTGCCGTTATTTATTATTATTTTATTTTTTGCGCCGGTGAGGGGAAGGCTCATTCCGGCGCGCACGCGATGGCCACCTAGCGGAGCTGGGTGAGCACATTTTCGGGCTCAAAATCCATCGTTTTGACCTCCAGGCACGCCGTTTCCATGCGTACTCTACACTGAAAGCGTTTTTAAGGAGTTTTCGGCTCATTCTATTGCATTTAATCGTTGTATTGTGTGTTTTATTTATTGGGTGGCACGTGGACACGTCTGAGCACCGGATCCCATAACTGTGCGGGCCAGTTCAGTTAGACGAGTGAGGGTTATAAGTTTTTTGCGTGACTCTACTAACGGGTGCGATCATACCAGCACTAATGCACCGGATCCCATCAGAACTCCGCAGTTAAGCGTGCTTGGGCGAGAGTAGTACTAGGATGGGTGACCTCCTGGGAAGTCCTCGTGTTGCACCCCTCGTTTTACTTTTTTCAATTATTTTTTTGCCGTTATTTATTATTATTTTATTTTTTGCGCCGGTGAGGGGAAGGCTCTTTCCGGCGCGCACGCGATGGCCACCTAGCGGAGCTGGGTGAGCACATTTTCGGGCTCAAAATCCATCGTTTTGACCTCCAGGCACGCCGTTTCCATGCGTACTCTACACTGAAAGCGTTTTTAAGGAGTTTTCGGCGCATTCTATTGCATTTAATCGTTGTATTGTGTGTTTTATTTATTGGGTGGCACGTGGACACGTCTGAGCACCGGATCCCATCACTGTGCGGGCCAGTTCAGTTAGACGAGTGAGGGTTATAAGTTTTTTGCGTGACTCTACTAACGGGTGCGATCATACCAGCACTAATGCACCGGATCCCATCAGAACTCCGCAGTCAAGCGTGCTTGGGCGAGAGTAGTACTAGGATGGGTGACCTCCTGGGAAGTCCTCGTGTTGCACCCCTCGTTTTACTTTTTTCAATTATTTTTTTGCCGTTATTTATTATTATTTTATTTTTTGCGCCGGTGAGGGGAAGGCTCTTTCCGGCGCGCACGCGATGGCCACCTAGCGGAGCTGGGTGAGCACATTTTCGGGCTCAAAATCCATCGTTTTGACCTCCAGGCACGCCGTTTCCATGCGTACTCTACACTGAAAGCGTTTTTAAGGAGTTTTCGGCTCATTCTATTGCATTTAATCGTTGTATTGTGTGTTTTATTTATTGGGTGGCACGTGGACACGTCTGAGCACCGGATCCCATCACTGTGCGGGCCAGTTCAGTTAGACGAGTGAGGGTTATAAGTTTTTTGCGTGACTCTACTAACGGGTGCGATCATACCAGCACTAATGCACCGGATCCCATCAGAACTCCGCAGTTAAGCGTGCTTGGGCGAGAGTAGTACTAGGATGGGTGACCTCCTGGGAAGTCCTCGTGTTGCACCCCTCGTTTTACTTTTTTCAATTATTTTTTTGCCGTTATTTATTATTATTTTATTTTTTGCGCCGGTGAGGGGAAGGCTCTTTCCGGCGCGCACGCGATGGCCACCTAGCGGAGCTGGGTGAGCACATTTTCGGGCTCAAAATCCATCGTTTTGACCTCCAGGCACGCCGTTTCCATGCGTACTCTACACTGAAAGCGTTTTTAAGGAGTTTTCGGCGCATTCTATTGCATTTAATCGTTGTATTGTGTGTTTTATTTATTGGGTGGCACGTGGACACGTCTGAGCACCGGATCCCATCACTGTGCGGGCCAGTTCAGTTAGACGAGTGAGGGTTATAAGTTTTTTGCGTGACTCTACTAACGGGTGCGATCATACCAGCACTAATGCACCGGATCCCATCAGAACTCCGCAGTCAAGCGTGCTTGGGCGAGAGTAGTACTAGGATGGGTGACCTAATGGGAAGTCCTCGTGTTGCACCCCTCGTTTTACTTTTTTCAATTATTTTTTTGCCGTTATTTATTATTATTTTATTTTTTGCGCCGGTGAGGGGAAGGCTCTTTCCGGCGCGCACGCGATGGCCACCTAGCGGAGCTGGGTGAGCACATTTTCGGGCTCAAAATCCATCGTTTTGACCTCCAGGCACGCCGTTTCCATGCGTACTCTACACTGAAAGCGTTTTTAAGGAGTTTTCGGCTCATTCTATTGCATTTAATCGTTGTATTGTGTGTTTTATTTATTGGGTGGCACGTGGACACGTCTGAGCACCGGATCCCATCACTGTGCGGGCCAGTTCAGTTAGACGAGTGAGGGTTATAAGTTTTTTGCGTGACTCTACTAACGGGTGCGATCATACCAGCACTAATGCACCGGATCCCATCAGAACTCCGCAGTTAAGCGTGCTTGGGCGAGAGTAGTACTAGGATGGGTGACCTCCTGGGAAGTCCTCGTGTTGCACCCCTCGTTTTACTTTTTTCAATTATTTTTTTGCCGTTATTTATTATTATTTTATTTTTTGCGCCGGTGAGGGGAAGGCTCTTTCCGGCGCGCACGCGATGGCCACCTAGCGGAGCTGGGTGAGCACATTTTCGGGCTCAAAATCCATCGTTTTGACCTCCAGGCACGCCGTTTCCATGCGTACTCTACACTGAAAGCGTTTTTAAGGAGTTTTCGGCGCATTCTATTGCATTTAATCGTTGTATTGTGTGTTTTATTTATTGGGTGGCACGTGGACACGTCTGAGCACCGGATCCCATCACTGTGCGGGCCAGTTCAGTTAGACGAGTGAGGGTTATAAGTTTTTTGCGTGACTCTACTAACGGGTGCGATCATACCAGCACTAATGCACCGGATCCCATCAGAACTCCGCAGTCAAGCGTGCTTGGGCGAGAGTAGTACTAGGATGGGTGACCTCCTGGGAAGTCCTCGTGTTGCACCCCTCGTTTTACTTTTTTCAATTATTTTTTTGCCGTTATTTATTATTATTTTATTTTTTGCGCCGGTGAGGGGAAGGCTCTTTCCGGCGCGCACGCGATGGCCACCTAGCGGAGCTGGGTGAGCACATTTTCGGGCTCAAAATCCATCGTTTTGACCTCCAGGCACGCCGTTTCCATGCGTACTCTACACTGAAAGCGTTTTTAAGGAGTTTTCGGCTCATTCTATTGCATTTAATCGTTGTATTGTGTGTTTTATTTATTGGGTGGCACGTGGACACGTCTGAGCACCGGATCCCATCACTGTGCGGGCCAGTTCAGTTAGACGAGTGAGGGTTATAAGTTTTTTGCGTGACTCTACTAACGGGTGCGATCATACCAGCACTAATGCACCGGATCCCATCAGAACTCCGCAGTTAAGCGTGCTTGGGCGAGAGTAGTACTAGGATGGGTGACCTCCTGGGAAGTCCTCGTGTTGCACCCCTCGTTTTACTTTTTTCAATTATTTTTTTGCCGTTATTTATTATTATTTTATTTTTTGCGCCGGTGAGGGGAAGGCTCTTTCCGGCGCGCACGCGATGGCCACCTAGCGGAGCTGGGTGAGCACATTTTCGGGCTCAAAATCCATCGTTTTGACCTCCAGGCACGCCGTTTCCATGCGTACTCTACACTGAAAGCGTTTTTAAGGAGTTTTCGGCTCATTCTATTGCATTTAATCGTTGTATTGTGTGTTTTATTTATTGGGTGGCACGTGGACACGTCTGAGCACCGGATCCCATCACTGTGCGGGCCAGTTCAGTTAGACGAGTGAGGGTTATAAGTTTTTCGCGTGACTCTACTAACGGGTGCGATCATACCAGCACTAATGCACCGGATCCCATCAGAACTCCGCAGTTAAGCGTGCTTGGGCGAGAGTAGTACTAGGATGGGTGACCTCCTGGGAAGTCCTCGTGTTGCACCCCTCGTTTTACTTTTTTCAATTATTTTTTTGCCGTTATTTATTATTATTTTATTTTTTGCGCCGGTGAGGGGAAGGCTCTTTCCGGCGCGCACGCGATGGCCACCTAGCGGAGCTGGGTGAGCACATTTTCGGGCTCAAAATCCATCGTTTTGACCTCCAGGCACGCCGTTTCCATGCGTACTCTACACTGAAAGCGTTTTTAAGGAGTTTTCGGCTCATTCTATTGCATTTAATCGTTGTATTGTGTGTTTTATTTATTGGGTGGCACGTGGACACGTCTGAGCACCGGATCCCATCACTGTGCGGGCCAGTTCAGTTAGACGAGTGAGGGTTATAAGTTTTTCGCGTGACTCTACTAACGGGTGCGATCATACCAGCACTAATGCACCGGATCCCATCAGAACTCCGCAGTTAAGCGTGCTTGGGCGAGAGTAGTACTAGGATGGGTGACCTCCTGGGAAGTCCTCGTGTTGCACCCCTCGTTTTACTTTTTTCAATTATTTTTTTGCCGTTATTTATTATTATTTTATTTTTTGCGCCGGTGAGGGGAAGGCTCATTCCGGCGCGCACGCGATGGCCACCTAGCGGAGCTGGGTGAGCACATTTTCGGGATCAAAATCCATCGTTTTGACCTCCAGGCACGCCGTTTCCATGCGTACTCTACACTGAAAGCGTTTTTAAGGAGTTTTCGGCTCATTCTATTGCATTTAATCGTTGTATTGTGTGTTTTATTTATTGGGTGGCACGTGGACACGTCTGAGCACCGGATCCCATCACTGTGCGGGCCAGTTCAGTTAGACGAGTGAGGGTTATAAGTTTTTTGCGTGACTCTACTAACGGGTGCGATCATACCAGCACTAATGCACCGGATCCCATCAGAACTCCGCAGTCAAGCGTGCTTGGGCGAGAGTAGTACTAGGATGGGTGACCTCCTGGGAAGTCCTCGTGTTGCACCCCTCGTTTTACTTTTTTCAATTATTTTTTTGCCGTTATTTATTATTATTTTATTTTTTGCGCCGGTGAGGGGAAGGCTCTTTCCGGCGCGCACGCGATGGCCACCTAGCGGAGCTGGGTGAGCACATTTTCGGGCTCAAAATCCATCGTTTTGACCTCCAGGCACGCCGTTTCCATGCGTACTCTACACTGAAAGCGTTTTTAAGGAGTTTTCGGCTCATTCTATTGCATTTAATCGTTGTATTGTGTGTTTTATTTATTGGGTGGCACGTGGACACGTCTGAGCACCGGATCCCATCACTGTGCGGGCCAGTTCAGTTAGACGAGTGAGGGTTATAAGTTTTTTGCGTGACTCTACTAACGGGTGCGATCATACCAGCACTAATGCACCGGATCCCATCAGAACTCCGCAGTTAAGCGTGCTTGGGCGAGAGTAGTACTAGGATGGGTGACCTCTTGGGAAGTCCTCGTGTTGCACCCCTCGTTTTACTTTTTTCAATTATTTTTTTGCCGTTATTTATTATTATTTTATTTTTTGCGCCGGTGAGGGGAAGGCTCTTTCCGGCGCGCACGCGATGGCCACCTAGCGGAGCTGGGTGAGCACATTTTCGGGCTCAAAATCCATCGTTTTGACCTCCAGGCACGCCGTTTCCATGCGTACTCTACACTGAAAGCGTTTTTAAGGAGTTTTCGGCTCATTCTATTGCATTTAATCGTTGTATTGTGTGTTTTATTTATTGGGTGGCACGTGGACACGTCTGAGCACCGGATCCCATCACTGTGCGGGCCAGTTCAGTTAGACGAGTGAGGGTTATAAGTTTTTTGCGTGACTCTACTAACGGGTGCGATCATACCAGCACTAATGCACCGGATCCCATCAGAACTCCGCAGTTAAGCGTGCTTGGGCGAGAGTAGTACTAGGATGGGTGACCTCCTGGGAAGTCCTCGTGTTGCACCCCTCGTTTTACTTTTTTCAATTATTTTTTTGCCGTTATTTATTATTATTTTATTTTTTGCGCCGGTGAGGGGAAGGCTCATTCCGGCGCGCACGCGATGGCCACCTAGCGGAGCTGGGTGAGCACATTTTCGGGCTCAAAATCCATCGTTTTGACCTCCAGGCACGCCGTTTCCATGCGTACTCTACACTGAAAGCGTTTTTAAGGAGTTTTCGGCTCATTCTATTGCATTTAATCGTTGTATTGTGTGTTTTATTTATTGGGTGGCACGTGGACACGTCTGAGCACCGGATCCCATCACTGTGCGGGCCAGTTCAGTTAGACGAGTGAGGGTTATAAGTTTTTTGCGTGACTCTACTAACGGGTGCGATCATACCAGCACTAATGCACCGGATCCCATCAGAACTCCGCAGTTAAGCGTGCTTGGGCGAGAGTAGTACTAGGATGGGTGACCTCCTGGGAAGTCCTCGTGTTGCACCCCTCGTTTTACTTTTTTCAATTATTTTTTTGCCGTTATTTATTATTATTTTATTTTTTGCGCCGGTGAGGGGAAGGCTCTTTCCGGCGCGCACGCGATGGCCACCTAGCGGAGCTGGGTGAGCACATTTTCGGGCTCAAAATCCATCGTTTTGACGTCCAGGCACGCCGTTTCCATGCGTACTCTACACTGAAAGCGTTTTTAAGGAGTTTTCGGCCCATTCTATTGCATTTAATCGTTGTATTGTGTGTTTTATTTATTGGGTGGCACGTGGACACGTCTGAGCACCGGATCCCATCACTGTGCGGGCCAGTTCAGTTAGACGAGTGAGGGTTATAAGTTTTTTGCGTGACTCTACTAACGGGTGCGATCATACCAGCACTAATGCACCGGATCCCATCAGAACTCCGCAGTTAAGCGTGCTTGGGCGAGAGTAGTACTAGGATGGGTGACCTCCTGGGAAGTCCTCGTGTTGCACCCCTCGTTTTACTTTTTTCAATTATTTTTTTTTCCGTTATTTATTATTATTTTATTTTTTGCGCCGGTGAGGGGAAGGCTCTTTCCGGCGCGCACGCGATGGCCACCTAGCGGAGCTGGGTGAGCACATTTTCGGGCTCAAAATCCATCGTTTTGACCTCCAGGCACGCCGTTTCCATGCGTACTCTACACTGAAAGCGTTTTTAAGGAGTTTTCGGCTCATTCTATTGCATTTAATCGTTGTATTGTGTGTTTTATTTATTGGGTGGCACGTGGACACGTCTGAGCACCGGATCCCATCACTGTGCGGGCCAGTTCAGTTAGACGAGTGAGGGTTATAAGTTTTTTGCGTGACTCTACTAACGGGTGCGATCATACCAGCACTAATGCACCGGATCCCATCAGAACTCCGCAGTTAAGCGTGCTTGGGCGAGAGTAGTACTAGGATGGGTGACCTCCTGGGAAGTCCTCGTGTTGCACCCCTCGTTTTACTTTTTTCAATTATTTTTTTGCCGTTATTTATTATTATTTTATTTTTTGCGCCGGTGAGGGGAAGGCTCTTTCCGGCGCGCACGCGATGGCCACCTAGCGGAGCTGGGTGAGCACATTTTCGGGCTCAAAATCCATCGTTTTGACCTCCAGGCACGCCGTTTCCATGCGTACTCTACACTGAAAGCGTTTTTAAGGAGTTTTCGGCTCATTCTATTGCATTTAATCGTTGTATTGTGTGTTTTATTTATTGGGTGGCACGTGGACACGTCTGAGCACCGGATCCCATCACTGTGCGGGCCAGTTCAGTTAGACGAGTGAGGGTTATAAGTTTTTTGCGTGACTCTACTAACGGGTGCGATCATACCAGCACTAATGCACCGGATCCCATCAGAACTCCGCAGTTAAGCGTGCTTGGGCGAGAGTAGTACTAGGATGGGTGACCTCCTGGGAAGTCCTCGTGTTGCACCCCTCGTTTTACTTTTTTCAATTATTTTTTTGCCGTTATTTATTATTATTTTATTTTTTGCGCCGGTGAGGGGAAGGCTCTTTCCGGCGCGCACGCGATGGCCACCTAGCGGAGCTGGGTGAGCACATTTTCGGGCTCAAAATCCATCGTTTTGACGTCCAGGCACGCCGTTTCCATGCGTACTCTACACTGAAAGCGTTTTTAAGGAGTTTTCGGCCCATTCTATTGCATTTAATCGTTGTATTGTGTGTTTTATTTATTGGGTGGCACGTGGACACGTCTGAGCACCGGATCCCATCACTGTGCGGGCCAGTTCAGTTAGACGAGTGAGGGTTATAAGTTTTTTGCGTGACTCTACTAACGGGTGCGATCATACCAGCACTAATGCACCGGATCCCATCAGAACTCCGCAGTTAAGCGTGCTTGGGCGAGAGTAGTACTAGGATGGGTGACCTCCTGGGAAGTCCTCGTGTTGCACCCCTCGTTTTACTTTTTTCAATTATTTTTTTTGCCGTTATTTATTATTATTTTATTTTTTGCGCCGGTGAGGGGAAGGCTCTTTCCGGCGCGCACGCGATGGCCACCTAGCGGAGCTGGGTGAGCACATTTTCGGGCTCAAAATCCATCGTTTTGACCTCCAGGCACGCCGTTTCCATGCGTACTCTACACTGAAAGCGTTTTTAAGGAGTTTTCGGCTCATTCTATTGCATTTAATCGTTGTATTGTGCGTTTTATTTATTGGGTGGCACGTGGACACGTCTGAGCACCGGATCCCATCACTGTGCGGGCCAGTTCAGTTAGACGAGTGAGGGTTATAAGTTTTTTGCGTGACTCTACTAACGGGTGCGATCATACCAGCACTAATGCACCGGATCCCATCAGAACTCCGCAGCTAAGCGTGCTTGGGCGAGAGTAGTACTAGGATGGGTGACCTCCTGGGAAGTCCTCGTGTTGCACCCCTCGTTTTACTTTTTTCAATTATTTTTTTGCCGTTATTTATTATTATTTTATTTTTTGCGCCGGTGAGGGGAAGGCTCTTTCCGGCGCGCACGCGATGGCCACCTAGCGGAGCTGGGTGAGCACATTTTCGGGCTCGAAATCCATCGTTTTGACCTCCAGGCACGCCGTTTCCATGCGTACTCTACACTGAAAGCGTTTTTAAGGAGTTTTCGGCTCATTCTATTGCATTTAATCGTTGTATTGTGCGTTTTATTTATTGGGTGGCACGTGGACACGTCTGAGCACCGGATCCCATCACTGTGCGGGCCAGTTCAGTTAGACGAGTGAGGGTTATAAGTTTTTTGCGTGACTCTACTAACGGGTGCGATCATACCAGCACTAATGCACCGGATCCCATCAGAACTCCGCAGTTAAGCGTGCTTGGGCGAGAGTAGTACTAGGATGGGTGACCTCCTGGGAAGTCCTCGTGTTGCACCCCTCGTTTTACTTTTTTCAATTATTTTTTTGCCGTTATTTATTATTATTTTATTTTTTGCGCCGGTGAGGGGAAGGCTCTTTCCGGCGCGCACGCGATGGCCACCTAGCGGAGCTGGGTGAGCACATTTTCGGGCTCAAAATCCATCGTTTTGACCTCCAGGCACGCCGTTTCCATGCGTACTCTACACTGAAAGCGTTTTTAAGGAGTTTTCGGCTCATTCTATTGCATTTAATCGTTGTATTGTGTGTTTTATTTATTGGGTGGCACGTGGACACGTCTGAGCACCGGATCCCATCACTGTGCGGGCCAGTTCAGTTAGACGAGTGAGGGTTATAAGTTTTTTGCGTGACTCTACTAACGGGTGCGATCATACCAGCACTAATGCACCGGATCCCATCAGAACTCCGCAGTTAAGCGTGCTTGGGCGAGAGTAGTACTAGGATGGGTGACCTCCTGGGAAGTCCTCGTGTTGCACCCCTCGTTTTACTTTTTTCAATTATTTTTTTGCCGTTATTTATTATTATTTTATTTTTTGCGCCGGTGAGGGGAAGGCTCATTCCGGCGCGCACGCGATGGCCACCTAGCGGAGCTGGGTGAGCACATTTTCGGGCTCAAAATCCATCGTTTTGACCTCCAGGCACGCCGTTTCCATGCGTACTCTACACTGAAAGCGTTTTTAAGGAGTTTTCGGCTCATTCTATTGCATTTAATCGTTGTATTGTGTGTTTTATTTATTGGGTGGCACGTGGACACGTCTGAGCACCGGATCCCATCACTGTGCGGGCCAGTTCAGTTAGACGAGTGAGGGTTATAAGTTTTTTGCGTGACTCTACTAACGGGTGCGATCATACCAGCACTAATGCACCGGATCCCATCAGAACTCCGCAGTTAAGCGTGCTTGGGCGAGAGTAGTACTAGGATGGGTGACCTCCTGGGAAGTCCTCGTGTTGCACCCCTCGTTTTACTTTTTTCAATTATTTTTTTGCCGTTATTTATTATTATTTTATTTTTTGCGCCGGTGAGGGGAAGGCTCTTTCCGGCGCGCACGCGATGGCCACCTAGCGGAGCTGGGTGAGCACATTTTCGGGCTCAAAATCCATCGTTTTGACCTCCAGGCACGCCGTTTCCATGCGTACTCTACACTGAAAGCGTTTTTAAGGAGTTTTCGGCTCATTCTATTGCATTTAATCGTTGTATTGTGCGTTTTATTTATTGGGTGGCACGTGGACACGTCTGAGCACCGGATCCCATCACTGTGCGGGCCAGTTCAGTTAGACGAGTGAGGGTTATAAGTTTTTTGCGTGACTCTACTAACGGGTGCGATCATACCAGCACTAATGCACCGGATCCCATCAGAACTCCGCAGTTAAGCGTGCTTGGGCGAGAGTAGTACTAGGATGGGTGACCTCCTGGGAAGTCCTCGTGTTGCACCCCTCGTTTTACTTTTTTCAATTATTTTTTTGCCGTTATTTATTATTATTTTATTTTTTGCGCCGGTGAGGGGAAGGCTCTTTCTGGCGCGCACGCGATGGCCACCTAGCGGAGCTGGGTGAGCACATTTTCGGGCTCAAAATCCATCGTTTTGACCTCCAGGCACGCCGTTTCCATGCGTACTCTACACTGAAAGCGTTTTTAAGGAGTTTTCGGCTCATTCTATTGCATTTAATCGTTGTATTGTGCGTTTTATTTATTGGGTGGCACGTGGACACGTCTGAGCACCGGATCCCATCACTGTGCGGGCCAGTTCAGTTAGACGAGTGAGGGTTATAAGTTTTTTGCGTGACTCTACTAACGGGTGCGATCATACCAGCACTAATGCACCGGATCCCATCAGAACTCCGCAGTTAAGCGTGCTTGGGCGAGAGTAGTACTAGGATGGGTGACCTCCTGGGAAGTTCTCGTGTTGCACCCCTCGTTTTACTTTTTTCAATTATTTTTTTGCCGTTATTTATTATTATTTTATTTTTTGCGCCGGTGAGGGGAAGGCTCTTTCCGGCGCGCACGCGATGGCCACCTAGCGGAGCTGGGTGAGCACATTTTCGGGCTCAAAATCCATCGTTTTGACCTCCAGGCACGCCGTTTCCATGCGTACTCTACACTGAAAGCGATTTTAAGGAGTTTTCGGCTCATTCTATTGCATTTAATCGTTGTATTGTGCGTTTTCTTTATTGGGTGGCACGTGGACACGTCTGAGCACCGGATCCCATCACTGTGCGGGCCAGTTCAGTTAGACGAGTGAGGGTTATAAGTTTTTTGCGTGACTCTACTAACGGGTGCGATCATACCAGCACTAATGCACCGGATCCCATCAGAACTCCGCAGTCAAGCGTGCTTGGGCGAGAGTAGTACTAGGATGGGTGACCTCCTGGGAAGTCCTCGTGTTGCACCCCTCGTTTTACTTTTTTCAATTATTTTTTTGCCGTTATTTATTATTATTTTATTTTTTGCGCCGGTGAGGGGAAGGCTCTTTCCGGCGCGCACGCGATGGCCTCCTAGCGGAGCTGGGTGAGCACATTTTCGGGCTCAAAATCCATCGTTTTGACCTCCAGGCACGCCGTTTCCATGCGTACTCTACACTGAAAGCGTTTTTAAGGAGTTTTCGGCTCATTCTATTGCATTTAATCGTTGTATTGTGCGTTTTATTTATTGGGTGGCACGTGGACACGTCTGAGCACCGGATCCCATCACTGTGCGGGCCAGTTCAGTTAGACGAGTGAGGGTTATAAGTTTTTTGCGTGACTCTACTAACGGGTGCGATCATACCAGCACTAATGCACCGGATCCCATCAGAACTCCGCAGCTAAGCGTGCTTGGGCGAGAGTAGTACTAGGATGGGTGACCTCCTGGGAAGTCCTCGTGTTGCACCCCTCGTTTTACTTTTTTCAATTATTTTTTTGCCGTTATTTATTATTATTTTATTTTTTGCGCCGGTGAGGGGAAGGCTCTTTCCGGCGCGCACGCGATGGCCACCTAGCGGAGCTGGGTGAGCACATTTTCGGGCTCAAAATCCATCGTTTTGACCTCCAGGCACGCCGTTCCCATGCGTACTCTACACTGAAAGCGTTTTTAAGGAGTTTTCGGCTCATTCTATTGCATTTAATCGTTGTATTGTGCGTTTTATTTATTGGGTGGCACGTGGACACGTCTGAGCACCGGATCCCATCACTGTGCGGGCCAGTTCAGTTAGACGAGTGAGGGTTATAAGTTTTTTGCGTGACTCTACTAACGGGTGCGATCATACCAGCACTAATGCACCGGATCCCTTCAGAACTCCGCAGTTAAGCGTGCTTGGGCGAGAGTAGTACTAGGATGGGTGACCTCCTGGGAAGTCCTCGTGTTGCACCCCTCGTTTTAGTTTTTTCAATTATTTTTTTGCCGTTATTTATTATTATTTTATTTTTTGCGCCGGTGAGGGGAAGGCTCTTTCCGGCGCGCACGCGATGGCCACCTAGCGGAGCTGGGTGAGCACATTTTCGGGCTCAAAATCCATCGTTTTGACCACCAGGCACGCCGTTTCCATGCGTACTCTACACTGAAAGCGTTTTTAAGGAGTTTTCGGCTCATTCTATTGCATTTAATCGTTGTATTGTGCGTTTTATTTATTGGGTGGCACGTGGACACGTCTGAGCACCGGATCCCATCACTGTGCGGGCCAGTTCAGTTAGACGAGTGAGGGTTATAAGTTTTTTGCGTGACTCTACTAACGGGTGCGATCATACCAGCACTAATGCACCGGATCCCATCAGAACTCCGCAGTTAAGCGTGCTTGGGCGAGAGTAGTACTAGGATGGGTGACCTCCTGGGAAGTCCTCGTGTTGCACCCCTCGTTTTACTTTTTTCAATTATTTTTTTGCCGTTATTTATTATTATTTTATTTTTTGCGCCGGTGAGGGGAAGGCTCTTTCCGGCGCGCACGCGATGGCCACCTAGCGGAGCTGGGTGAGCACATTTTCGGGCTCAAAATCCATCGTTTTGACCTCCAGGCACGCCGTTTCCATGCGTACTCTACACTGAAAGCGTTTTTAAGGAGTTTTCGGCTCATTCTATTGCAGTTAATCGTTGTATTGTGCGTTTTATTTATTGGGTGGCACGTGGACACGTCTGAGCACCGGATCCCATCACTGTGCGGGCCAGTTCAGTTAGACGAGTGAGGGTTATAAGTTTTTTGCGTGACTCTACCAACGGGTGCGATCATACCAGCACTAATGCACCGGATCCCATCAGAACTCCGCAGTTAAGCGTGCTTGGGCGAGAGTAGTACTAGGATGGGTGACCTCCTGGGAAGTCCTCGTGTTGCACCCCTCGTTTTACTTTTTTCAATTATTTTTTTGCCGTTATTTATTATTATTTTATTTTTTGCGCCGGTGAGGGGAAGGCTCTTTCCGGCGCGCACGCGATGGCCACCTAGCGGAGCTGGGTGAGCACATTTTCGGGCTCAAAATCCATCGTTTTGACCTCCAGGCACGCCGTTTCCATGCGTACTCTACACTGAAAGCGTTTTTAAGGAGTTTTCGGCTCATTCTATTGCATTTAATCGTTGTATTGTGCGTTTTATTTATTGGGTGGCACGTGGACACGTCTGAGCACCGGATCCCATCACTGTGCGGGCCAGTTCAGTTAGACGAGTGAGGGTTATAAGTTTTTTGCGTGACTCTACTAACGGGTGCGATCATACCAGCACTAATGCACCGGATCGCATCAGAACTCCGCAGTTAAGCGTGCTTGGGCGAGAGTAGTACTAGGATGGGTGACCTCCTGGGAAGTCCTCGTGTTGCACCCCTCGTTTTACTTTTTTCAATTATTTTTTTGCCGTTATTTATTAATATTTTATTTTTTGCGCCGGAGAGGGGAAGGCTCTTTCCGGCGCGCACGCGATGGCCACCTAGCGGAGCTGGGTGAGCACATTTTCCGGCTCCAAATCCATCGTTTTGACCTCCAGGCACGCCGTTCCCATGCGTACTCTACACTGAAAGCGTTTTTAAGGAGTTTTCGGCTCATTCTATTGCATTTAATCGTTGTATTGTGCGTTTTATTTATTGGGTGGCACGTGGACACGTCTGAGCACCGGATCCCATCACTGTGCGGGCCAGTTCAGTTAGACGAGTGAGGGTTATAAGTTTTTTGCGTGACTCTACTAACGGGTGCGATCATACCAGCACTAATGCACCGGATCCCATCAGAACTCCGCAGTTAAGCGTGCTTGGGCGAGAGTAGTACTAGGATGGGTGACCTCCTGGGAAGTCCTCGTGTTGCACCCCTCGTTTTAGTTTTTTCAATTATTTTTTTGCCGTTATTTATTATTATTTTATTTTTTGCGCCGGTGAGGGGAAGGCTCTTTCCGGCGCGCACGCGATGGCCACCTAGCGGAGCTGGGTGAGCACATTTTCGGGCTCAAAATCCATCGTTTTGACCTCCAGGCACGCCGTTTCCATGCGTACACTACACTGAAAGCGTTTTTAAGGAGTTTTCGGCTCATTCTATTGCATTTAATCGTTGTATTGTGCGTTTTATTTATTGGGTGGCATGTGGACACGTCTGAGCACCGGATCCCATCACTGTGCGGGCCAGTTCAGTTAGACGAGTGAGGGTTATAAGTTTTTTGCGTGACTCTACTAACGGGTGCGATCATACCAGCACTAATGCACCGGATCCCATCAGAACTCCGCAGTTAAGCGTGCTTGGGCGAGAGTAGTACTAGGATGGGTGACCTCCTGGGAAGTCCTCGTGTTGCACCCCTCGTTTTACTTTTTTCAATTATTTTTTTGCCGTTATTTATTATTATTTTATTTTTTGCGCCGGTGAGGGGAAGGCTCTTTCCGGCGCGCACGCGATGGCCACCTAGCGGAGCTGGGTGAGCACATTTTCGGGCTCAAAATCCATCGTTTTGACCTCCAGGCACGCCGTTCCCATGCGTACTCTACACTGAAATCGTTTTTAAGGAGTTTTCGGCTCATTCTATTGCATTTAATCGTTGTATTGTGCGTTTTATTTATTGGGTGGCACGTGGACACGTCTGAGCACCGGATCCCATCACTGTGCGGGCCAGTTCAGTTAGACGAGTGAGGGTTATAAGTTTTTTGCGTGACTCTACTAACGGGTGCGATCATACCAGCACTAATGCACCGGATCCCATCAGAACTCCGCAGTTAAGCGTGCTTGGGCGAGAGTAGTACTAGGATGGGTGACCTCCTGGGAAGTCCTCGTGTTGCACCCCTCGTTTTACTTTTTTCAATTATTTTTTTGCCGTTATTTATTATTATTTTATTTTTTGCGCCGGTGAGGGGAAGGCTCTTTCCGGCGCGCACGCGATGGCCACCTAGCGGAGCTGGGTGAGCACATTTTCGGGCTCAAAATCCATCGTTTTGACCTCCAGGCACGCCGTTCCCATGCGTACTCTACACTGAAAGCGTTTTTAAGGAGTTTTCGGCTCATTCTATTGCATTTAATCGTTGTATTGTGAGTTTTATTTATTGGGTGGCACGTGGACACGTCTGAGCACCGGATCCCATCACTGTGCGGGCCAGTTCAGTTAGACGAGTGAGGGTTATAAGTTTTTTGCGTGACTCTACTAACGGGTGCGATCATACCAGCACTAATGCACCGGATCCCATCAGAACTCCGCAGTTAAGCGTGCTTGGGCGAGAGTAGTACTAGGATGGGTGACCTCCTGGGAAGTCCTCGTGTTGCACCCCTCGTTTTACTTTTTTCAATTATTTTTTTGCCGTTATTTATTATTATTTTATTTTTTGCGCCGGTGAGGGGAAGGCTCTTTCCGGCGCGCACGCGATGGCCACCTAGCGGAGCTGGGTGAGCACATTTTCGGGCTCAAAATCCATCGTTTTGACCTCCAGGCACGCCGTTTCCATGCGTACTCTACACTGAAAGCGTTTTTAAGGAGTTTTCGGCTCATTCTATTGCATTTAATCGTTGTATTGTGCGTTTTATTTATTGGGTGGCACGTGGACACGTCTGAGCACCGGATCCCATCACTGTGCGGGCCAGTTCAGTTAGACGAGTGAGGGTTATAAGTTTTTTGCGTGACTCTACTAACGGGTGCGATCATACCAGCACTAATGCACCGGATCCCATCAGAACTCCGCAGTCAAGCGTGCTTGGGCGAGAGTAGTACTAGGATGGGTGACCTCCTGGGAAGTCCTCGTGTTGCACCCCTCGTTTTACTTTTTTCAATTATTTTTTTGCCGTTATTTATTATTATTTTATTTTTTGCGCCGGTGAGGGGAAGGCTCTTTCCGGCGCGCACGCGATGGCCTCCTAGCGGAGCTGGGTGAGCACATTTTCGGGCTCAAAATCCATCGTTTTGACCTCCAGGCACGCCGTTTCCATGCGTACTCTACACTGAAAGCGTTTTTAAGGAGTTTTCGGCTCATTCTATTGCATTTAATCGTTGTATTGTGCGTTTTATTTATTGGGTGGCACGTGGACACGTCTGAGCACCGGATCCCATCACTGTGCGGGCCAGTTCAGTTAGACGAGTGAGGGTTATAAGTTTTTTGCGTGACTCTACTAACGGGTGCGATCATACCAGCACTAATGCACCGGATCCCATCAGAACTCCGCAGTTAAGCGTGCTTGGGCGAGAGTAGTACTAGGATGGGTGACCTCCTGGGAAGTCCTCGTGTTGCACCCCTCGTTTTACTTTTTTCAATTATTTTTTTGCCGTTATTTATTATTATTTTATTTTTTGCGCCGGTGAGGGGAAGGCTCTTTCCGGCGCGCACGCGATGGCCACCTAGCGGAGCTGGGTGAGCACATTTTCGGGCTCAAAATCCATCGTTTTGACCTCCAGGCACGCCGTTCCCATGCGTACTCTACACTGAAAGCGTTTTTAAGGAGTTTTCGGCTCATTCTATTGCATTTAATCGTTGTATTGTGCGTTTTATTTATTGGGTGGCACGTGGACACGTCTGAGCACCGGATCCCATCACTGTGCGGGCCAGTTCAGTTAGACGAGTGAGGGTTATAAGTTTTTTGCGTGACTCTACTAACGGGTGCGATCATACCAGCACTAATGCACCGGATCCCATCAGAACTCCGCAGTTAAGCGTGCTTGGGCGAGAGTAGTACTAGGATGGGTGACCTCCTGGGAAGTCCTCGTGTTGCACCCCTCGTTTTACTTTTTTCAATTATTTTTTTGCCGTTATTTATTATTATTTTATTTTTTGCGCCGGTGAGGGGAAGGCTCTTTCCGGTGCGCACGCGATGGCCACCTAGCGGAGCTGGGTGAGCACATTTTCGGGCTCAAAATCCATCGTTTTGACCTCCAGGCACGCCGTTTCCATGCGTACTCTACACTGAAAGCGTTTTTAAGGAGTTTTCGGCTCATTCTATTGCATTTAATCGTTGTATTGTGCGTTTTCTTTATTGGGTGGCACGTGGACACGTCTGAGCACCGGATCCCATCACTGTGCGGGCCAGTTCAGTTAGACGAGTGAGGGTTATAAGTTTGTTGCGTGACTCTACTAACGGGTGCGATCATACCAGCACTAATGCACCGGATCCCATCAGAACTCCGCAGTTAAGCGTGCTTGGGCGAGAGTAGTACTAGGATGGGTGACCTCCTGGGAAGTCCTCGTGTTGCACCCCTCGTTTTACTTTTTTCAATTATTTTTTTGCCGTTATTTATTATTATTTTATTTTTTGCGCCGGTGAGGGGAAGGCTCTTTCTGGCGCGCACGCGATGGCCACCTAGCGGAGCTGGGTGAGCACATTTTCGGGCTCAAAATCCATCGTTTTGACCTCCAGGCACGCCGTTTCCATGCGTACTCTACACTGAAAGCGTTTTTAAGGAGTTTTCGGCTCATTCTATTGCATTTAATCGTTGTATTGTGCGTTTTATTTATTGGGTGGCACGTGGACACGTCTGAGCACCGGATCCCATCACTGTGCGGGCCAGTTCAGTTAGACGAGTGAGGGTTATAAGTTTTTTGCGTGACTCTACTAACGGGTGCGATCATACCAGCAATAATGCACCGGATCCCATCAGAACTCCGCAGTTAAGCGTGCTTGGGCGAGAGTAGTACTAGGATAGGTGACCTCCTGGGAAGTTCTCGTGTTGCACCCCTCGTTTTACTTTTTTCAATTATTTTTTTGCCGTTATTTATTATTATTTTATTTTTTGCGCCGGTGAGGGGAAGGCTCTTTCCGGCGCGCACGCGATGGCCACCTAGCGGAGCTGGGTGAGCACATTTTCGGGCTCAAAATCCATCGTTTTGACCTCCAGGCACGCCGTTTCCATGCGTACTCTACACTGAAAGCGATTTTAAGGAGTTTTCGGCTCATTCTATTGCATTTAATCGTTGTATTGTGCGTTTTCTTTATTGGGTGGCACGTGGACACGTCTGAGCACCGGATCCCATCACTGTGCGGGCCAGTTCAGTTAGACGAGTGAGGGTTATATGTTTTTTGCGTGACTCTACTAACGGGTGCGATCATACCAGCACTAATGCACCGGATCCCATCAGAACTCCGTAGTTAAGCGTGCTTGGGCGAGAGTAGTACTAGGATGGGTGACCTCCTGGGAAGTCCTCGTGTTGCACCCCTCGTTTTACTTTTTTCAATTATTTTTTTGCCGTTATTTATTATTATTTTATTTTTTGCGCCGGTGAGGGGAAGGCTCTTTCTGGCGCGCACGCGATGGCCACCTAGCGGAGCTGGGTGAGCACATTTTCGGGCTCAAAATCCATCGTTTTGACCTCCAGGCACGCCGTTTCCATGCGTACTCTACACTGAAAGCGTTTTTAAGGAGTTTTCGGCTCATTCTATTGCATTTAATCGTTGTATTGTGCGTTTTATTTATTGGGTGGCACGTGGACACGTCTGAGCACCGGATCCCATCACTGTGCGGGCCAGTTCAGTTAGACGAGTGAGGGTTATAAGTTTTTTGCGTGACTCTACTAACGGGTGCGATCATACCAGCAATAATGCACCGGATCCCATCAGAACTCCGCAGTTAAGCGTGCTTGGGCGAGAGTAGTACTAGGATAGGTGACCTCCTGGGAAGTTCTCGTGTTGCACCCCTCGTTTTACTTTTTTCAATTATTTTTTTGCCGTTATTTATTATTATTTTATTTTTTGCGCCGGTGAGGGGAAGGCTCTTTCCGGCGCGCACGCGATGGCCACCTAGCGGAGCTGGGTGAGCACATTTTCGGGCTCAAAATCCATCGTTTTGACCTCCAGGCACGCCGTTTCCATGCGTACTCTACACTGAAAGCGATTTTAAGGAGTTTTCGGCTCATTCTATTGCATTTAATCGTTGTATTGTGCGTTTTCTTTATTGGGTGGCACGTGGACACGTCTGAGCACCGGATCCCATCACTGTGCGGGCCAGTTCAGTTAGACGAGTGAGGGTTATATGTTTTTTGCGTGACTCTACTAACGGGTGCGATCATACCAGCACTAATGCACCGGATCCCATCAGAACTCCGTAGTTAAGCGTGCTTGGGCGAGAGTAGTACTAGGATGGGTGACCTCCTGGGAAGTCCTCGTGTTGCACCCCTCGTTTTACTTTTTTCAATTATTTTTTTGCCGTTATTTATTATTATTTTATTTTTTGCGCCGGTGAGGGGAAGGCTCTTTCCGGCGCGCACGCGATGGCCTCCTAGCGGAGCTGGGTGAGCACATTTTCGGGCTCAAAATCCATCGTTTTGACCTCCAGGCACGCCGTTTCCATGCGTACTCTACACTGAAAGCGTTTTTAAGGAGTTTTCGGCTCATTCTATTGCATTTAATCGTTGTATTGTGTGTTTTATTTATTGGGTGGCACGTGGACACGTATGAGCACCGGATCCCATCACTGTGCGGGCCAGTTCAGTTAGACGAGTGAGGGTTATAAGTTTTTTGCGTGACTCTACTAACGGGTGCGATCATACCAGCACTAATGCACCGGATCCCATCAGAACTCCGCAGTTAAGCGTGCTTGGGCGAGAGTAGTACTAGGATGGGTGACCTCCTGGGAAGTCCTCGTGTTGCACCCCTCGTTTTACTTTTTTCAATTATTTTTTTGCCGTTATTTATTATTATTTTATTTTTTGCGCCGGTGAGGGGAAGGCTCTTTCCGGCGCGCACGCGATGGCCACCTAGCGGAGCTGGGTGAGCACATTTTCGGGCTCAAAATCCATCGTTTTGACCTCCAGGCACGCCGTTCCCATGCGTACTCTACACTGAAAGCGTTTTTAAGGAGTTTTCGGCTCATTCTATTGCATTTAATCGTTGTATTGTGCGTTTTATTTATTGGGTGGCACGTGGACACGTCTGAGCACCGGATCCCATCACTGTGCGGGCCAGTTCAGTTAGACGAGTGAGGGTTATAAGTTTTTTGCGTGACTCTACTAACGGGTGCGATCATACCAGCACTAATGCACCGGATCCCATCAGAACTCCGCAGTTAAGCGTGCTTGGGCGAGAGTAGTACTAGGATGGGTGACCTCCTGGGAAGTCCTCGTGTTGCACCCCTCGTTTTACTTTTTTCAATTATTTTTTTGCCGTTATTTATTATTATTTTATTTTTTGCGCCGGTGAGGGGAAGGCTCTTTCCGGCGCGCACGCGATGGCCACCTAGCGGAGCTGGGTGAGCACATTTTCGGGCTCAAAATCCATCGTTTTGACCTCCAGGCACGCCGTTTCCATGCGTACTCTACACTGAAAGCGTTTTTAAGGAGTTTTCGGCTCATTCTATTGCATTTAATCGTTGTATTGTGCGTTTTCTTTATTGGGTGGCACGTGGACACGTCTGAGCACCGGATCCCATCACTGTGCGGGCCAGTTCAGTTAGACGAGTGAGGGTTATAAGTTTTTTGCGTGACTCTACTAACGGGTGCGATCATACCAGCACTAATGCACCGGATCCCATCAGAACTCCGCAGTCAAGCGTGCTTGGGCGAGAGTAGTACTAGGATGGGTGACCTCCTGGGAAGTCCTCGTGTTGCACCCCTCGTTTTACTTTTTTCAATTATTTTTTTGCCGTTATTTATTATTATTTTATTTTTTGCGCCGGTGAGGGGAAGGCTCTTTCCGGCGCGCACGCGATGGCCACCTAGCGGAGCTGGGTGAGCACATTTTCGGGCTCAAAATCCATCGTTTTGACCTCCAGGCACACCGTTTCCATGCGTATTCTACATTGAAAGCGTTTTTAAGGAGTTTTCGGCTCATTCTATTGCATTTAATCGTTGTATTGTGCGTTTTATTTATTGGGTGGCACGTGGACACGTCTGAGCACCTGATCCCATCACTGTGCGGGCCAGTTCAGTTAGACGAGTGAGGGTTATAAGTTTTTTGCGTGACTCTACCAACGGGTGCGATCATACCAGCACTAATGCACCGGATCCCATCAGAACTCCGCAGCTAAGCGTGCTTGGGCGAGAGTAGTACTAGGATGGGTGACCTCCTGGGAAGTCCTCGTGTTGCACCCCTCGTTTTACTTTTTTCAATTATTTTTTTGCCGTTATTTATTATTATTTTTTTTTTTGCGCCGGTGAGGGGAAGGCTCTTTCCGGCGCGCACGCGATGGCCACCTAGCGGAGCTGGGTGAGCACATTTTCGGGCTCAAAATCCATCGTTTTGACCTCCAGGCACTCCGTTTCCATGCGTACTCTACACTGAAAGCGTTTTTAAGGAGTTTTCGGCTCATTCTATTGCATTTAATCGTTGTATTGTGCGTTTTATTTATTGGGTGGCACGTGGACACGTCTGAGCACCGGATCCCATCACTGTGCGGGCCAGTTCAGTTAGACGAGTGAGGGTTATAAGTTTTTTGCGTGACTCTACCAACGGGTGCGATCATACCAGCACTAATGCACCGGATCCCATCAGAACTCCGCAGTTAAGCGTGCTTGGGCGAGAGTAGTACTAGGATGGGTGACCTCCTGGGAAGTCCTCGTGTTGCACCCCTCGTTTTACTTTTTTCAATTATTTTTTTGCCGTTATTTATTATTATTTTATTTTTTGCGCCGGTGAGGGGAAGGCTCTTTCCGGCGCGCACGCGATGGCCACCTAGCGGAGCTGGGTGAGCACATTTTCGGGCTCAAAATCCATCGTTTTGACCTCCAGGCACGCCGTTTCCATGCGTACTCTACACTGAAAGCGTTTTTAAGGAGTTTTCGGCTCATTCTATTGCATTTAATCGTTGTATTGTGCGTTTTATTTATTGGGTGGCACGTGGACACGTCTGAGCACCGGATCCCATCACTGTGCGGGCCAGTTCAGTTAGACGAGTGAGGGTTATAAGTTTTTTGCGTGACTCTACTAACGGGTGCGATCATACCAGAACTAATGCACTGGATCCCATCAGAACTCCGTAGTTAAGCGTGCTTGGGCGAGAGTAGTACTAGGATGGGTGACCTCCTGGGAAGTCCTCGTGTTGCACCCCTCGTTTTACTTTTTTCAACTATTTTTTTGCCGTTATTTATTATTATTTTATTTTTTGCGCCGGTGAGGGGAAGGCTCTTTCCGGCGCGCACGCGATGGCCACCTAGCGGAGCTGGGTGAGCACATTTTCGGGTCAAAATCCATCGTTTTGACCTCCAGGCACGCCGTTTCCATGCGTACTCTACACTGAAAGCGTTTTTAAGGAGTTTTCGGCTCATTCTATTGCATTTAATCGTTGTATTGTGCGTTTTATTTATTGGGTGGCACGTGGACACGTCTGAGCACCGGATCCCATCACTGTGCGGGCCAGTTCAGTTAGACGAGTGAGGGTTATAAGTTTTTTGCGTGACTCTACTAACGGGTGCGATCATACCAGCACTAATGCACCGGATCCCATCAGAACTCCGCAGTTAAACGTGCTTGGGTGAGAGTAGTACTAGGATGGGTGACCTCCTGGGAAGTCCTCGTGTTGCACCCCTCGTTTTACTTTTTTCAATTATTTTTTTGCCGTTATTTATTATTATTTTATTTTTTGCGCCGGTGAGGGGAAGGCTCTTTCCGGCGCGCACGCGATGGCCACCTAGCGGAGCTGGGTGAGCACATTTTCGGGCTCAAAATCCATCGTTTTGACCTCCAGGCACGCCGTTTCCATGCGTACTCTACACTGAAAGCGTTTTTAAGGAGTTTTCGGCTCATTCTATTGCATTTAATCGTTGTATTGTGCGTTTTATTTATTGGGTGGCACGTGGACACGTCTGAGCACCGGATCCCATCACTGTGCGGGCCAGTTCAGTTAGACGAGTGAGGGTTATAAGTTTTTTGCGTGACTCTACTAACGGGTGCGATCATACCAGCACTAATGCACCGGATCCCATCAGAACTCCGCAGTTAAGCGTGCTTGGGCGAGAGTTGTACTAGGATGGGTGACCTCCTGGGAAGTCCTCGTGTTGCACCCCTCGTTTTACTTTTTTCAATTATTTTTTTGCCGTTATTTATTATTATTTTATTTTTTGCGCCGGTGAGGGGAAGGCTCTTTCCGGCGCGCACGCGATGGCCACCTAGCGGAGCTGGGTGAGCACATTTTCGGGCTCAAAATCCATCGTTTTGACCTCCAGGCACACCGTTTCCATGCGTATTCTACACTGAAAGCGTTTTTAAGGAGTTTTCGGCTCATTCTATTGCATTTAATCGTTGTATTGTGCGTTTTATTTATTGGGTGGCACGTGGACACGTCTGAGCACCTGATCCCATCACTGTGCGGGCCAGTTCAGTTAGACGAGTGAGGGTTATAAGTTTTTTGCGTGACTCTACTAACGGGTGCGATCATACCAGCACTAATGCACCGGATCCCATCAGAACTCCGCAGTTAAGCGTGCTTGGGCGAGAGTTGTACTAGGATGGGTGACCTCCTGGGAAGTCCTCGTGTTGCACCCCTCGTTTTACTTTTTTCAATTATTTTTTTGCCGTTATTTAATATTATTTTATTTTTTGCGCCGGTGAGGGGGAGGCTCTTTCCGGCGCGCACTCGATGGCCACCTAGCGGAGCTGGGTGAGCACATTTTCGGGCTCAAAATCCATCGTTTTGACCTCCAGGCACGCCGTTTCCATGCGTACTCTACACTGAAAGCGTTTTTAAGGAGTTTTCGGCTCATTCTATTGCATTTAATCGTTGTATTGTGCGTTTTATTTATTGGGTGGCACGTGGACACGTCTGAGCACCGGATCCCATCACTGTGCGGGCCAGTTCAGTTAGACGAGTGAGGGTTATAAGTTTTTTGCGTGACTCTACTAACGGGTGCGATCATACCAGCACTAATGCACCGGATCCCATCAGAACTCCGCAGTTAAGCGTGCTTGGGCTAGAGTAGTACTAGGATGGGTGACCTCCTGGGAAGTCCTCGTGTTGCACCCCTCGTTTTACTTTTTTCAATTATTTTTTTGCCGTTATTTATTATTATTTTATTTTTTGCGCCGGTGAGGGGAAGGCTCTTTCCGGCGCGCACGCGATGGCCACCTAGCGGAGCTGGGTGAGCACATTTTCGGGCTCAAAATCCATCGTTTTGACCTCCAGGCACGCCGTTTCCATGCGTACTCTACACTGAAAGCGTTTTTAAGGAGTTTTCGGCTCATTCTATTGCAGTTAATCGTTGTATTGTGCGTTTTATTTATTGGGTGGCACGTGGACACGTCTGAGCACCGGATCCCATCACTGTGCGGGCCAGTTCAGTTAGACGAGTGAGGGTTATAAGTTTTTTGCGTGACTCTACCAACGGGTGCGATCATACCAGCACTAATGCACCGGATCCCATCAGAACTCCGCAGTTAAGCGTGCTTGGGCGAGAGTAGTACTAGGATGGGTGACCTCTTGGGAAGTCCTCGTGTTGCACCCCTCGTTTTACTTTTTTCAATTATTTTTTTGCCGTTATTTATTATTATTTTATTTTTTGCGCCGGTGAGGGGAAGGCTCTTTCCGGGGCGCACGCGATGGCCCCCTAGCGGAGCTGGGTGAGCACATTTTCGGGCTCAAAATCCATCGTTTTGACCTCCAGGCACGCCGTTTCCATGCGTACTCTACACTGAAAGCGTTTTTAAGGAGTTTTCGGCTCCTTCTATTGCATTTAATCGTTGTATTGTGCGTTTTACTTATTGGGTGGCACGTGGACACGTCTGAGCACCGGATCCCATCACTGTGCGGGCCAGTTCAGTTAGACGAGTGAGGGTTATAAGTTTTTTGCGTGACTCTACTAACGGGTGCGATCATACCAGCACTAATGCACCGGATCCCATCAGAACTCCGCAGTTAAGCGTGCTTGGGCAAGAGTAGTACTAAGATGGGTGACCTCCTGGGAAGTCCTCGTGTTGCACCCCTCGTTTTACTTTTTTCAATTATTTTTTTGCCGTTATTTATTATTATTTTATTTTTTGCGCCGGTGAGGGGAAGGCTCTTTCCGGCGCGCACGCGATGGCCATCTAGCGGAGCTGGGTGAGCACATTTTCGGGCTCAAAATCCATCGTTTTGACCTCCAGGCACGCCGTTTCCATGCGTACTCTACACTGAAAGCGTTTTTAAGGAGTTTTCGGCTCATTCTATTGCAGTTAATCGTTGTATTGTGCGTTTTATTTATTGGGTGGCACGTGGACACGTCTGAGCACCGGATCCCATCACTGTGCGGGCCAGTTCAGTTAGACGAGTGAGGGTTATAAGTTTTTTGCGTGACTCTACTAACGGGTGCGATCATACCAGCACTAATGCACCGGATCCCATCAGAACTCCGCAGTTAAGCGTGCTTGGGCGAGAGTTGTACTAGGATGGGTGACCTCCTGGGAAGTCCTCGTGTTGCACCCCTCGTTTTACTTTTTTCAATTATTTTTTTGCCGTTATTTATTATTATTTTATTTTTTGCGCCGGTGAGGGGAAGGCTCTTTCCGGCGCGCACGCGATGGCCACCTAGCGGAGCTGGGTGAGCACATTTTCGGGCTCAAAATCCATCGTTTTGACCTCCAGGCACGCCGTTTCCATGCGTACTCTACACTGAAAGCGTTTTTAAGGAGTTTTCGGCTCATTCTATTGCATTTAATCGTTGTATTGTGCGTTTTCTTTATTGGGTGGCACGTGGACACGTCTGAGCACCGGATCCCATCACTGTGCGGGCCAGTTCAGTTAGACGAGTGAGGGTTATAAGTTTTTTGCGTGACTCTACTAACGGGTGCGATCATACCAGCACTAATGCACCGGATCCCATCAGAACTCCACAGTTAAGCGTGGTTGGGCGAGAGTAGTACTAGGATGGGTGACCTCCTGGGAAGTCCTCGTGTTGCACCCCTCGTTTTACTTTTTTCAATTATTTTTTTGCCGTTATTTATTATTATTTTATTTTTTGCGCCGGTGAGGGGAAGGCTCTTTCCGGCGCGCACGCGATGGCCACCTAGCGGAGCTGGGTGAGCACATTTTCGGGCTCAAAATCCATCGTTTTGACCTCCAGGCACGCCGTTTCCATGCGTACTCTACACTGAAAGCGTTTTTAAGGAGTTTTCGGCTCATTCTATTGCATTTAATCGTTGTATTGTGCGTTTTCTTTATTGGGTGGCACGTGGACACGTCTGAGCACCGGATCCCATCACTGTGCGGGCCAGTTCAGTTAGACGAGTGAGGGTTATAAGTTTTTTGCGTGACTCTACTAACGGGTGCGATCATACCAGCACAAATGCACCGGATCCCATCAGAACTCCGCAGTTAAGCGTGCTTGGGCGAGAGTAGTACTAGGATGGGTGACCTCCTGGGAAGTCCTCGTGTTGCACCCCTCGTTTTACTTTTTTCAATTATTTTTTTGCCGTTATTTATTATTATTTTATTTTTTGCGCCGGTGAGGGGAAGGCTCTTTCCGGCGCGCACGCGATGGCCACCTAGCGGAGCTGGGTGAGCACATTTTCGGGCTCAAAATCCATCGTTTTGACCTCCAGGCACGCCGTTTCCATGCGTACTCTACACTGAAAGCGTTTTTAAGGAGTTTTCGGCTCATTCTATTGCAGTTAATCGTTGTATTGTGCGTTTTATTTATTGGGTGGCACGTGGACACGTCTGAGCACCGGATCCCATCACTGTGCGGGCCAGTTCAGTTAGACGAGTGAGGGTTATAAGTTTTTTGCGTGACTCTACCAACGGGTGCGATCATACCAGCACTAATGCACCGGATCCCATCAGAACTCCGCAGTTAAGCGTGCTTGGGCGAGAGTAGTACTAGGATGGGTGACCTCTTGGGAAGTCCTCGTGTTGCACCCCTCGTTTTACTTTTTTCAATTATTTTTTTGCCGTTATTTATTATTATTTTATTTTTTGCGCCGGTGAGGGGAAGGCTCTTTCCGGCGCGCACGCGATGGCCACCTAGCGGAGCTGGGTGAGCACATTTTCGGGCTCAAAATCCATCGTTTTGACCTCCAGGCACGCCGTTTCCATGCGTACTCTACACTGAAAGCGTTTTGAAGGAGTTTTCGGCTCATTCTATTGCATTTAATCGTTGTATTGTGCGTTTTATTTATTGGGTGGCACGTGGACACGTCTGAGCACCGGATCCCATCACTGTGCGGGCCAGTTCAGTTAGACGAGTGAGGGTTATAAGTTTTTTGTGTGACTCTACTAACGGGTGCGATCATACCAGCACTAATGCACCGGATCCCATCAGAACTCCGCAGTTAAGCGTGCTTGGGCGAGAGTAGTACTAGGATGGGTGACCTCTTGGGAAGTCCTCGTGTTGCACCCCTCGTTTTACTTTTTTCAATTATTTTTTTGCCGTTATTTATTATTATTTTATTTTTTGCGCCGGTGAGGGGAAGGCTCTTTCCGGCGCGCACGCGATGGCCACCTAGCGGAGCTGGGTGAGCACATTTTCGGGCTCAAAATCCATCGTTTTGACCTCCAGGCACGCCGTTTCCATGCGTACTCTACACTGAAAGCGTTTTTAAGGAGTTTTCGGCTCATTCTATTGCATTTAATCGTTGTATTGTGCGTTTTCTTTATTGGGTGGCACGTGGACACGTCTGAGCACCGGATCCCATCACTGTGCGGGCCAGTTCAGTTAGACGAGTGAGGGTTATAAGTTTTTTGCGTGACTCTACTAACGGGTGCGATCATACCAGCACTAATGCACCGGATCCCATCAGAACTCCGCAGTTAAGCATGCTTGGGCGAGAGTAGTACTAGGATGGGTGACCTCCTGGGAAGTCCTCGTGTTGCACCCCTCGTTTTACTTTTTTCAATTATTTTTTTGCCGTTATTTATTATTATTTTATTTTTTGCGCCGGTGAGGGGAAGGCTCTTTCCGGCGCGCACGCGATGGCCACCTAGCGGAGATGGGTGAGCACATTTTCGGGCTCAAAATCCATCGTTTTGACCTCCAGGCACGCCGTTTCCATGCGTACTCTACACTGAAAGCGTTTTTAAGGAGTTTTCGGCTCATTCTATTGCATTTAATCGTTGTATTGTGTGTTTTCTTTATTGGGTGGCACGTGGACACGTCTGAGCACCGGATCCCATCACTGTGCGGGCCAGTTCAGTTAGACGAGTGAGGGTTATAAGTTTTTTGCGTGACTCTACTAACGGGTGCGATCATACCAGCACTAATGCACCGGATCCCATCAGAACTCCGCAGTTAAGCGTGCTTGGGCGAGAGTAGTACTAGGATGGGTGACCTCCTGGGAAGTCCTCGTGTTGCACCCCTCGTTTTACTTTTTTCAATTATTTTTTTGCCGTTATTTATTATTATTTTATTTTTTGCGCCGGTGAGGGGAAGGCTCTTTCCGGCGCGCACGCGATGGCCACCTAGCGGAGCTGGGTGAGCACATTTTCGGGCTCAAAATCCATCGTTTTGACCTCCAGGCACGCCGTTTCCATGCGTACTCTACACTGAAAGCGTTTTTAAGGAGTTTTCGGCTCATTCTATTGCAGTTAATCGTTGTATTGTGCGTTTTATTTATTGGGTGGCACGTGGACACGTCTGAGCACCGGATCCCGTCACTGTGCGGGCCAGTTCAGTTAGACGAGTGAGGGTTATAAGTTTTTTGCGTGACTCTACCAACGGGTGCGATCATACCAGCACTAATGCACCGGATCCCATCAGAACTCCGCAGTTAAGCGTGCTTGGGCGAGAGTAGTACTAGGATGGGTGACCTCTTGGGAAGTCCTCGTGTTGCACCCCTCGTTTTACTTTTTTCAATTATTTTTTTGCCGTTATTTATTATTATTTTATTTTTTGCGCCGGTGAGGGGAAGGCTCTTTCCGGCGCGCACGCGATGGCCACCTAGCGGAGCTGGGTGAGCACATTTTCGGGCTCAAAATCCATCGTTTTGACCTCCAGGCACGCCGTTTCCATGCGTACTCTACACTGAAAGCGTTTTTAAGGAGTTTTCGGCTCATTCTATTGCATTTAATCGTTGTATTGTGCGTTTTATTTATTGGGTGGCACGTGGACACGTCTGAGCACCGGATCCCATCACTGTGCGGGCCAGTTCAGTTAGACGAGTGAGGGTTATAAGTTTTTTGTGTGACTCTACTAACGGGTGCGATCATACCAGCACTAATGCACCGGATCCCATCAGAACTCCGCAGTTAAGCGTGCTTGGGCGAGAGTAGTACTAGGATGGGTGACCTCTTGGGAAGTCCTCGTGTTGCACCCCTCGTTTTACTTTTTTCAATTATTTTTTTGCCGTTATTTATTATTATTTTATTTTTTGCGCCGGTGAGGGGAAGGCTCTTTCCGGCGCGCACGCGATGGCCACCTAGCGGAGCTGGGTGAGCACATTTTCGGGCTCAAAATCCATCGTTTTGACCTCCAGGCACGCCGTTTCCATGCGTACTCTACACTGAAAGCGTTTTTAAGGAGTTTTCGGCTCATTCTATTGCATTTAATCGTTGTATTGTGCGTTTTCTTTATTGGGTGGCACGTGGACACGTCTGAGCACCGGATCCCATCACTGTGCGGGCCAGTTCAGTTAGACGAGTGAGGGTTATAAGTTTTTTGCGTGACTCTACTAACGGGTGCGATCATACCAGCACTAATGCACCGGATCCCATCAGAACTCCGCAGTTAAGCATGCTTGGGCGAGAGTAGTACTAGGATGGGTGACCTCCTGGGAAGTCCTCGTGTTGCACCCCTCGTTTTACTTTTTTCAATTATTTTTTTGCCGTTATTTATTATTATTTTATTTTTTGCGCCGGTGAGGGGAAGGCTCTTTCCGGCGCGCACGCAATGGCCACCTAGCGGAGATGGGTGAGCACATTTTCGGGCTCAAAATCCATCGTTTTGACCTCCAGGCACGCCGTTTCCATGCGTACTCTACACTGAAAGCGTTTTTAAGGAGTTTTCGGCTCATTCTATTGCATTTAATCGTTGTATTGTGCGTTTTCTTTATTGGGTGGCACGTGGACACGTCTGAGCACCGGATCCCATCACTGTGCGGGCCAGTTCAGTTAGACGAGTGAGGGTTATAAGTTTTTTGCGTGACTCTACTAACGGGTGCGATCATACCAGCACTAATGCACCGGATCCCATCAGAACTCCGCAGTTAAGCGTGCTTGGGCGAGAGTAGTACTAGGATGGGTGACCTCCTGGGAAGTCCTCGTGTTGCACCCCTCGTTTTACTTTTTTCAATTATTTTTTTGCCGTTATTTATTATTATTTTATTTTTTGCGCCGGTGAGGGGAAGGCTCTTTCCGGCGCGCACGCGATGGCCACCTAGCGGAGCTGGGTGAGCACATTTTCGGGCTCAAAATCCATCGTTTTGACCTCCAGGCACGCCGTTTCCATGCGTACTCTACACTGAAAGCGTTTTTAAGGAGTTTTCGGCTCATTCTATTGCAGTTAATCGTTGTATTGTGCGTTTTATTTATTGGGTGGCACGTGGACACGTCTGAGCACCGGATCCCATCACTGTGCGGGCCAGTTCAGTTAGACGAGTGAGGGTTATAAGTTTTTTGCGTGACTCTACTAACGGGTGCGATCATACCAGCACTAATGCACCGGATCCCATCAGAACTCCGCAGTTAAGCGTGCTTGGGCGAGAGTAGTACTAGGATGGGTGACCTCCTGGGAAGTCCTCGTGTTGCACCCCTCGTTTTACTTTTTTCAATTATTTTTTTGCCGTTATTTATTATTATTTTATTTTTTGCGCCGGTGAGGGGAAGGCTCTTTCCGGCGCGCACGCGATGGCCACCTAGCGGAGCTGGGTGAGCACATTTTCGGGCTCAAAATCCATCGTTTTGACCTCCAGGCACGCCGTTTCCATGCGTACTCTACACTGAAAGCGTTTTTAAGGAGTTTTCGGCTCATTCTATTGCATTTAATCGTTGTATTGTGTGTTTTCTTTATTGGGTGGCACGTGGACACGTCTGAGCACCGGATCCCATCACTGTGCGGGCCAGTTCAGTTAGACGAGTGAGGGTTATAAGTTTTTTGCGTGACTCTACTAACGGGTGCGATCATACCAGCACTAATGCACCGGATCCCATCAGAACTCCGCAGTCAAGCGTGCTTGGGCGAGAGTAGTACTAGGATGGGTGACCTCCTGGGAAGTCCTCGTGTTGCACCCCTCGTTTTACTTTTTTCAATTATTTTTTTGCCGTTATTTATTATTATTTTATTTTTTGCGCCGGTGAGGGGAAGGCTCATTCCGGCGCGCACGCGATGGCCACCTAGCGGAGCTGGGTGAGCACATTTTCGGGCTCAAAATCCATCGTTTTGACCTCCAGGCACGCCGTTTCCATGCGTACTCTACACTGAAAGCGTTTTTAAGGAGTTTTCGGCTCATTCTATTGCAGTTAATCGTTGTATTGTGCGTTTTATTTATTGGGTGGCACGTGGACACGTCTGAGCACCGGATCCCATCACTGTGCGGGCCAGTTCAGTTAGACGAGTGAGGGTTATAAGTTTTTTGCGTGACTCTACCAACGGGTGCGATCATACCAGCACTAATGCACCGGATCCCATCAGAACTCCGCAGTTAAGCGTGCTTGGGCGAGAGTAGTACTAGGATGGGTGACCTCTTGGGAAGTCCTCGTGTTGCACCCCTCGTTTTACTTTTTTCAATTATTTTTTTGCCGTTATTTATTATTATTTTATTTTTTGCGCCGGTGAGGGGAAGGCTCTTTCCGGCGCGCACGCGATGGCCACCTAGCGGAGCTGGGTGAGCACATTTTCGGGCTCAAAATCCATCGTTTTGACCTCCAGGCACGCCGTTTCCATGCGTACTCTACACTGAAAGCGTTTTTAAGGAGTTTTCGGCTCATTCTATTGCATTTAATCGTTGTATTGTGCGTTTTATTTATTGGGTGGCACGTGGACACGTCTGAGCACCGGATCCCATCACTGTGCGGGCCAGTTCAGTTAGACGAGTGAGGGTTATAAGTTTTTTGTGTGACTCTACTAACGGGTGCGATCATACCAGCACTAATGCCCCGGATCCCATCAGAACTCCGCAGTTAAGCGTGCTTGGGTGAGAGTAGTACTAGGATGGGTGACCTCCTGGGAAGTCCTCGTGTTGCACCCCTCGTTTTACTTTTTTCAATTATTTTTTTGCCGTTATTTATTATTATTTTATTTTTTGCGCCGGTGAGGGGAAGGCTCTTTCCGGCGCGCACGCGATGGCCACCTAGCGGAGCTGGGTGAGCACATTTTCGGGCTCAAAATCCATCGTTTTGACCTCCAGGCACGCCGTTTCCATGCGTACTCTACACTGAAAGCGTTTTTAAGGAGTTTTCGGCTCATTCTATTGCAGTTAATCGTTGTATTGTGCGTTTTATTTATTGGGTGGCACGTGGACACGTCTGAGCACCGGATCCCATCACTGTGCGGGCCAGTTCAGTTAGACGAGTGAGGGTTATAAGTTTTTTGCGTGACTCTACCAACGGGTGCGATCATACCAGCACTAATGCACCGGATCCCATCAGAACTCCGCAGTTAAGCGTGCTTGGGCGAGAGTAGTACTAGGATGGGTGACCTCTTGGGAAGTCCTCGTGTTGCACCCCTCGTTTTACTTTTTTCAATTATTTTTTTGCCGTTATTTATTATTATTTTATTTTTTGCGCCGGTGAGGGGAAGGCTCTTTCCGGCGCGCACGCGATGGCCACCTAGCGGAGCTGGGTGAGCACATTTTCGGGCTCAAAATCCATCGTTTTGACCTCCAGGCACGCCGTTTACATGCGTACTCTACACTGAAAGCGTTTTTAAGGAGTTTTCGGCTCATTCTATTGCATTTAATCGTTGTATTCTGCGTTTTCTTTATTGGGTGGCACGTGGACACGTCTGAGCACCGGATCCCATCACTGTGCGGGCCAGTTCAGTTAGACGAGTGAGTGTTATAAGTTTTTTGCGTGACTCTACTAACGGGTGCGATCATACCAGCACTAATGCACCGGATCCCATCAGAACTCCGCAGTTAAGCGTGGTTGGGCGAGAGTAGTACTAGGATGGGTGACCTCCTGGGAAGTCCTCGTGTTGCACCCCTCGTTTTACTTTTTTCAATTATTTTTTTGCCGTTATTTATTATTATTTTATTTTTTGCGCCGGTGAGGGGAAGGCTCTTTCCGGCGCGCACGCGATGGCCACCTAGCGGAGCTGGGTGAGCACATTTTCGGGCTCAAAATCCATCGTTTTGACCTCCAGGCACGCCGTTTCCATGCGTACTCTACACTGAAAGCGTTTTTAAGGAGTTTTCGGCTCATTCTATTGCATTTAATCGTTGTATTGTGCGTTTTATTTATTGGGTGGCACGTGGACACGTCTGAGCACCGGATCCCATCACTGTGCGGGCCAGTTCAGTTAGACGAGTGAGGGTTATAAGTTTTTTGTGTGACTCTACTAACGGGTGCGATCATACCAGCACTAATGCACCGGATCCCATCAGAACTCCGCAGTTAAGCGTGCTTGGGCGAGAGTAGTACTAGGATGGGTGACCTCCTGGGAAGTCCTCGTGTTGCACCCCTCGTTTTACTTTTTTCAATTATTTTTTTGCCGTTATTTATTATTATTTTATTTTTTGCGCCGGTGAGGGGAAGGCTCTTTCCGGCGCGCACGCGATGGCCACCTAGCGGAGCTGGGTGAGCACATTTTCGGGCTCAAAATCCATCGTTTTGACCTCCAGGCACGCCGTTTCCACGCGTACTCTACACTGAAAGCGTTTTTAAGGAGTTTTCGGCTCATTCTATTGCAGTTAATCGTTGTATTGTGCGTTTTATTTATTGGGTGGCACGTGGACACGTCTGAGCACCGGATCCCATCACTGTGCGGGCCAGTTCAGTTAGACGAGTGAGGGTTATAAGTTTTTTACGTGACTCTACCAACGGGTGCGATCATACCAGCACTAATGCACCGGATCCCATCAGAACTCCGCAGTTAAGCGTGCTTGGGCGAGAGTAGTACTAGGATGGGTGACCTCTTGGGAAGTCCTCGTGTTGCACCCCTCGTTTTACTTTTTTCAATTATTTTTTTGCCGTTATTTATTATTATTTTATTTTTTGCGCCGGTGAGGGGAAGGCTCTTTCCGGCGCGCACGCGATGGCCACCTAGCGGAGCTGGGTGAGCACATTTTCGGGCTCAAAATCCATCGTTTTGACCTCCAGGCACGCCGTTTCCATGCGTACTCTACACTGAAAGCGTTTTTAAGGAGTTTTCGGCTCATTCTATTGCATTTAATCGTTGTATTGTGCGTTTTATTTATTGGGTGGCACGTGGACACGTCTGAGCACCGGATCCCATCACTGTGCGGGCCAGTTCAGTTAGACGAGTGAGGGTTATAAGTTTTTTGTGTGACTCTACTAACGGGTGCGATCATACCAGCACTAATGCACCGGATCCCATCAGAACTCCGCAGTTAAGCGTGCTTGGGCGAGAGTAGTACTAGGATGGGTGACCTCCTGGGAAGTCCTCGTGTTGCACCCCTCGTTTTACTTTTTTCAATTATTTTTTTGCCGTTATTTATTATTATTTTATTTTTTGCGCCGGTGAGGGGAAGGCTCTTTCCGGCGCGCACGCGATGGCCACCTAGCGGAGCTGGGTGAGCACATTTTCGGGCTCAAAATCCATCGTTTTGACCTCCAGGCACGCCGTTTCCACGCGTACTCTACACTGAAAGCGTTTTTAAGGAGTTTTCGGCTCATTCTATTGCAGTTAATCGTTGTATTGTGCGTTTTATTTATTGGGTGGCACGTGGACACGTCTGAGCACCGGATCCCATCACTGTGCGGGCCAGTTCAGTTAGACGAGTGAGGGTTATAAGTTTTTTGCGTGACTCTACCAACGGGTGCGATCATACCAGCACTAATGCACCGGATCCCATCAGAACTCCGCAGTTAAGCGCGCTTGGGCGAGAGTAGTACTAGGATGGGTGACCTCTTGGGAAGTCCTCGTGTTGCACCCCTCGTTTTACTTTTTTCAATTATTTTTTTGCCGTTATTTATTATTATTTTATTTTTTGCGCCGGTGAGGGGAAGGCTCTTTCCGGCGCGCACGCGATGGCCACCTAGCGGAGCTGGGTGAGCACATTTTCGGGCTCAAAATCCATCGTTTTGACCTCCAGGCACGCCGTTTCCATGCGTACTCTACACTGAAAGCGTTTTTAAGGAGTTTTCGGCTCATTCTATTGCATTTAATCGTTGTATTGTGCGTTTTCTTTATTGGGTGGCACGTGGACACGTCTGAGCACCGGATCCCATCACTGTGCGGGCCAGTTCAGTTAGACGAGTGAGGGTTATAAGTTTTTTGCGTGACTCTACTAACGGGTGCGATCATACCAGCACTAATGCACCGGATCCCATCAGAACTCCGCAGTTAAGCGTGCTTGGGCGAGAGTAGTACTAGGATGGGTGACCTCCTGGGAAGTCCTCGTGTTGCACCCCTCGTTTTACTTTTTTCAATTATTTTTTTGCCGTTATTTATTATTATTTTATTTTTTGCGCCGGTGAGGGGAAGGCTCTTTCCGGCGCGCACGCGATGGCCACCTAGCGGAGCTGGGTGAGCACATTTTCCGGCTCAAAATCCATCGTTTTGACCTCCAGGCACGCCGTTTCCATGCGTACTCTACACTGAAAGCGTTTTTAAGGAGTTTTCGGCTCATTCTATTGCAGTTAATCGTTGTATTGTTCGTTTTATTTATTGGGTGGCACGTGGACACGTCTGAGCACCGGATCCCATCACTGTGCGGGCCAGTTCAGTTAGACGAGTGAGGGTTATAAGTTTTTTGCGTGACTCTACCAACGGGTGCGATCATACCAGCACTAATGCACCGGATCCTATCAGAACTCCGCAGTTAAGCGTGCTTGGGCGAGAGTAGTACTAGGATGGGTGACCTCCTGGGAAGTCCTCGTGTTGCACCCCTCGTTTTACTTTTTTCAATTATTTTTTTGCCGTTATTTATTATTATTTTATTTTTTGCGCCGGTGAGGGGAAGGCTCTTTCCGGCGCGCACGCGATAGCCACCTAGCGGAGCTGGGTGAGCACATTTTCGGGCTCAAAATCCATCGTTTTGACCTCCAGGCACGCCGTTTCCATGCGTACTCTACACTGAAAGCGTTTTTAAGGAGTTTTCGGCTCATTCTATTGCATTTAATCGTTGTATTGTGCGTTTTATTTATTGGGTGGCACGTGGACACGTCTGAGCACCGGATCCCATCACTGTGCGGGCCAGTTCAGTTAGACGAGTGAGGGTTATAAGTTTTTTGCGTGACTCTACCAACGGGTGCGATCATACCAGCACTAATGCACCGGATCCCATCAGAACTCCGCAGTTAAGCGTGCTTGGGCGAGAGTAGTACTAGGATGGGTGACCTCTTGGGAAGTCCTCGTGTTGCACCCCTCGTTTTACTTTTTTCAATTATTTTTTTGCCGTTATTTATTATTGTTTTATTTTTTGCGCCGGTGAGGGGAAGGCTCTTTCCGGCGCGCACGCGATGGCCACCTAGCGGAGCTGGGTGAGCACATTTTCGGGCTCAAAATCCATCGTTTTGACCTCCAGGCACGCCGTTTCCATGCGTACTCTACACTGAAAGCGTTTTTAAGGAGTTTTCGGCTCATTCTATTGCATTTAATCGTTGTATTGTGCGTTTTCTTTATTGGGTGGCACGTGGACACGTCTGAGCACCGGATCCCATCACTGTGCGGGCCAGTTCAGTTAGACGAGTGAGGGTTATAAGTTTTTTGCGTGACTCTACTAACGGGTGCGATCATACCAGCACTAATGCACCGGATCCCATCAGAACTCCGCAGTTAAGCGTGCTTGGGCGAGAGTAGTACTAGGATGGGTGACCTCCTGGGAAGTCCTCGTGTTGCACCCCTCGTTTTACTTTTTTCAATTATTTTTTTGCCGTTATTTATTATTATTTTATTTTTTGCGCCGGTGAGGGGAAGGCTCTTTCCGGCGCGCACGCGATGGCCACCTAGCGGAGCTGGGTGAGCACATTTTCGGGCTCAAAATCCATCGTTTTGACCTCCAGGCACGCCGTTTCCATGCGTACTCTACACTGAAAGCGTTTTTAAGGAGTTTTCGGCTCATTCTATTGCATTTAATCGTTGTATTGTGCGTTTTATTTATTGGGTGGCACGTGGACACGTCTGAGCACCGGATCCCATCACTGTGCGGGCCAGTTCAGTTAGACGAGTGAGGGTTATAAGTTTTTTGCGTGACTCTACCAACGGGTGCGATCATACCAGCACTAATGCACCGGATCCCATCAGAACTCCGCAGTTAAGCATGCTTGGGCGAGAGTAGTACTAGGATGGGTGACCTCCTGGGAAGTCCTCGTGTTGCACCCCTCGTTTTACTTTTTTCAATTATTTTTTTGCCGTTATTTATTATTATTTTATTTTTTGCGCCGGTGAGGGGAAGGCTCTTTCCGGCGCGCACGCGATGGCCACCTAGCCGAGCTGGGTGAGCACATTTTCGGGCTCAAAATCCATCGTTTTGACCTCCAGGCATGCCGTTTCCATGCGTACTCTACACTGAAAGCGTTTTTAAGGAGTTTTCGGCTCATTCTATTGCATTTAATCGTTGTATTGTGCGTTTTATTTATTGGGTGGCACGTGGACACGTCTGAGCACCGGATCCCATCACTGTGCGGGCCAGTTCAGTTAGACGAGTGAGGGTTATAAGTTTTTTGCGTGACTCTACCAACGGGTGCGATCATACCAGCACTAATGCACCGGATCCCATCAGAACTCCGCAGTTAAGCGTGCTTGGGCGAGAGTAGTACTAGGATGGGTGACCTCCTGGGAAGTCCTCGTGTTGCACCCCTCGTTTTACTTTTTTCAATTATTTTTTTGCCGTTATTTATTATTATTTTATTTTTTGCGCCGGTGAAGGGAAGGCTCTTTCCGGCGCGCACGCGATGGCCACCTAGCCGAGCTGGGTGAGCACATTTTCGGGCTCAAAATCCATCGTTTTGACCTCCAGGCACGCCGTTTCCATGCGTACTCTACACTGAAAGCGTTTTTAAGGAGTTTTCGGCTCATTCTATTGCATTTAATCGTTGTATTGTGCGTTTTATTTATTGGGTGGCACGTGGACACGTCTGAGCACCGGATCCCATCACTGTGCGGGCCAGTTCAGTTAGACGAGTGAGGGTTATAAGTTTTTTGCGTGACTCTACTAACGGGTGCGATCATACCAGCACTAATGCACCGGATCCCATCAGAACTCCGCAGTTAAGCGTGCTTGGGCGAGAGTAGTACTAGGATGGGTGACCTCCTGGGAGGTCCTCGTGTTGCACCCCTCGTTTTACTTTTTTCAATTATTTTTTTGCCGTTATTTATTATTATTTTATTTTTTGCGCCGGTGAGGGGAAGGCTCTTTCCGGCGCGCACGCGATGGCCACCTAGCCCAGCTGGGTGAGCACATTTTCGGGCTCAAAATCCATCGTTTTGACCTCCAAGCACGCCGTTTCCATGCGTACTCTACACTGAAAGCGTTTTTAAGGAGTTTTCGGCTCATTCTATTGCAGTTAATCGTTGTATTGTGCGTTTTATTTATTGGGTGGCACGTGGACACGTCTGAGCACCGGATCCCATCACTGTGCGGGCCAGTTCAGTTAGACGAGTGAGGGTTATAAGTTTTTTGCGTGACTCTACCAACGGGTGCGATCATACCAGCACTAATGCACCGGATCCCATCAGAACTCCGCAGTTAAGCGTGCTTGGGCGAGAGTAGTACTAGGATGGGTGACCTCCTGGGAAGTCCTCGTGTTGCACCCCTCGTTTTACTTTTTTCAATTATTTTTTTGCCGTTATTTATTATTATTTTAGTTTTTGCGCCGGTGAGGGGAAGGCTCTTTCCGGCGCGCACGCGATGGCCACCTAGCGGAGCTGGGTGAGCACATTTTCGGGCTCAAAATCCATCGTTTTGACCTCCAGGCACGCCGTTTCCATGCGTACTCTACACTGAAAGCGTTTTTAAGGAGTTTTCGGCTCATTCTATTGCATTTAATCGTTGTATTGTGCGTTTTATTTATTGGGTGGCACGTGGACACGTCTGAGCACCGGATCCCATCACTGTGCGGGCCAGTTCAGTTAGACGAGTGAGGGTTATAAGTTTTTTGCGTGACTCTACCAACGGGTGCGATCATACCAGCACTAATGCACCGGATCCCATCAGAACTCCGCAGTTAAGCGTGCTTGGGCGAGAGTAGTACTAGGATGGGTGACCTCCTGGGAAGTCCTCGTGTTGCACCCCTCGTTTTACTTTTTTCAATTATTTTTTTGCCGTTATTTATTATTATTTTATTTTTTGCGCCGGTGAGGGGAAGGCTCTTTCCGGCGCGCACGCGATGGCCACCTAGCGGAGCTAGGTGAGCACATTTTCGGGCTCAAAATCCATCGTTTTGACCTCCAGGCACGCCGTTTCCATGCGTACTCTACACTGAAAGCGTTTTTAAGGAGTTTTCGGCTCATTCTATTGCATTTAATCATTGTATTGTGCGTTTTATTTATTAGGTGGCACGTGGACACGTCTGAGCACCGGATCGCATCACTGTGCGGGCCAGTTCAGTTAGACGAGTGAGGGTTATAAGTTTTTTGCGTGACTCTACCAACGGGTGCGATCATACCAGCACTAATGCACCGGATCCCATCAGAACTCCGCAGTTAAGCGTGCTTGGGCGAGAGTAGTACTAGGATGGGTGACCTCCTGGGAAGTCCTCGTGTTGCACCCCTCGTTTTACTTTTTTCAATTATTTTTTTGCCGTTATTTATTATTATTTTATTTTTTGCGCCGGTGAGGGGAAGGCTCTTTCCGGCGCGCACGCGATGGCCACCTAGCGGAGCTGGGTGAGCACATTTTCGGGCTCAAAATCCATCGTTTTGACCTCCAGGCACGCCGTTTCCATGCGTACTCTACACTGAAAGCGTTTTTAAGGAGTTTTCGGCTCATTCTATTGCATTTAATCGTTGTATTGTGCGTTTTATTTATTGGGTGGCACGTGGACACGTCTGAGCACCGGATCCCATCACTGTGCGGGCCAGTTCAGTTAGACGAGTGAGGGTTATAAGTTTTTTGCGTGACTCTACTAACGGGTGCGATCATACCAGCACTAATGCACCGGATCCCATCAGAACTCCGCAGTTAAGCGTGCTTGGGCGAGAGTAGTACTAGGATGGGTGACCTCCTGGGAAGTCCTCGTGTTGCACCCCTCGTTTTACTTTTTTCAATTATTTTTTTGCCGTTATTTATTATTATTTTATTTTTTGCGCCGGAGAGGGGAAGGCTCTTTCCGGCGCGCACGCGATGGCCACCTAGCGGAGCTAGGTGAGCACATTTTCGGGCTCAAAATCCATCGTTTTGACCTCCAGGCACGCCGTTTCCATGCGTACTCTACAATGAAAGCGTTTTTAAGGTGTTTTCGGCTCATTCTATTGCATTTAATCGTTGTATTGTGCGTTTTATTTATTAGGTGGCACGTGGACACGTCTGAGCACCGGATCGCATCACTGTGCGGGCCAGTTCAGTTAGACGAGTGAGGGTTATAAGTTTTTTGCGTGACTCTACCAACGGGTGCGATCATACCAGCACTAATGCACCGGATCCCATCAGAACTCCGCAGTTAAGCGTGCTTGGGCGAGAGTAGTACTAGGATGGGTGACCTCCTGGGAAGTCCTCGTGTTGCACCCCTCGTTTTACTTTTTTCAATTATTTTTTTGCCGTTATTTATTATTATTTTATTTTTTGCGCCGGTGAGGGGAAGGCTCTTTCCGGCGCGCACGCGATGGCCACCTAGCGGAGCTGGGTGGGCACATTTTCGGGCTCAAAATCCATCGTTTTGACCTCCAGGCACGCCGTTTCCATGCGTACTCTACACTGAAAGCGTTTTTAAGGAGTTTTCGGCTCATTCTATTGCATTTAATCGTTGTATTGTGCGTTTTATTTATTGGGTGGCACGTGGACACGTCTGAGCACCGGATCCCATCACTGTGCGGGCCAGTTCAGTTAGACGAGTGAGGGTTATAAGTTTTTTGCGTGACTCTACCAACGGGTGCGATCATACCAGCACTAATGCACCGGATCCCATCAGAACTCCGCAGTTAAGCGTGCTTGGGCGAGAGTAGTACTAGGATGGGTGACCTCCTGGGAAGTCCTCGTGTTGCACCCCTCGTTTTACTTTTTTCAATTATTTTTTTGCCGTTATTTATTATTATTTTATTTTTTGCGCCGGTGAGGGGAAGGCTCTTTCCGGCGCGCACGCGATGGCCACCTAGCGGAGCTGGGTGAGCACATTTTCGGGCTCAAAATCCATCGTTTTGACCTCCAGGCACGCCGTTTCCATGCGTACTCTACACTGAAAGCGTTTTTAAGGAGTTTTCGGCTCATTCTATTGCATTTAATCGTTGTATTGTGTGTTTTATTTATTGGGTGGCACGTGGACACGTCTGAGCACCGGATCCCATCACTGTGCGGGCCAGTTCAGTTAGACGAGTGAGGGTTATAAGTTTTTTGCGTGACTCTACCAACGGGTGCGATCATACCAGCACTAATGCACCGGATCCCATCAGAACTCCGCAGTTAAGCGTGCTTGGGCGAGAGTAGTACTAGGATGGGTGACCTCCTGGGAAGTCCTCGTGTTGCACCCCTCGTTTTACTTTTTTCAATTATTTTTTTGCCGTTATTTATTATTATTTTATTTTTTGCGCCGGTGAGGGGAAGGCTCTTTCCGGCGCGCACGCGATGGCCACCTAGCGGAGCTGGGTGAGCACATTTTCGGGCTCAAAATCCATCGTTTTGACCTCCAGGCACGCCGTTTCCATGCGTACTCTACACTGAAAGCGTTTTTAAGGAGTTTTCGGCTCATTCTATTGCATTTAATCGTTGTATTGTGCGTTTTATTTTTTGGGTGGCACGTGGACACGTCTGAGCACCGGATCCCATCACTGTGCGGGCCAGTTCAGTTAGACGAGTGAGGGTTATAAGTTTTTTGCGTGACTCTACTAACGGGTGCTATCATACCAGCACTAATGCACCGGATCCCATCAGAACTCCGCAGTTAAGCGTGCTTGGGCGAGAGTAGTACTAGGATGGGTGACCTCCTGGGAAGTCCTCGTGTTGCACCCCTCGTTTTACTTTTTTCAATTATTTTTTTGCCGTTATTTATTATTATTTTATTTTTTGCGCCGGTGAGGGGAAGGCTCTTTCCGGCGCGCACGCGATGGCCACCTAGCGGAGCTGGGTGAGCACATTTTCGGGCTCAAAATCCATCGTTTTGACCTCCAGGCACGCCGTTTCCATGCGTACTCTACACTGAAAGCGTTTTTAAGGAGTTTTCGGCTCATTCTATTGCATTTAATCGTTGTATTGTGCGTTTTATTTATTGGGTGGCACGTGGACACGTCTGAGCACCGGATCCCATCACTGTGCGGGCCAGTTCAGTTAGACGAGTGAGGGTTATAAGTTTTTTGCGTGACTCTACTAACGGGTGCGATCATACCAGCACTAATGCACCGGATCCCATCAGAACTTCGCAGTTAAGCGTGCTTGGGCGAGAGTAGTACTAGGATGGGTGACCTCCTGGGAAGTCCTCGTGTTGCACCCCTCGTTTTACTTTTTTCAATTATTTTTTTGCCGTTATTTATTGTTATTTTATTTTTTGCGCCGGTGAGGGGAAGGCTCTTTCCGGCGCGCACGCGATGGCCACCTAGCGGAGCTGGGTGAGCACATTTTCGGGCTCAAAATCCATCGTTTTGACCTCCAGGCACGCCGTTTCCATGCGTACTCTACACTGAAAGCGTTTTTAAGGAGTTTTCGGCTCATTCTATTGCATTTAATCGTTGTATTGTGTGTTTTATTTATTGGGTGGCACGTGGACACGTCTGAGCACCGGATCCCATCACTGTGCGGGCCAGTTCAGTTAGACGAGTGAGGGTTATAAGTTTTTTGCGTGACTCTACCAACGGGTGCGATCATACCAGCACTAATGCACCGGATCCCATCAGAACTCCGCAGTTAAGCGTGCTTGGGCGAGAGTAGTACTAGGATGGGTGACCTCCTGGGAAGTCCTCGTGTTGCACCCCTCGTTTTACTTTTTTCAATTATTTTTTTGCCGTTATTTATTATTATTTTATTTTTTGCGCCGGTGAGGGGAAGGCTCTTTCCGGCGCGCACGCGATGGCCACCTAGCGGAGCTGGGTGAGCACATTTTCGGGCTCAAAATCCATCGTTTTGACCTCCAGGCACGCCGTTTCCATGCGTACTCTACACTGAAAGCGTTTTTAAGGAGTTTTCGGCTCATTCTATTGCATTTAATCGTTGTATTGTGTGTTTTATTTATTGGGTGGCACGTGGACACGTCTGAGCACCGGATCCCATCACTGTGCGGGCCAGTTCAGTTAGACGAGTGAGGGTTATAAGTTTTTTGCGTGACTCTACTAACGGGTGCGATCATACCAGCACTAATGCACCGGATCCCATCAGAACTCCGCAGTTAAGCGTGCTTGGGCGAGAGTAGTACTAGGATGGGTGACCTCCTGGGAAGTCCTCGTGTTGCACCCCTCGTTTTACTTTTTTCAATTATTTTTTTGCCGTTATTTATTATTATTTTATTTTTTGCGCCGGTGAGGGGAAGGCTCTTTCCGGCGCACACGCGATGGCCACCTAGCGGAGCTGGGTGAGCACATTTTCGGGCTCAAAATCCATCGTTTTGACCTCCAGGCACGCCGTTTCCATGCGTACTCTACACTGAAAGCGTTTTTAAGGAGTTTTCGGCTCATTCTATTGCATTTAATCGTTGTATTGTGCGTTTTATTTATTGGGTGGCACGTGGACACGTCTGAGCACCGGATCCCATCACTGTGCGGGCCAGTTCAGTTAGACGAGTTAGGGTTATAAGTTTTTTGCGTGACTCTACTAACGGGTGCGATCATACCAGCACTAATGCACCGGATCCCATCAGAACTCCGCAGTTAAGCGTGCTTGGGCGAGAGTAGTACTAGGATGGGTGACCTCCTGGGAAGTCCTCGTGTTGCACCCCTCGTTTTACTTTTTTCAATTATTTTTTTGCCGTTATTTATTATTATTTTATTTTTTGCGCCGGTGAGGGGAAGGCTCTTTCCGGCGCGCACGCGATGGCCACCTAGCGGAGCTGGGTGAGCACATTTTCGGGCTCAAAATCCATCGTTTTGACCTCCAGGCACGCCGTTTCCATGCGTACTCTACACTGAAAGCGTTTTTAAGGAGTTTTCGGCTCATTCTATTGCATTTAATCGTTGTATTGTGCGTTTTATTTATTGGGTGGCACGTGGACACGTCTGAGCACCGGATCCCATCACTGTGCGGGCCAGTTCAGTTAGACGAGTGAGGGTTATAAGTTTTTTGCGTGACTCTACTAACGGGTGCTATCATACCAGCACTAATGCACCGGATCCCATCAGAACTCCGCAGTTAAGCGTGCTTGGGCGAGAGTAGTACTAGGATGGGTGACCTCCTGGGAAGTCCTCGTGTTGCACCCCTCGTTTTACTTTTTTCAATTATTTTTTTGCCGTTATTTATTATTATTTTATTTTTTGCGCCGGTGAGGGGAAGGCTCTTTCCGGCGCGCACGCGATGGCCACCTAGCGGAGCTGGGTGAGCACATTTTCGGGCTCAAAATCCATCGTTTTGACCTCCAGGCACGCCGTTTCCATGCGTACTCTACACTGAAAGCGTTTTTTAAGGAGTTTTCGGCTCATTCTATTGCATTTAATCGTTGTATTGTGCGTTTTATTTATTGGGTGGCACGTGGACACGTCTGAGCACCGGATCCCATCACTGTGCGGGCCAGTTCAGTTAGACGAGTGAGGGTTATAAGTTTTTTGCGTGACTCTACTAACGGGTGCGATCATACCAGCACTAATGCACCGGATCCCATCAGAACTCCGCAGTTAAGCGTGCTTGGGCGAGAGTAGTACTAGGATGGGTGACCTCCTGGGAAGTCCTCGTGTTGCACCCCTCGTTTTACTTTTTTCAATTATTTTTTTGCCGTTATTTATTATTATTTTATTTTTTGCGCCGGTGAGGGGAAGGCTCTTTCCGGCGCGCACGCGATGGCCACCTAGCGGAGCTGGGTGAGCACATTTTCGGGCTCAAAATCCATCGTTTTGACCTCCAGGCACGCCGTTTCCATGCGTACTCTACACTGAAATCGTTTTTAAGGAGTTTTCGGCTCATTCTATTGCATTTAATCGTTGTATTGTGCGTTTTATTTATTGGGTGGCACGTGGACACGTCTGAGCACCGGATCCCATCACTGTGCGGGCCAGTTCAGTTAGACGAGTGAGGGTTATAAGTTTTTTGCGTGACTCTACTAACGGGTGCGATCATACCAGCACTAATGCACCGGATCCCATCAGAACTTCGCAGTTAAGCGTGCTTGGGCGAGAGTAGTACTAGGATGGGTGACCTCCTGGGAAGTCCTCGTGTTGCACCCCTCGTTTTACTTTTTTCAATTATTTTTTTGCCGTTATTTATTATTATTTTATTTTTTGCGCCGGTGAGGGGAAGGCTCTTTCCGGCGCGCACGCGATGGCCACCTAGCGGAGCTGGGTGAGCACATTTTCGGGCTCAAAATCCATCGTTTTGACCTCCAGGCACGCCGTTTCCATGCGTACTCTACACTGAAAGCGTTTTTAAGGAGTTTTCGGCTCATTCTATTGCATTTAATCGTTGTATTGTGCGTTTTATTTATTGGGTGGCACGTGGACACGTCTGAGCACCGGATCCCATCACTGTGCGGGCCAGTTCAGTTAGACGAGTGAAGGTTATAAGTTTTTTGCGTGACTCTACCAACGGGTGCGATCATACCAGCACTAATGCACCGGATCCCATCAGAACTCCGCAGTTAAGCGTGCTTGGGCGAGAGTAGTACTAGGATGGGTGACCTCCTGGGAAGTCCTCGTGTTGCACCCCTCGTTTTACTTTTTTCAATTATTTTTTTGCCGTTATTTATTATTATTTTATTTTTTGCGCCGGTGAGGGGAAGGCTCATTCCGGCGCGCACGCGATGGCCACCTAGCGGAGCTGGGTGAGCACATTTTCGGGCTCAAAATCCATCGTTTTGACCTCCAGGCACGCCGTTTCCATGCGTACTCTACACTGAAAGCGTTTTTAAGGAGTTTTCGGCTCATTCTATTGCATTTAATCGTTGTATTGTGCGTTTTATTTATTGGGTGGCACGTGGACACGTCTGAGCACCGGATCCCATCACTGTGCGGGCCAGTTCAGTTAGACGAGTGAGGGTTATAAGTTTTTTGCGTGACTCTACTAACGGGTGCGATCATACCAGCACTAATGCACCGGATCCCATCAGAACTCCGCAGTTAAGCGTGCTTGGGCGAGAGTAGTACTAGGATGGGTGACCTCCTGGGAAGTCCTCGTGTTGCACCCCTCGTTTTACTTTTTTCAATTATTTTTTTGCCGTTATTTATTATTATTTTATTTTTTGCGCCGGTGAGGGGAAGGCTCTTTCCGGCGCGCACGCGATGGCCACCTAGCGGAGCTGGGTGAGCACATTTTCGGGCTCAAAATCCATCGTTTTGACCTCCAGGCACGCCGTTTCCATGCGTACTCTACACTGAAAGCGTTTTTAAGGAGTTTTCGGCTCATTCTATTGCATTTAATCGTTGTATTGTGCGTTTTATTTATTGGGTGGCACGTGGACACGTCTGAGCACCGGATCCCATCACTGTGCGGGCCAGTTCAGTTAGACGAGTTAGGGTTATAAGTTTTTTGCGTGACTCTACTAACGGGTGCGATCATACCAGCACTAATGCACCGGATCCCATCAGAACTCCGCAGTTAAGCGTGCTTGGGCGAGAGTAGTACTAGGATGGGTGACCTCCTGGGAAGTCCTCGTGTTGCACCCCTCGTTTTACTTTTTTCAATTATTTTTTTGCCGTTATTTATTATTATTTTATTTTTTGCGCCGGTGAGGGGAAGGCTCTTTCCGGCGCGCACGCGATGGCCACCTAGCGGAGCTGGGTGAGCACATTTTCGGGCTCAAAATCCATCGTTTTGACCTCCAGGCACGCCGTTTCCATGCGTACTCTACACTGAAAGCGTTTTTAAGGAGTTTTCGGCTCATTCTATTGCATTTAATCGTTGTATTGTGTGTTTTATTTATTGGGTGGCACGTGGACACGTCTGAGCACCGGATCCCATCACTGTGCGGGCCAGTTCAGTTAGACGAGTGAGGGTTATAAGTTTTTTGCGTGACTCTACTAACGGGTGCTATCATACCAGCACTAATGCACCGGATCCCATCAGAACTCCGCAGTTAAGCGTGCTTGGGCGAGAGTAGTACTAGGATGGGTGACCTCCTGGGAAGTCCTCGTGTTGCACCCCTCGTTTTACTTTTTTCAATTATTTTTTTGCCGTTATTTATTATTATTTTATTTTTTGCGCCGGTGAGGGGAAGGCTCTTTCCGGCGCGCACGCGATGGCCACCTAGCGGAGCTGGGTGAGCACATTTTCGGGCTCAAAATCCATCGTTTTGACCTCCAGGCACGCCGTTTCCATGCGTACTCTACACTGAAAGCGTTTTTAAGGAGTTTTCGGCTCATTCTATTGCATTTAATCGTTGTATTGTGCGTTTTATTTATTGGGTGGCACGTGGACACGTCTGAGCACCGGATCCCATCACTGTGCGGGCCAGTTCAGTTAGACGAGTGAGGGTTATAAGTTTTTTGCGTGACTCTACTAACGGGTGCGATCATACCAGCACTAATGCACCGGATCCCATCAGAACTTCGCAGTTAAGCGTGCTTGGGCGAGAGTAGTACTAGGATGGGTGACCTCCTGGGAAGTCCTCGTGTTGCACCCCTCGTTTTACTTTTTTCAATTATTTTTTTGCCGTTATTTATTATTATTTTATTTTTTGCGCCGGTGAGGGGAAGGCTCATTCCGGCGCGCACGCGATGGCCACCTAGCGGAGCTGGGTGAGCACATTTTCGGGCTCAAAATCCATCGTTTTGACCTCCAGGCACGCCGTTTCCATGCGTACTCTACACTGAAAGCGTTTTTAAGGAGTTTTCGGCTCATTCTATTGCATTTAATCGTTGTATTGTGTGTTTTATTTATTGGGTGGCACGTGGACACGTCTGAGCACCGGATCCCATCACTGTGCGGGCCAGTTCAGTTAGACGAGTGAGGGTTATAAGTTTTTTGCGTGACTCTACCAACGGGTGCGATCATACCAGCACTAATGTACCGGATCCCATCAGAACTCTGCAGTTAAGCGTGCTTGGGCGAGAGTAGTACTAGGATGGGTGACCTCCTGGGAAGTCCTCGTGTTGCACCCCTCGTTTTACTTTTTTCAATTATTTTTTTGCCGTTATTTATTATTATTTTATTTTTTGCGCCGGTGAGGGGAAGGCTCATTTCGGCGCGCACGCGATGGCCACCTAGCGGAGCTGGGTGAGCACATTTTCGGGCTCAAAATCCATCGTTTTGACCTCCAGGCACGCCGTTTCCATGCGTACTCTACACTGAAAGCGTTTTTAAGGAGTTTTCGGCTCATTCTATTGCATTTAATCGTTGTATTGTGCGTTTTATTTATTGGGTGGCACGTGGACACGTCTGAGCACCGGATCCCATCACTGTGCGGGCCAGTTCAGTTAGACGAGTGAGGGTTATAAGTTTTTTGCGTGACTCTACTAACGGGTGCGATCATACCAGCACTAATGCACCGGATCCCATCAGAACTCCGCAGTTAAGCGTGCTTGGGCGAGAGTAGTACTAGGATGGGTGACCTCCTGGGAAGTCCTCGTGTTGCACCCCTCGTTTTACTTTTTTCAATTATTTTTTTGCCGTTATTTATTATTATTTTATTTTTTGCGCCGGTGAGGGGAAGGCTCATTCCGGCGCGCACGCGATGGCCACCTAGCGGAGCTGGGTGAGCACATTTTCGGGCTCAAAATCCATCGTTTTGACCTCCAGGCACGCCGTTTCCATGCGTACTCTACACTGAAAGCGTTTTTAAGGAGTTTTCGGCTCATTCTATTGCATTTAATCGTTGTATTGTGCGTTTTATTTATTGGGTGGCACGTGGACACGTCTGAGCACCGGATCCCATCACTGTGCGGGCCAGTTCAGTTAGACGAGTTAGGGTTATAAGTTTTTTGCGTGACTCTACTAACGGGTGCGATCATACCAGCACTAATGCACCGGATCCCATCAGAACTCCGCAGTTAAGCGTGCTTGGGCGAGAGTAGTACTAGGATGGGTGACCTCCTGGGAAGTCCTCGTGTTGCACCCCTCGTTTTACTTTTTTCAATTATTTTTTTGCCGTTATTTATTATTATTTTATTTTTTGCGCCGGTGAGGGGAAGGCTCTTTCCGGCGCGCACGCGATGGCCACCTAGCGGAGCTGGGTGAGCACATTTTCGGGCTCAAAATCCATCGTTTTGACCTCCAGGCACGCCGTTTCCATGCGTACTCTACACTGAAAGCGTTTTTAAGGAGTTTTCGGCTCATTCTATTGCATTTAATCGTTGTATTGTGCGTTTTATTTATTGGGTGGCACGTGGACACGTCTGAGCACCGGATCCCATCACTGTGCGGGCCAGTTCAGTTAGACGAGTGAGGGTTATAAGTTTTTTGCGTGACTCTACTAACGGGTGCGATCATACCAGCACTAATGCACCGGATCCCATCAGAACTCCGCAGTTAAGCGTGCTTGGGCGAGAGTAGTACTAGGATGGGTGACCTCCTGGGAAGTCCTCGTGTTGCACCCCTCGTTTTACTTTTTTCAATTATTTTTTTGCCGTTATTTATTATTATTTTATTTTTTGCGCCGGTGAGGGGAAGGCTCTTTCCGGCGCGCACGCGATGGCCACCTAGCGGAGCTGGGTGAGCACATTTTCGGGCTCAAAATCCATCGTTTTGACCTCCAGGCACGCCGTTTCCATGCGTACTCTACACTGAAAACGTTTTTAAGGAGTTTTCGGCTCATTCTATTGCATTTAATCGTTGTATTGTGCGTTTTATTTATTGGGTGGCACGTGGACACGTCTGAGCACCGGATCCCATCACTGTGCGGGCCAGTTCAGTTAGACGAGTGAGGGTTATAAGTTTTTTGCGTGACTCTACTAACGGGTGCGATCATACCAGCACTAATGCACCGGATCCCATCAGAACTTCGCAGTTAAGCGTGCTTGGGCGAGAGTAGTACTAGGATGGGTGACCTCCTGGGAAGTCCTCGTGTTGCACCCCTCGTTTTACTTTTTTCAATTATTTTTTTGCCGTTATTTATTATTATTTTATTTTTTGCGCCGGTGAGGGGAAGGCTCTTTCCGGCGCGCACGCGATGGCCACCTAGCGGAGCTGGGTGAGCACATTTTCGGGCTCAAAATCCATCGTTTTGACCTCCAGGCACGCCGTTTCCATGCGTACTCTACACTGAAAGCGTTTTTAAGGAGTTTTCGGCTCATTCTATTGCATTTAATCGTTGTATTGTACGTTTTATTTATTGGGTGGCACGTGGACACGTCTGAGCACCGGATCCCATCACTGTGCGGGCCAGTTCAGTTAGACGAGTGAGGGTTATAAGTTTTTTGCGTGACTCTACCAACGGGTGCGATCATACCAGCACTAATGCACCGGATCCCATCAGAACTCCGCAGTTAAGCGTGCTTGGGCGAGAGTAGTACTAGGATGGGTGACCTCCTGGGAAGTCCTCGTGTTGCACCCCTCGTTTTACTTTTTTCAATTATTTTTTTGCCGTTATTTATTATTATTTTATTTTTTGCGCCGGTGAGGGGAAGGCTCTTTCCGGCGCGCACGCGATGGCCACCTAGCGGAGCTGGGTGAGCACATTTTCGGGCTCAAAATCCATCGTTTTGACCTCCAGGCACGCCGTTTCCATGCGTACTCTACACTGAAAGCGTTTTTAAGGAGTTTTCGGCTCATTCTATTGCATTTAATCGTTGTATTGTGTGTTTTATTTATTGGGTGGCACGTGGACACGTCTGAGCACCGGATCCCATCACTGTGCGGGCCAGTTCAGTTAGACGAGTGAGGGTTATAAGTTTTTTGCGTGACTCTACTAACGGGTGCGATCATACCAGCACTAATGCACCGGATCCCATCAGAACTCCGCAGTTAAGCGTGCTTGGGCGAGAGTAGTACTAGGATGGGTGACCTCCTGGGAAGTCCTCGTGTTGCACCCCTCGTTTTACTTTTTTCAATTATTTTTTTGCCGTTATTTATTATTATTTTACTTTTTGCGCCGGTGAGGGGAAGGCTCTTTCCGGCGCGCACGCGATGGCCACCTAGCGGAGCTGGGTGAGCACATTTTCGGGCTCAAAATCCGTCGTTTTGACCTCCAGGCACGCCGTTTCCATGCGTACTCTACACTGAAAGCGTTTTTAAGGAGTTTTCGGCTCATTCTATTGCATTTAATCGTTGTATTGTGCGTTTTATTTATTGGGTGGCACGTGGACACGTCTGAGCACCGGATCCCATCACTGTGCGGGCCAGTTCAGTTAGACGAGTGAGGGTTATAAGTTTTTTGCGTGACTCTACTAACGGGTGCGATCATACCAGCACTAATGCACCGGATCCCATCAGAACTCCGCAGTTAAGCGTGCTTGGGCGAGAGTAGTACTAGGATGGGTGACCTCCTGGGAAGTCCTCGTGTTGCACCCCTCGTTTTACTTTTTTCAATTATTTTTTTGCCGTTATTTATTATTATTTTACTTTTTGCGCCGGTGAGGGGAAGGCTCTTTCCGGCGCGCACGCGATGGCCACCTAGCGGAGCTGGGTGAGCACATTTTCGGGCTCAAAATCCATCGTTTTGACCTCCAGGCACGCCGTTTCCATGCGTACTCTACACTGAAAGCGTTTTTAAGGAGTTTTCGGCTCATTCTATTGCATTTAATCGTTGTATTGTGTGTTTTATTTATTGGGTGGCACGTGGACACGTCTGAGCACCGGATCCCATCACTGTGCGGGCCAGTTCAGTTAGACGAGTGAGGGTTATAAGTTTTTTGCGTGACTCTACTAACGGGTGCGATCATACCAGCACTAATGCACCGGATCCCATCAGAACTCCGCAGTTAAGCGTGCTTGGGCGAGAGTAGTACTAGGATGGGTGACCTCCTGGGAAGTCCTCGTTTTGCACCCCTCGTTTTACTTTTTTCAATTATTTTTTTGCCGTTATTTATTATTATTTTATTTTTTGCGCCGGTGAGGGGAAGGCTCTTTCCGGCGCGCACGCGATGGCCACCTAGCGGAGCTGGGTGAGCACATTTTCGGGCTCAAAATCCATCGTTTTGACCTCCAGGCACGCCGTTTCCATGCGTACTCTACACTGAAAGCGTTTTTAAGGAGTTTTCGGCTCATTCTATTGCATTTAATCGTTGTATTGTGCGTTTTATTTATTGGGTGGCACGTGGACACGTCTGAGCACCGGATCCCATCACTGTGCGGGCCAGTTCAGTTAGACGAGTGAGGGTTATAAGTTTTTTGCGTGACTCTACTAACGGGTGCGATCATACCAGCACTAATGCACCGGATCCCATCAGAACTCCGCAGTTAAGCGTGCTTGGGCGAGAGTAGTACTAGGATGGGTGACCTCCTGGGAAGTCCTCGTGTTGCACCCCTCGTTTTACTTTTTTCAATTATTTTTTTGCCGTTATTTATTATTATTTTATTTTTTGCGCCGGTGAGGGGAAGGCTCTTTCCGGCGCGCACGCGATGGCCACCTAGCGGAGCTGGGTGAGCACATTTTCGGGCTCAAAATCCATCGTTTTGACCTCCAGGCACGCCGTTTCCATGCGTACTCTACACTGAAAGCGTTTTTAAGGAGTTTTCGGCTCATTCTATTGCATTTAATCGTTGTATTGTGTGTTTTATTTATTGGGTGGCACGTGGACACGTCTGAGCACCGGATCCCATCACTGTGCGGGCCAGTTCAGTTAGACGAGTGAGGGTTATAAGTTTTTTGCGTGACTCTACTAACGGGTGCGATCATACCAGCACTAATGCACCGGATCCCATCAGAACTCCGCAGTTAAGCGTGCTTGGGCGAGAGTAGTACTAGGATGGGTGACCTCCTGGGAAGTCCTCGTGTTGCACCCCTCGTTTTACTTTTTTCAATTATTTTTTTGCCGTTATTTATTATTATTTTATTTTTTGCGCCGGTGAGGGGAAGGCTCATTCCGGCGCGCACGCGATGGCCACCTAGCGGAGCTGGGTGAGCACATTTTCGGGCTCAAAATCCATCGTTTTGACCTCCAGGCACGCCGTTTCCATGCGTACTCTACACTGAAAGCGTTTTTAAGGAGTTTTCGGCTCATTCTATTGCATTTAATCGTTGTATTGTGTGTTTTATTTATTGGGTGGCACGTGGACACGTTTGAGCACCGGATCCCATCACTGTGCGGGCCAGTTCAGTTAGACGAGTGAGGGTTATAAGTTTTTTGCGTGACTCTACCAACGGGTGCGATCATACCAGCACTAATGCACCGGATCCCATCAGAACTCCGCAGTTAAGCGTGCTTGGGCGAGAGTAGTACTAGGATGGGTGACCTCCTGGGAAGTCCTCGTGTTGCACCCCTCGTTTTACTTTTTTCAATTATTTTTTTGCCGTTATTTATTATTATTTTACTTTTTGCGCCGGTGAGGGGAAGGCTCTTTCCGGCGCGCACGCGATGGCCACCTAGCGGAGCTGGGTGAGCACATTTTCGGGCTCAAAATCCATCGTTTTGACCTCCAGGCACGCCGTTTCCATGCGTACTCTACACTGAAAGCGTTTTTAAGGAGTTTTCGGCTCATTCTATTGCATTTAATCGTTGTATTGTGCGTTTTATTTATTCGGTGGCACGTGGACACGTCTGAGCACCGGATCCCATCACTGTGCGGGCCAGTTCAGTTAGACGAGTGAGGGTTATAAGTTTTTTGCGTGACTCTACTAACGGGTGCGATCATACCAGCACTAATGCACCGGATCCCATCAGAACTCCGCAGTTAAGCGTGCTTGGGCGAGAGTAGTACTAGGATGGGTGACCTCCTGGGAAGTCCTCGTGTTGCACCCCTCGTTTTACTTTTTTCAATTATTTTTTTGCCGTTATTTATTATTATTTTATTTTTTGCGCCGGTGAGGGGAAGGCTCTTTCCGGCGCGCACGCGATGGCCACCTAGCGGAGCTGGGTGAGCACATTTTCGGGCTCAAAATCCATCGTTTTGACCTCCAGGCACGCCGTTTCCATGCGTACTCTACACTGAAAGCGTTTTTAAGGAGTTTTCGGCTCATTCTATTGCATTTAATCGTTGTATTGTGCGTTTTATTTATTGGGTGGCACGTGGACACGTCTGAGCACCGGATCCCATCACTGTGCGGGCCAGTTCAGTTAGACGAGTGAGGGTTATAAGTTTTTTGCGTGACTCTACTAACGGGTGCGATCATACCAGCACTAATGCACCGGATCCCATCAGAACTCCGCAGTTAAGCGTGCTTGGGCGAGAGTAGTACTAGGATGGGTGACCTCCTGGGAAGTCCTCGTGTTGCACCCCTCGTTTTACTTTTTTCAATTATTTTTTTGCCGTTATTTATTATTATTTTATTTTTTGCGCCGGTGAGGGGAAGGCTCTTTCCGGCGCGCACGCGATGGCCACCTAGCGGAGCTGGGTGAGCACATTTTCGGGCTCAAAATCCATCGTTTTGACCTCCAGGCACGCCGTTTCCATGCGTACTCTACACTGAAAGCGTTTTTAAGGAGTTTTCGGCTCATTCTATTGCATTTAATCGTTGTATTGTGCGTTTTATTTATTGGGTGGCACGTGGACACGTCTGAGCACCGGATCCCATCACTGTGCGGGCCAGTTCAGTTAGACGAGTGAGGGTTATAAGTTTTTTGCGTGACTCTACTAACGGGTGCGATCATACCAGCACTAATGCACCGGATCCCATCAGAACTCCGCAGTTAAGCGTGCTTGGGCGAGAGTAGTACTAGGATGGGTGACCTCCTGGGAAGTCCTCGTGTTGCACCCCTCGTTTTACTTTTTTCAATTATTTTTTTGCCGTTATTTATTATTATTTTATTTTTTGCGCCGGTGAGGGGAAGGCTCTTTCCGGCGCGCACGCGATGGCCACCTAGCGGAGCTGGGTGAGCACATTTTCGGGCTCAAAATCCATCGTTTTGACCTCCAGGCACGCCGTTTCCATGCGTACTCTACACTGAAAGCGTTTTTAAGGAGTTTTCGGCTCATTCTATTGCATTTAATCGTTGTATTGTGCGTTTTATTTATTGGGTGGCACGTGGACACGTCTGAGCACCGGATCCCATCACTGTGCGAGCCAGTTCAGTTAGACGAGTGAGGGTTATAAGTTTTTTGCGTGACTCTACTAACGGGTGCGATCATACCAGCACTAATGCACCGGATCCCATCAGAACTCCGCAGTTAAGCGTGCTTGGGCGAGAGTAGTACTAGGATGGGTGACCTCCTGGGAAGTCCTCGTGTTGCACCCCTCGTTTTACTTTTTTCAATTATTTTTTTGCCGTTATTTATTATTATTTTATTTTTTGCGCCGGTGAGGGGAAGGCTCTTTCCGGCGCGCACGCGATGGCCACCTAGCGGAGCTGGGTGAGCACATTTTCGGGCTCAAAATCCATCGTTTTGACCTCCAGGCACGCCGTTTCCATGCGTACTCTACACTGAAAGCGTTTTTAAGGAGTTTTCGGCTCATTCTATTGCATTTAATCGTTGTATTGTGCGTTTTATTTATTGGGTGGCACGTGGACACGTCTGAGCACCGGATCCCATCACTGTGCGGGCCAGTTCAGTTAGACGAGTGAGGGTTATAAGTTTTTTGCGTGACTCTACTAACGGGTGCGATCATACCAGCACTAATGCACCGGATCCCATCAGAACTCCGCAGTTAAGCGTGCTTGGGCGAGAGTAGTACTAGGATGGGTGACCTCCTGGGAAGTCCTTGTGTTGCACCCCTCGTTTTACTTTTTTCAATTATTTTTTTGCCGTTATTTATTATTATTTTATTTTTTGCGCCGGTGAGGGGAAGGCTCTTTCCGGCGCGCACGCGATGGCCACCTAGCGGAGCTGGGTGAGCACATTTTCGGGCTCAAAATCCATCGTTTTGACCTCCAGGCACGCCGTTTCCATGCGTACTCTACACTGAAAGCGTTTTTAAGGAGTTTTCTGCTCATTCTATTGCATTTAATCGTTGTATTGTGCGTTTTATTTATTGGGTGGCACGTGGACACGTCTGAGCACCTGATCCCTTCACTGTGCGGGCCAGTTCAGTTAGACGAGTGAGGGTTATAAGTTTTTTGCGTGACTCTACTAACGGGTGCGATCATACCAGCACTAATGCACCGGATCCCATCAGAACTCCGCAGTTAAGCGTGCTTGGGCGAGAGTAGTACTAGGATGGGTGACCTCCTGGGAAGTCCTCGTGTTGCACCCCTCGTTTTACTTTTTTCAATTATTTTTTTGCCGTTATTTATTATTATTTTATTTTTTGCGCCGGTGAGGGGAAGGCTCTTTCCGGCGCGCACGCGATGGCCACCTAGCGGAGCTGGGTGAGCACATTTTCGGGCTCAAAATCCATCGTTTTGACCTCCAGGCACGCCGTTTCCATGCGTACTCTACACTGAAAGCGTTTTTAAGGAGTTTTCGGCTCATTCTATTGCAGTTAATCGTTGTATTGTGCGTTTTATTTATTGGGTGGCACGTGGACACGTCTGAGCACCGGATCCCATCACTGTGCGGGCCAGTTCAGTTAGACGAGTGAGGGTTATAAGTTTTTTGCGTGACTCTACTAACGGGTGCGATCATACCAGCACTAATGCACCGGATCCCATCAGAACTCCGCAGTTAAGCGCGCTTGGGCGAGAGTAGTACTAGGATGGGTGACCTCCTGGGAAGTCCTCGTGTTGCACCCCTCGTTTTACTTTTTTCAATTATTTTTTTGCCGTTATTTATTATTATTTTATTTTTTGCGCCGGTGAGGGGAAGGCTCTTTCCGGCGCGCACGCGATGGCCACCTAGCGGAGCTGGGTGAGCACATTTTCGGGCTCAAAATCCATCGTTTTGACCTCCATGCACGCCGTTTCCATGCGTACTCTACACTGAAAGCGTTTTTAAGGAGTTTTCGGCTCATTCTATTGCATTTAATCGTTGTATTGTGCGTTTTATTTATTGGGTGGCACGTGGACACGTCTGAGCACCGGATCCCATCACTGTGCGGGCCAGTTCAGTTAGACGAGTGAGGGTTATAAGTTTTTTGCGTGACTCTACTAACGGGTGCGATCATACCAGCACTAATGCACCGGATCCCATCAGAACTCCGCAGTTAAGCGCGCTTGGGCGAGAGTAGTACTAGGATGGGTGACCTCCTGGGAAGTCCTCGTGTTGCACCCCTCGTTTTACTTTTTTCAATTATTTTTTTGCCGTTATTTATTATTATTTTATTTTTTGCGCCGGTGAGGGGAAGGCTATTTCCGGCGCGCACGCGATGGCCAACTAGCCGAGCTGGGTGAGCACATTTTCGGGCTCAAAATCCATCGTTTTGACCTCCAGGCACGCCGTTCCCATGCGTACTCTACACTGAAAGCGTTTTTAAGGAGTTTTCGGCTCATTCTATTGCATTTAATCGTTGTATTGTGCGTTTTATTTATTGGGTGGCACGTGGACACGTCTGAGCACCGGATCCCATCACTGTGCGGGCCAGTTCAGTTAGACGAGTGTGGGTTATAAGTTTTTTGCGTGACTCTACTAACGGGTGCGATCATACCAGCACTAATGCACCGGATCCCATCAGAACTCCGCAGTTAAGCGCGCTTGGGCGAGAGTAGTACTAGGATGGGTGACCTCCTGGGAAGTCCTCGTGTTGCACCCCTCGTTTTACTTTTTTCAATTATTTTTTTGCCGTTATTTATTATTATTTTATTTTTTGCGCCGGTGAGGGGAAGGCTCTTTCCGGCGCGCACGCGATGGCCACCTAGCGGAGCTGGGTGAGCACATTTTCGGGCTCAAAATCCATCGTTTTGACCTCCAGGCACGCCGTTTCCATGCGTACTCTACACAGAAAGCGTTTTTAAGGAGTTTTCGGCTCATTCTATTGCATTTAATCGTTGTATTGTGCGTTTTATTTATTGGGTGGCACGTGGACACGTCTGAGCACCGGATCCCATGACTGTGCGGGCCAGTTCAGTTAGACGAGTGAGGGTTATAAGTTTTTTGCGTGACTCTACTAACGGGTGCGATCATACCAGCACTAATGCACCGGATCCCATCAGAACTCCGCAGTTAAGCGTGATTGGGCGAGAGTAGTACTAGGATGGGTGACCTCCTGGGAAGTCCTCGTGTTGCACCCCTCGTTTTACTTTTTTCAATTATTTTTTTGCCGTTATTTATTATTATTTTATTTTTTGCGCCGGTGAGGGGAAGGCTCTTTCCGGCGCGCACGCGATGGCCACCTAGCGGAGCTGGGTGAGCACATTTTCGGGCTCAAAATCCATCGTTTTGACCTCCAGGCACGCCGTTTCCATGCGTACTCTACACTGAAAGCGTTTTTAAGGAGTTTTCGGCTCATTCTATTGCAGTTAATCGTTGTATTGTGCGTTTTATTTATTGGGTGGCACGTGGACACGTCTGAGCACCGGATCCCATCACTGTGCGGGCCAGTTCAGTTAGACGAGTGAGGGTTATAAGTTTTTTGCGTGACTCTACTAACGGGTGCGATCATACCAGCACTAATGCACCGGATCCCATCAGAACTCCGCAGTTAAGCGCGCTTGGGCGAGAGTAGTACTAGGATGGGTGACCTCCTGGGAAGTCCTCGTGTTGCACCCCTCGTTTTACTTTTTTCAATTATTTTTTTGCCGTTATTTATTATTATTTTATTTTTTGCGCCGGTGAGGGGAAGGCTCTTTCCGGCGCGCACGCGATGGCCACCTAGCGGAGCTGGGTGAGCACATTTTCGGGCTCAAAATCCATCGTTTTGACCTCCATGCACGCCGTTTCCATGCGTACTCTACACTGAAAGCGTTTTTAAGGAGTTTTCGGCTCATTCTATTGCATTTAATCGTTGTATTGTGCGTTTTATTTATTGGGTGGCACGTGGACACGTCTGAGCACCGGATCCCATCACTGTGCGGGCCAGTTCAGTTAGACGAGTGAGGGTTATAAGTTTTTTGCGTGACTCTACTAACGGGTGCGATCATACCAGCACTAATGCACCGGATCCCATCAGAACTCCGCAGTTAAGCGTGCTTGGGCGAGAGTAGTACTAGGATGGGTGACCTCCTGGGAAGTCCTCGTGTTGCACCCCTCGTTTTACTTTTTTCAATTATTTTTTTGCCGTTATTTATTATTATTTTATTTTTTGCGCCGGTGAGGGGAAGGCTCTTTCCGGCGCGCACGCGATGGCCACCTAGCGGAGCTGGGTGAGCACATTTTCGGGCTCAAAATCCATCGTTTTGACCTCCAGGCACGCCGTTTCCATGCGTACTCTACACTGAAAGCGTTTTTAAGGAGTTTTCGGCTCATTCTATTGCATTTAATCGTTGTATTGTGCGTTTTATTTATTGGGTGGCACGTGGACACGTCTGAGCACCGGATCCCATCACTGTGCGGGCCAGTTCAGTTAGACGAGTGAGGGTTATAAGTTTTTTGCGTGACTCTACTAACGGGTGCGATCATACCAGCACTAATGCACCGGATCCCATCAGAACTCCGCAGTTAAGCGTGCTTGGGCGAGAGTAGTACTAGGATGGGTGACCTCCTGGGAAGTCCTCGTGTTGCACCCCTCGTTTTACTTTTTTCAATTATTTTTTTGCCGTTATTTATTATTATTTTATTTTTTGCGCCGGTGAGGGGAAGGCTCTTTCCGGCGCGCACGCGATGGCCACCTAGCGGAGCTGGGTGAGCACATTTTCGGGCTCAAAATCCATCGTTTTGACCTCCAGGCACGCCGTTTCCATGCGTACTCTACACTGAAAGCGTTTTTAAGGAGTTTTCGGCTCATTCTATTGCAGTTAATCGTTGTATTGTGCGTTTTATATATTGGGTGGCACGTGGACACGTCTGAGCACCGGATCCCATCACTGTGCGGGCCAGTTCAGTTAGACGAGTGAGGGTTATAAGTTTTTTGCGTGACTCTACTAACGGGTGCGATCATACCAGCACTAATGCACCGGATCCCATCAGAACTCCGCAGTTAAGCGTGCTTGGGCGAGAGTAGTACTAGGATGGGTGACCTCCTGGGAAGTCCTCGTGTTGCACCCCTCGTTTTACTTTTTTCAATTATTTTTTTGCCGTTATTTATTATTATTTTATTTTTTGCGCCGGTGAGGGGAAGGCTCATTCCGGCGCGCACGCGATGGCCACCTAGCGGAGCTGGGTGAGCACATTTTCGGGCTCAAAATCCATCGTTTTGACCTCCAGGCACGCCGTTTCCATGCGTACTCTACACTGAAAGCGTTTTTAAGGAGTTTTCGGCTCATTCTATTGCATTTAATCGTTGTATTGTGCGTTTTATTTATTGGGTGGCACGTGGACACGTCTGAGCACCGGATCCCATCACTGTGCGGGCCAGTTCAGTTAGACGAGTGAGGGTTATAAGTTTTTTGCGTGACTCTACTAACGGGTGCGATCATACCAGCACTAATGCACCGGATCCCATCAGAACTCCGCAGTTAAGCGTGCTTGGGCGAGAGTAGTACTAGGATGGGTGACCTCCTGGGAAGTCCTCGTGTTGCACCCCTCGTTTTACTTTTTTCAATTATTTTTTTGCCGTTATTTATTATTATTTTATTTTTTGCGCCGGTGAGGGGAAGGCTCTTTCCGGCGCGCACGCGATGGCCACCTAGCGGAGCTGGGTGAGCACATTTTGGGGCTCAAAATCCATCGTTTTGACCCCCAGGCACGCCGTTTCCATGCGTACTCTACACTGAAAGCGTTTTTAAGGAGTTTTCGGCTCATTCTATTGCATTTAATCGTTGTATTGTGCGTTTTATTTATTGGGTGGCACGTGGACACGTCTGAGCACCGGATCCCATCACTGTGCGGGCCAGTTCAGTTAGACGAGTGAGGGTTATAAGTTTTTTGCGTGACTCTACTAACGGGTGCGATCATACCAGCACTAATGCACCGGATCCCATCAGAACTCCGCAGTTAAGCGTGCTTGGGCGAGAGTAGTACTAGGATGGGTGACCTCCTGGGAAGTCCTCGTGTTGCACCCCTCGTTTTACTTTTTTCAATTATTTTTTTGCCGTTATTTATTATTATTTTATTTTTTGCGCCGGTGAGGGGAAGGCTCTTTCCGGCGCGCACGCGATGGCCACCTAGCGGAGCTGGGTGAGCACATTTTCGGGCTCAAAATCCATCGTTTTGACCTCCAGGCACGCCGTTTCCATGCGTACTCTACACTGAAAGCGTTTTTAAGGAGTTTTCGGCTCATTCTATTGCATTTAATCGTTGTATTGTGCGTTTTATTTATTGGGTGGCACGTGGACACGTCTGAGCACCGGATCCCATCACTGTGCGGGCCAGTTCAGTTAGACGAGTGAGGGTTATAAGTTTTTTGCGTGACTCTACTAACGGGTGCGATCATACCAGCACTAATGCACCGGATCCCATCAGAACTCCGCAGTTAAGCGTGCTTGGGCGAGAGTAGTACTAGGATGGGTGACCTCCTGGGAAGTCCTCGTGTTGCACCCCTCGTTTTACTTTTTTCAATTATTTTTTTGCCGTTATTTATTATTATTTTATTTTTTGCGCCGGTGAGGGGAAGGCTCTTTCCGGCGCGCACGCGATGGCCACCTAGCGGAGCTGGGTGAGCACATTTTCGGGCTCAAAATCCATCGTTTTGACCTCCAGGCACGCCGTTTCCATGCGTACTCTACACTGAAAGCGTTTTTAAGGAGTTTTCGGCTCATTCTATTGCAGTTAATCGTTGTATTGTGCGTTTTATTTATTGGGTGGCACGTGGACACGTCTGAGCACCGGATCCCATCACTGTGCGGGCCAGTTCAGTTAGACGAGTGAGGGTTATAAGTATTTTGCGTGACTCTACTAACGGGTGCGATCATACCAGCACTAATGCACCGGATCCCATCAGAACTCTGCAGTTAAGCGTGCTTGGGCGAGAGTAGTACTAGGATGGGTGACCTCCTGGGAAGTCCTCGTGTTGCACCCCTCGTTTTACTTTTTTCAATTATTTTTTTGCCGTTATTTATTATTATTTTATTTTTTGCGCCGGTGAGGGGAAGGCTCTTTCCGGCGCGCACGCGATGGCCAACTAGCCGAGCTGGGTGAGCACATTTTCGGGCTCAAAATCCATCGTTTTGACCTCCAGGCACGCCGTTCCCATGCGTACTCTACACTGAAAGCGTTTTTAAGGAGTTTTCGGCTCATTCTATTGCATTTAATCGTTGTATTGTGCGTTTTATTTATTGGGTGGCACGTGGACACGTCTGAGCACCGGATCCCATCACTGTGCGGGCCAGTTCAGTTAGACGAGTGAGGGTTATAAGTTTTTTGCGTGACTCTACTAACGGGTGCGATCATACCAGCACTAATGCACCGGATCCCATCAGAACTCCGCAGTTAAGCGTGCTTGGGCGAGAGTAGTACTAGGATGGGTGACCTCCTGGGAAGTCCTCGTGTTGCACCCCTCGTTTTACTTTTTTCAATTATTTTTTTGCCGTTATTTATTATTATTTTATTTTTTGCGCCGGTGAGGGGAAGGCTCTTTCCGGCGCGCACGCGATGGCCAACTAGCCGAGCTGGGTGAGCACATTTTCGGGCTCAAAATCCATCGTTTTGACCTCCAGGCACGCCGTTCCCATGCGTACTCTACACTGAAAGCGTTTTTAAGGAGTTTTCGGCTCATTCTATTGCATTTAATCGTTGTATTGTGCGTTTTATTTATTGGGTGGCACGTGGACACGTCTGAGCACCGGATCCCATCACTGTGCGGGCCAGTTCAGTTAGACGAGTGTGGGTTATAAGTTTTTTGCGTGACTCTACTAACGGGTGCGATCATACCAGCACTAATGCACCGGATCCCATCAGAACTCCGCAGTTAAGCGTGCTTGGGCGAGAGTAGTACTAGGATGGGTGACCTCCTGGGAAGTCCTCGTGTTGCACCCCTCGTTTTACTTTTTTCAATTATTTTTTTGCCGTTATTTATTATTATTTTATTTTTTGCGCCGGTGAGGGGAAGGCTCTTTCCGGCGCGCACGCGATGGCCACCTAGCGGAGCTGGGTGAGCACATTTTCGGGCTCAAAATCCATCGTTTTGACCTCCAGGCACGCCGTTTCCATGCGTACTCTACACTGAAAGCGTTTTTAAGGAGTTTTCGGCTCATTCTATTGCATTTAATCGTTGTATTGTGCGTTTTATTTATTGGGTGGCACGTGGACACGTCTGAGCACCGGATCCCATGACTGTGCGGGCCAGTTCAGTTAGACGAGTGAGGGTTATAAGTTTTTTGCGTGACTCTACTAACGGGTGCGATCATACCAGCACTAATGCACCGGATCCCATCAGAACTCCGCAGTTAAGCGTGATTGGGCGAGAGTAGTACTAGGATGGGTGACCTCCTGGGAAGTCCTCGTGTTGCACCCCTCGTTTTACTTTTTTCAATTATTTTTTTGCCGTTATTTATTATTATTTTATTTTTTGCGCCGGTGAGGGGAAGGCTCTTTCCGGCGCGCACGCGATGGCCACCTAGCGGAGCTGGGTGAGCACATTTTCGGGCTCAAAATCCATCGTTTTGACCTCCAGGCACGCCGTTTCCATGCGTACTCTACACTGAAAGCGTTTTTAAGGAGTTTTCGGCTCATTCTATTGCATTTAATCGTTGTATTGTGCGTTTTATTTATTGGGTGGCACGTGGACACGTCTGAGCACCGGATCCCATCACTGTGCGGGCCAGTTCAGTTAGACGAGTGAGGGTTATAAGTTTTTTGCGTGACTCTACTAACGGGTGCGATCATACCAGCACTAATGCACCGGATCCCATCAGAACTCCGCAGTTAAGCGTGCTTGGGCGAGAGTAGTACTAGGATGGGTGACCTCCTGGGAAGTCCTCGTGTTGCACCCCTCGTTTTACTTTTTTCAATTATTTTTTTGCCGTTATTTATTATTATTTTAGTTTTTGCGCCGGTGAGGGGAAGGCTCTTTCCGGCGCGCACGCGATGGCCACCTAGCGGAGCTGGGTGGGCACATTTTCGGGCTCAAAATCCATCGTTTTGACCTCCAGGCACGCCGTTTCCATGCGTACTCTACACTGAAAGCGTTTTTAAGGAGTTTTCGGCTCATTCTATTGCATTTAATCGTTGTATTGTGCGTTTTATTTATTGGGTGGCACGTGGACACGTCTGAGCACCGGATCCCATCACTGTGCGGGCCAGTTCAGTTAGACGAGTGAGGGTTATAAGTTTTTTGCGTGACTCTACTAACGGGTGCGATCATACCAGCACTAATGCACCGGATCCCATCAGAACTCCGCAGTCAAGCGTGCTTGGGCGAGAGTAGTACTAGGATGGGTGACCTCCTGGGAAGTCCTCGTGTTGCACCCCTCGTTTTACTTTTTTCAATTATTTTTTTGCCGTTATTTATTATTATTTTATTTTTTGCGCCGGTGAGGGGAAGGCTCATTCCGGCGCGCACGCGATGGCCACCTAGCGGAGCTGGGTGAGCACATTTTCGGGCTCAAAATCCATCGTTTTGACCTCCAGGCACGCCGTTTCCATGCGTACTCTACACTGAAAGCGTTTTTAAGGAGTTTTCGGCTCATTCTATTGCATTTAATCGTTGTATTGTGTGTTTTATTTATTGGGTGGCACGTGGACACGTCTGAGCACCGGATCCCATCACTGTGCGGGCCAGTTCAGTTAGACGAGTGAGGGTTATAAGTTTTTTGCGTGACTCTACTAACGGGTGCGATCATACCAGCACTAATGCACCGGATCCCATCAGAACTCCGCAGTTAAGCGTGCTTGGGCGAGAGTAGTACTAGGATGGGTGACCTCCTGGGAAGTCCTCGTGTTGCACCCCTCGTTTTACTTTTTTCAATTATTTTTTTGCCGTTATTTATTATTATTTTATTTTTTGCGCCGGTGAGGGGAAGGCACTTTCCGGCGCGCACGCGATGGCCACCTAGCGGAGCTGGGTGAGCACATTTTCGGGCTCAAAATCCATCGTTTTGACCTCCAGGCACGCCGTTTCCATGCGTACTCTACACTGAAAGCGTTTTTAAGGAGTTTTCGGCTCATTCTATTGCATTTAATCGTTGTATTGTGTGTTTTATTTATTGGGTGGCACGTGGACACGTCTGAGCACCGGATCCCATCACTGTGCGGGCCAGTTCAGTTAGACGAGTGAGGGTTATAAGTTTTTTGCGTGACTCTACTAACGGGTGCGATCATACCAGCACTAATGCACCGGATCCCATCAGAACTCCGCAGTTAAGCGTGCTTGGGCGAGAGTAGTACTAGGATGGGTGACCTCCTGGGAAGTCCTCGTGTTGCACCCCTCGTTTTACTTTTTTCAATTATTTTTTTGCCGTTATTTATTATTATTTTATTTTTTGCGCCGGTGAGGGGAAGGCTCTTTCCGGCGCGCACGCGATGGCCACCTAGCGGAGCTGGGTGAGCACATTTTCGGGCTCAAAATCCATCGTTTTGACCTCCAGGCACGCCGTTTCCATGCGTACTCTACACTGAAAGCGTTTTTAAGGAGTTTTCGGCTCATTCTATTGCATTTAATCGTTGTATTGTGTGTTTTATTTATTGGGTGGCACGTGGACACGTCTGAGCACCGGATCCCATCACTGTGCGGGCCAGTTCAGTTAGACGAGTGAGGGTTATAAGTTTTTTGCGTGACTCTACTAACGGGTGCGATCATACCAGCACTAATGCACCGAATCCCATCAGAACTCCGCAGTTAAGCGTGCTTGGGCGAGAGTAGTACTAGGATGGGTGACCTCCTGGGAAGTCCTCGTGTTGCACCCCTCGTTTTACTTTTTTCAATTATTTTTTTGCCGTTATTTATTATTATTTTATTTTTTGCGCCGGTGAGGGGAAGGCTCATTCCGGCGCGCACGCGATGGCCACCTAGCGGAGCTGGGTGAGCACATTTTCGGGCTCAAAATCCATCGTTTTGACCTCCAGGCACGCCGTTTCCATGCGTACTCTACACTGAAAGCGTTTTTAAGGAGTTTTCGGCTCATTCTATTGCATTTAATCGTTGTATTGTGTGTTTTATTTATTGGGTGGCACGTGGACACGTCTGAGCACCGGATCCCATCACTGTGCGGGCCAGTTCAGTTAGACGAGTGAGGGTTATAAGTTTTTTGCGTGACTCTACTAACGGGTGCGATCATACCAGCACTAATGCACCGGATCCCATCAGAACTCCGCAGTTAAGCGTGCTTGGGCGAGAGTAGTACTAGGATGGGTGACCTCCTGGGAAGTCCTCGTGTTGCACCCCTCGTTTTACTTTTTTCAATTATTTTTTTGCCGTTATTTATTATTATTTTATTTTTTGCGCCGGTGAGGGGAAGGCTCATTCCGGCGCGCACGCGATGGCCACCTAGCGGAGCTGGGTGAGCACATTTTCGGGCTCAAAATCCATCGTTTTGACCTCCAGGCACGCCGTTTCCATGCGTACTCTACACTGAAAGCGTTTTTAAGGAGTTTTCGGCTCATTCTATTGCATTTAATCGTTGTATTGTGTGTTTTATTTATTGGGTGGCACGTGGACACGTCTGAGCACCGGATCCCATCACTGTGCGGGCCAGTTCAGTTAGACGAGTGAGGGTTATAAGTTTTTCGCGTGACTCTACTAACGGGTGCGATCATACCAGCACTAATGCACCGGATCCCATCAGAACTCCGCAGTTAAGCGTGCTTGGGCGAGAGTAGTACTAGGATGGGTGACCTCCTGGGAAGTCCTCGTGTTGCACCCCTCGTTTTACTTTTTTCAATTATTTTTTTGCCGTTATTTATTATTATTTTATTTTTTGCGCCGGTGAGGGGAAGGCTCATTCCGGCGCGCACGCGATGGCCACCTAGCGGAGCTGGGTGAGCACATTTTCGGGCTCAAAATCCATCGTTTTGACCTCCAGGCACGCCGTTTCCATGCGTACTCTACACTGAAAGCGTTTTTAAGGAGTTTTCGGCTCATTCTATTGCATTTAATCGTTGTATTGTGTGTTTTATTTATTGGGTGGCACGTGGACACGTCTGAGCACCGGATCCCATCACTGTGCGGGCCAGTTCAGTTAGACGAGTGAGGGTTATAAGTTTTTTGCGTGACTCTACTAACGGGTGCGATCATACCAGCACTAATGCACCGGATCCCATCAGAACTCCGCAGTTAAGCGTGCTTGGGCGAGAGTAGTACTAGGATGGGTGACCTCCTGGGAAGTCCTCGTGTTGCACCCCTCGTTTTACTTTTTTCAATTATTTTTTTGCCGTTATTTATTATTATTTTATTTTTTGCGCCGGTGAGGGGAAGGCTCATTCCGGCGCGCACGCGATGGCCACCTAGCGGAGCTGGGTGAGCACATTTTCGGGCTCAAAATCCATCGTTTTGACCTCCAGGCACGCCGTTTCCATGCGTACTCTACACTGAAAGCGTTTTTAAGGAGTTTTCGGCTCATTCTATTGCATTTAATCGTTGTATTGTGTGTTTTATTTATTGGGTGGCACGTGGACACGTCTGAGCACCGGATCCCATCACTGTGCGGGCCAGTTCAGTTAGACGAGTGAGGGTTATAAGTTTTTTGCGTGACTCTACTAACGGGTGCGATCATACCAGCACTAATGCACCGGATCCCATCAGAACTCCGCAGTTAAGCGTGCTTGGGCGAGAGTAGTACTAGGATGGGTGACCTCCTGGGAAGTCCTCGTGTTGCACCCCTCGTTTTACTTTTTTCAATTATTTTTTTGCCGTTATTTATTATTATTTTATTTTTTGCGCCGGTGAGGGGAAGGCTCTTTCCGGCGCGCACGCGATGGCCACCTAGCGGAGCTGGGTGAGCACATTTTCGGGCTCAAAATCCATCGTTTTGACCTCCAGGCACGCCGTTTCCATGCGTACTCTACACTGAAAGCGTTTTTAAGGAGTTTTCGGCTCATTCTATTGCATTTAATCGTTGTATTGTGTGTTTTATTTATTGGGTGGCACGTGGACACGTCTGAGCACCGGATCCCATCACTGTGCGGGCCAGTTCAGTTAGACGAGTGAGGGTTATAAGTTTTTTGCGTGACTCTACTAACGGGTGCGATCATACCAGCACTAATGCACCGGATCCCATCAGAACTCCGCAGTTAAGCGTGCTTGGGCGAGAGTAGTACTAGGATGGGTGACCTCCTGGGAAGTCCTCGTGTTGCACCCCTCGTTTTACTTTTTTCAATTATTTTTTTGCCGTTATTTATTATTATTTTATTTTTTGCGCCGGTGAGGGGAAGGCTCATTCCGGCGCGCACGCGATGGCCACCTAGCGGAGCTGGGTGAGCACATTTTCGGGCTCAAAATCCATCGTTTTGACCTCCAGGCACGCCGTTTCCATGCGTACTCTACACTGAAAGCGTTTTTAAGGAGTTTTCGGCTCATTCTATTGCATTTAATCGTTGTATTGTGTGTTTTATTTATTGGGTGGCACGTGGACACGTCTGAGCACCGGATCCCATCACTGTGCGGGCCAGTTCAGTTAGACGAGTGAGGGTTATAAGTTTTTTGCGTGACTCTACTAACGGGTGCGATCATACCAGCACTAATGCACCGGATCCCATCAGAACTCCGCAGTTAAGCGTGCTTGGGCGAGAGTAGTACTAGGATGGGTGACCTCCTGGGAAGTCCTCGTGTTGCACCCCTCGTTTTACTTTTTTCAATTATTTTTTTGCCGTTATTTATTATTATTTTATTTTTTGCGCCGGTGAGGGGAAGGCTCATTCCGGCGCGCACGCGATGGCCACCTAGCGGAGCTGGGTGAGCACATTTTCGGGCTCAAAATCCATCGTTTTGACCTCCAGGCACGCCGTTTCCATGCGTACTCTACACTGAAAGCGTTTTTAAGGAGTTTTCGGCTCATTCTATTGCATTTAATCGTTGTATTGTGTGTTTTATTTATTGGGTGGCACGTGGACACGTCTGAGCACCGGATCCCATCACTGTGCGGGCCAGTTCAGTTAGACGAGTGAGGGTTATAAGTTTTTTGCGTGACTCTACTAACGGGTGCGATCATACCAGCACTAATGCACCGGATCCCATCAGAACTCCGCAGTTAAGCGTGCTTGGGCGAGAGTAGTACTAGGATGGGTGACCTCCTGGGAAGTCCTCGTGTTGCACCCCTCGTTTTACTTTTTTCAATTATTTTTTTGCCGTTATTTATTATTATTTTATTTTTTGCGCCGGTGAGGGGAAGGCTCTTTCCGGCGCGCACGCGATGGCCACCTAGCGGAGCTGGGTGAGCACATTTTCGGGCTCAAAATCCATCGTTTTGACCTCCAGGCACGCCGTTTCCATGCGTACTCTACACTGAAAGCGTTTTTAAGGAGTTTTCGGCTCATTCTATTGCATTTAATCGTTGTATTGTGTGTTTTATTTATTGGGTGGCACGTGGACACGTCTGAGCACCGGATCCCATCACTGTGCGGGCCAGTTCAGTTAGACGAGTGAGGGTTATAAGTTTTTTGCGTGACTCTACTAACGGGTGCGATCATACCAGCACTAATGCACCGGATCCCATCAGAACTCCGCAGTTAAGCGTGCTTGGGCGAGAGTAGTACTAGGATGGGTGACCTCCTGGGAAGTCCTCGTGTTGCACCCCTCGTTTTACTTTTTTCAATTATTTTTTTGCCGTTATTTATTATTATTTTATTTTTTGCGCCGGTGAGGGGAAGGCTCTTTCCGGCGCGCACGCGATGGCCACCTAGCGGAGCTGGGTGAGCACATTTTCGGGCTCAAAATCCATCGTTTTGACCTCCAGGCACGCCGTTTCCATGCGTACTCTACACTGAAAGCGTTTTTAAGGAGTTTTAAGGAGTTTTCGGCTCATTCTATTGCATTTAATCGTTGTATTGTGTGTTTTATTTATTGGGTGGCACGTGGACACGTCTGAGCACCGGATCCCATCACTGTGCGGGCCAGTTCAGTTAGACGAGTGAGGGTTATAAGTTTTTTGCGTGACTCTACTAACGGGTGCGATCATACCAGCACTAATGTACCGGATCCCATCAGAACTCCGCAGTTAAGCGTGCTTGGGCGAGAGTAGTACTAGGATGGGTGACCTCCTGGGAAGTCCTCGTGTTGCACCCCTCGTTTTACTTTTTTCAATTATTTTTTTGCCGTTATTTATTATTATTTTATTTTTTGCGCCGGTGAGGGGAAGGCTCATTCCGGCGCGCACGCGATGGCCACCTAGCGGAGCTGGGTGAGCACATTTTCGGGCTCAAAATCCATCGTTTTGACCTCCAGGCACGCCGTTTCCATGCGTACTCTACACTGAAAGCGTTTTTAAGGAGTTTTCGGCTCATTCTATTGCATTTAATCGTTGTATTGTGTGTTTTATTTATTGGGTGGCACGTGGACACGTCTGAGCACCGGATCCCATCACTGTGCGGGCCAGTTCAGTTAGACGAGTGAGGGTTATAAGTTTTTTGCGTGACTCTACTAACGGGTGCGATCATACCAGCACTAATGCACCGGATCCCATCAGAACTCCGCAGTTAAGCGTGCTTGGGCGAGAGTAGTACTAGGATGGGTGACCTCCTGGGAAGTCCTCGTGTTGCACCCCTCGTTTTACTTTTTTCAATTATTTTTTTGCCGTTATTTATTATTATTTTATTTTTTGCGCCGGTGAGGGGAAGGCTCTTTCCGGCGCGCACGCGATGGCCACCTAGCGGAGCTGGGTGAGCACATTTTCGGGCTCAAAATCCATCGTTTTGACCTCCAGGCACGCCGTTTCCATGCGTACTCTACACTGAAAGCGTTTTTAAGGAGTTTTCGGCTCATTCTATTGCATTTAATCGTTGTATTGTGTGTTTTATTTATTGGGTGGCACGTGGACACGTCTGAGCACCGGATCCCATCACTGTGCGGGCCAGTTCAGTTAGACGAGTGAGGGTTATAAGTTTTTTGCGTGACTCTACTAACGGGTGCGATCATACCAGCACTAATGCACCGGATCCCATCAGAACTCCGCAGTTAAGCGTGCTTGGGCGAGAGTAGTACTAGGATGGGTGACCTCCTGGGAAGTCCTCGTGTTGCACCCCTCGTTTTACTTTTTTCAATTATTTTTTTGCCGTTATTTATTATTATTTTATTTTTTGCGCCGGTGAGGGGAAGGCTCATTCCGGCGCGCACGCGATGGCCACCTAGCGGAGCTGGGTGAGCACATTTTCGGGCTCAAAATCCATCGTTTTGACCTCCAGGCACGCCGTTTCCATGCGTACTCTACACTGAAAGCGTTTTTAAGGAGTTTTCGGCTCATTCTATTGCATTTAATCGTTGTATTGTGCGTTTTATTTATTGGGTGGCACGTGGACACGTCTGAGCACCGGATCCCATCACTGTGCGGGCCAGTTCAGTTAGACGAGTGAGGGTTATAAGTTTTTTGCGTGACTCTACTAACGGGTGCGATCATACCAGCACTAATGCACCGGATCCCATCAGAACTCCGCAGTTAAGCGTGCTTGGGCGAGAGTAGTACTAGGATGGGTGACCTCCTGGGAAGTCCTCGTGTTGCACCCCTCGTTTTACTTTTTTCAATTATTTTTTTGCCGTTATTTATTATTATTTTATTTTTTGCGCCGGTGAGGGGAAGGCTCATTCCGGCGCGCACGCGATGGCCACCTAGCGGAGCTGGGTGAGCACATTTTCGGGCTCAAAATCCATCGTTTTGACCTCCAGGCACGCCGTTTCCATGCGTACTCTACACTGAAAGCGTTTTTAAGGAGTTTTCGGCTCATTCTATTGCATTTAATCGTTGTATTGTGCGTTTTATTTATTGGGTGGCACGTGGACACGTCTGAGCACCGGATCCCATCACTGTGCGGGCCAGTTCAGTTAGACGAGTGAGGGTTATAAGTTTTTTGCGTGACTCTACTAACGGGTGCGATCATACCAGCACTAATGCACCGGATCCCATCAGAACTCCGCAGTTAAGCGTGCTTGGGCGAGAGTAGTACTAGGATGGGTGACCTCCTGGGAAGTCCTCGTGTTGCACCCCTCGTTTTACTTTTTTCAATTATTTTTTTGCCGTTATTTATTATTATTTTATTTTTTGCGCCGGTGAGGGGAAGGCTCTTTCCGGCGCGCACGCGATGGCCACCTAGCGGAGCTGGGTGAGCACATTTTCGGGCTCAAAATCCATCGTTTTGACCTCCAGGCACGCCGTTTCCATGCGTACTCTACACTGAAAGCGTTTTTAAGGAGTTTTCGGCTCATTCTATTGCAGTTAATCGTTGTATTGTGCGTTTTATATATTGGGTGGCACGTGGACACGTCTGAGCACCGGATCCCATCACTGTGCGGGCCAGTTCAGTTAGACGAGTGAGGGTTATAAGTTTTTTGCGTGACTCTACTAACGGGTGCGATCATACCAGCACTAATGCACCGGATCCCATCAGAACTCCGCAGTTAAGCGTGCTTGGGCGAGAGTAGTACTAGGATGGGTGACCTCCTGGGAAGTCCTCGTGTTGCACCCCTCGTTTTACTTTTTTCAATTATTTTTTTGCCGTTATTTATTATTATTTTATTTTTTGCGCCGGTGAGGGGAAGGCTCTTTCCGGCGCGCACGCGATGGCCACCTAGCGGAGCTGGGTGAGCACATTTTCGGGCTCAAAATCCATCGTTTTGACCTCCAGGCACGCCGTTTCCATGCGTACTCTACACTGAAAGCGTTTTTAAGGAGTTTTCGGCTCATTCTATTGCATTTAATCGTTGTATTGTGCGTTTTATTTATTGGGTGGCACGTGGACACGTCTGAGCACCGGATCCCATCACTGTGCGGGCCAGTTCAGTTAGACGAGTGAGGGTTATAAGTTTTTTGCGTGACTCTACTAACGGGTGCGATCATACCAGCACTAATGCACCGGATCCCATCAGAACTCCGCAGTTAAGCGTGCTTGGGCGAGAGTAGTACTAGGATGGGTGACCTCCTGGGAAGTCCTCGTGTTGCACCCCTCGTTTTACTTTTTTCAATTATTTTTTTGCCGTTATTTATTATTATTTTATTTTTTGCGCCGGTGAGGGGAAGGCTCTTTCCGGCGCGCACGCGATGGCCACCTAGCGGAGCTGGGTGAGCACATTTTCGGGCTCAAAATCCATCGTTTTGACCTCCAGGCACGCCGTTTCCATGCGTACTCTACACTGAAAGCGTTTTTAAGGAGTTTTCGGCTCATTCTATTGCAGTTAATCGTTGTATTGTGCGTTTTATATATTGGGTGGCACGTGGACACGTCTGAGCACCGGATCCCATCACTGTGCGGGCCAGTTCAGTTAGACGAGTGAGGGTTATAAGTTTTTTGCGTGACTCTACTAACGGGTGCGATCATACCAGCACTAATGCACCGGATCCCATCAGAACTCCGCAGTTAAGCGTGCTTGGGCGAGAGTAGTACTAGGATGGGTGACCTCCTGGGAAGTCCTCGTGTTGCACCCCTCGTTTTACTTTTTTCAATTATTTTTTTGCCGTTATTTATTATTATTTTATTTTTTGCGCCGGTGAGGGGAAGGCTCATTCCGGCGCGCACGCGATGGCCACCTAGCGGAGCTGGGTGAGCACATTTTCGGGCTCAAAATCCATCGTTTTGACCTCCAGGCACGCCGTTTCCATGCGTACTCTACACTGAAAGCGTTTTTAAGGAGTTTTCGGCTCATTCTATTGCATTTAATCGTTGTATTGTGCGTTTTATTTATTGGGTGGCACGTGGACACGTCTGAGCACCGGATCCCATCACTGTGCGGGCCAGTTCAGTTAGACGAGTGAGGGTTATAAGTTTTTTGCGTGACTCTACTAACGGGTGCGATCATACCAGCACTAATGCACCGGATCCCATCAGAACTCCGCAGTTAAGCGTGCTTGGGCGAGAGTAGTACTAGGATGGGTGACCTCCTGGGAAGTCCTCGTGTTGCACCCCTCGTTTTACTTTTTTCAATTATTTTTTTGCCGTTATTTATTATTATTTTATTTTTTGCGCCGGTGAGGGGAAGGCTCTTTCCGGCGCGCACGCGATGGCCACCTAGCGGAGCTGGGTGAGCACATTTTGGGGCTCAAAATCCATCGTTTTGACCCCCAGGCACGCCGTTTCCATGCGTACTCTACACTGAAAGCGTTTTTAAGGAGTTTTCGGCTCATTCTATTGCATTTAATCGTTGTATTGTGCGTTTTATTTATTGGGTGGCACGTGGACACGTCTGAGCACCGGATCCCATCACTGTGCGGGCCAGTTCAGTTAGACGAGTGAGGGTTATAAGTTTTTTGCGTGACTCTACTAACGGGTGCGATCATACCAGCACTAATGCACCGGATCCCATCAGAACTCCGCAGTTAAGCGTGCTTGGGCGAGAGTAGTACTAGGATGGGTGACCTCCTGGGAAGTCCTCGTGTTGCACCCCTCGTTTTACTTTTTTCAATTATTTTTTTGCCGTTATTTATTATTATTTTATTTTTTGCGCCGGTGAGGGGAAGGCTCTTTCCGGCGCGCACGCGATGGCCACCTAGCGGAGCTGGGTGAGCACATTTTCGGGCTCAAAATCCATCGTTTTGACCTCCAGGCACGCCGTTTCCATGCGTACTCTACACTGAAAGCGTTTTTAAGGAGTTTTCGGCTCATTCTATTGCATTTAATCGTTGTATTGTGCGTTTTATTTATTGGGTGGCACGTGGACACGTCTGAGCACCGGATCCCATCACTGTGCGGGCCAGTTCAGTTAGACGAGTGAGGGTTATAAGTTTTTTGCGTGACTCTACTAACGGGTGCGATCATACCAGCACTAATGCACCGGATCCCATCAGAACTCCGCAGTTAAGCGTGCTTGGGCGAGAGTAGTACTAGGATGGGTGACCTCCTGGGAAGTCCTCGTGTTGCACCCCTCGTTTTACTTTTTTCAATTATTTTTTTGCCGTTATTTATTATTATTTTATTTTTTGCGCCGGTGAGGGGAAGGCTCATTCCGGCGCGCACGCGATGGCCACCTAGCGGAGCTGGGTGAGCACATTTTCGGGCTCAAAATCCATCGTTTTGACCTCCAGGCACGCCGTTTCCATGCGTACTCTACACTGAAAGCGTTTTTAAGGAGTTTTCGGCTCATTCTATTGCAGTTAATCGTTGTATTGTGCGTTTTATTTATTGGGTGGCACGTGGACACGTCTGAGCACCGGATCCCATCACTGTGCGGGCCAGTTCAGTTAGACGAGTGAGGGTTATAAGTATTTTGCGTGACTCTACTAACGGGTGCGATCATACCAGCACTAATGCACCGGATCCCATCAGAACTCCGCAGTTAAGCGTGCTTGGGCGAGAGTAGTACTAGGATGGGTGACCTCCTGGGAAGTCCTCGTGTTGCACCCCTCGTTTTACTTTTTTCAATTATTTTTTTGCCGTTATTTATTATTATTTTATTTTTTGCGCCGGTGAGGGGAAGGCTCTTTCCGGCGCGCACGCGATGGCCAACTAGCCGAGCTGGGTGAGCACATTTTCGGGCTCAAAATCCATCGTTTTGACCTCCAGGCACGCCGTTCCCATGCGTACTCTACACTGAAAGCGTTTTTAAGGAGTTTTCGGCTCATTCTATTGCATTTAATCGTTGTATTGTGTGTTTTATTTATTGGGTGGCACGTGGACACGTCTGAGCACCGGATCCCATCACTGTGCGGGCCAGTTCAGTTAGACGAGTGAGGGTTATAAGTTTTTTGCGTGACTCTACTAACGGGTGCGATCATACCAGCACTAATGCACCGGATCCCATCAGAACTCCGCAGTTAAGCGTGCTTGGGCGAGAGTAGTACTAGGATGGGTGACCTCCTGGGAAGTCCTCGTGTTGCACCCCTCGTTTTACTTTTTTCAATTATTTTTTTGCCGTTATTTATTATTATTTTATTTTTTGCGCCGGTGAGGGGAAGGCTCTTTCCGGCGCGCACGCGATGGCCAACTAGCCGAGCTGGGTGAGCACATTTTCGGGCTCAAAATCCATCGTTTTGACCTCCAGGCACGCCGTTCCCATGCGTACTCTACACTGAAAGCGTTTTTAAGGAGTTTTCGGCTCATTCTATTGCATTTAATCGTTGTATTGTGCGTTTTATTTATTGGGTGGCACGTGGACACGTCTGAGCACCGGATCCCATCACTGTGCGGGCCAGTTCAGTTAGACGAGTGAGGGTTATAAGTTTTTTGCGTGACTCTACTAACGGGTGCGATCATACCAGCACTAATGCACCGGATCCCATCAGAACTCCGCAGTTAAGCGTGCTTGGGCGAGAGTAGTACTAGGATGGGTGACCTCCTGGGAAGTCCTCGTGTTGCACCCCTCGTTTTACTTTTTTCAATTATTTTTTTGCCGTTATTTATTATTATTTTATTTTTTGCGCCGGTGAGGGGAAGGCTCTTTCCGGCGCGCACGCGATGGCCAACTAGCCGAGCTGGGTGAGCACATTTTCGGGCTCAAAATCCATCGTTTTGACCTCCAGGCACGCCGTTCCCATGCGTACTCTACACTGAAAGCGTTTTTAAGGAGTTTTCGGCTCATTCTATTGCATTTAATCGTTGTATTGTGCGTTTTATTTATTGGGTGGCACGTGGACACGTCTGAGCACCGGATCCCATCACTGTGCGGGCCAGTTCAGTTAGACGAGTGTGGGTTATAAGTTTTTTGCGTGACTCTACTAACGGGTGCGATCATACCAGCACTAATGCACCGGATCCCATCAGAACTCCGCAGTTAAGCGCGCTTGGGCGAGAGTAGTACTAGGATGGGTGACCTCCTGGGAAGTCCTCGTGTTGCACCCCTCGTTTTACTTTTTTCAATTATTTTTTTGCCGTTATTTATTATTATTTTATTTTTTGCGCCGGTGAGGGGAAGGCTCTTTCCGGCGCGCACGCGATGGCCACCTAGCGGAGCTGGGTGAGCACATTTTCGGGCTCAAAATCCATCGTTTTGACCTCCAGGCACGCCGTTTCCATGCGTACTCTACACTGAAAGCGTTTTTAAGGAGTTTTCGGCTCATTCTATTGCATTTAATCGTTGTATTGTGCGTTTTATTTATTGGGTGGCACGTGGACACGTCTGAGCACCGGATCCCATCACTGTGCGGGCCAGTTCAGTTAGACGAGTGAGGGTTATAAGTTTTTTGCGTGACTCTACTAACGGGTGCGATCATACCAGCACTAATGCACCGGATCCCATCAGAACTCCGCAGTTAAGCGTGATTGGGCGAGAGTAGTACTAGGATGGGTGACCTCCTGGGAAGTCCTCGTGTTGCACCCCTCGTTTTACTTTTTTCAATTATTTTTTTGCCGTTATTTATTATTATTTTATTTTTTGCGCCGGTGAGGGGAAGGCTCTTTCCGGCGCGCACGCGATGGCCACCTAGCGGAGCTGGGTGAGCACATTTTCGGGCTCAAAATCCATCGTTTTGACCTCCAGGCACGCCGTTTCCATGCGTACTCTACACTGAAAGCGTTTTTAAGGAGTTTTCGGCTCATTCTATTGCATTTAATCGTTGTATTGTGTGTTTTATTTATTGGGTGGCACGTGGACACGTCTGAGCACCGGATCCCATCACTGTGCGGGCCAGTTCAGTTAGACGAGTGAGGGTTATAAGTTTTTTGCGTGACTCTACTAACGGGTGCGATCATACCAGCACTAATGCACCGGATCCCATCAGAACTCCGCAGTTAAGCGTGCTTGGGCGAGAGTAGTACTAGGATGGGTGACCTCCTGGGAAGTCCTCGTGTTGCACCCCTCGTTTTACTTTTTTCAATTATTTTTTTGCCGTTATTTATTATTATTTTATTTTTTGCGCCGGTGAGGGGAAGGCTCATTCCGGCGCGCACGCGATGGCCACCTAGCGGAGCTGGGTGAGCACATTTTCGGGCTCAAAATCCATCGTTTTGACCTCCAGGCACGCCGTTTCCATGCGTACTCTACACTGAAAGCGTTTTTAAGGAGTTTTCGGCTCATTCTATTGCATTTAATCGTTGTATTGTGCGTTTTATTTATTGGGTGGCACGTGGACACGTCTGAGCACCGGATCCCATCACTGTGCGGGCCAGTTCAGTTAGACGAGTGAGGGTTATAAGTTTTTTGCGTGACTCTACTAACGGGTGCGATCATACCAGCACTAATGCACCGGATCCCATCAGAACTCCGCAGTCAAGCGTGCTTGGGCGAGAGTAGTACTAGGATGGGTGACCTCCTGGGAAGTCCTCGTGTTGCACCCCTCGTTTTACTTTTTTCAATTATTTTTTTGCCGTTATTTATTATTATTTTATTTTTTGCGCCGGTGAGGGGAAGGCTCTTTCCGGCGCGCACGCGATGGCCACCTAGCGGAGCTGGGTGAGCACATTTTCGGGCTCAAAATCCATCGTTTTGACCTCCAGGCACGCCGTTTCCATGCGTACTCTACACTGAAAGCGTTTTTAAGGAGTTTTCGGCTCATTCTATTGCATTTAATCGTTGTATTGTGTGTTTTATTTATTGGGTGGCACGTGGACACGTCTGAGCACCGGATCCCATCACTGTGCGGGCCAGTTCAGTTAGACGAGTGAGGGTTATAAGTTTTTTGCGTGACTCTACTAACGGGTGCGATCATACCAGCACTAATGCACCGGATCCCATCAGAACTCCGCAGTTAAGCGTGCTTGGGCGAGAGTAGTACTAGGATGGGTGACCTCCTGGGAAGTCCTCGTGTTGCACCCCTCGTTTTACTTTTTTCAATTATTTTTTTGCCGTTATTTATTATTATTTTATTTTTTGCGCCGGTGAGGGGAAGGCACTTTCCGGCGCGCACGCGATGGCCACCTAGCGGAGCTGGGTGAGCACATTTTCGGGCTCAAAATCCATCGTTTTGACCTCCAGGCACGCCGTTTCCAAGCGTACTCTACACTGAAAGCGTTTTTAAGGAGTTTTCGGCTCATTCTATTGCATTTAATCGTTGTATTGTGTGTTTTATTTATTGGGTGGCACGTGGACACGTCTGAGCACCGGATCCCATCACTGTGCGGGCCAGTTCAGTTAGACGAGTGAGGGTTATAAGTTTTTTGCGTGACTCTACTAACGGGTGCGATCATACCAGCACTAATGCACCGGATCCCATCAGAACTCCGCAGTTAAGCGTGCTTGGGCGAGAGTAGTACTAGGATGGGTGACCTCCTGGGAAGTCCTCGTGTTGCACCCCTCGTTTTACTTTTTTCAATTATTTTTTTGCCGTTATTTATTATTATTTTATTTTTTGCGCCGGTGAGGGGAAGGCTCTTTCCGGCGCGCACGCGATGGCCACCTAGCGGAGCTGGGTGAGCACATTTTCGGGCTCAAAATCCATCGTTTTGACCTCCAGGCACGCCGTTTCCATGCGTACTCTACACTGAAAGCGTTTTTAAGGAGTTTTCGGCTCATTCTATTGCATTTAATCGTTGTATTGTGTGTTTTATTTATTGGGTGGCACGTGGACACGTCTGAGCACCGGATCCCATCACTGTGCGGGCCAGTTCAGTTAGACGAGTGAGGGTTATAAGTTTTTTGCGTGACTCTACTAACGGGTGCGATCATACCAGCACTAATGCACCGGATCCCATCAGAACTCCGCAGTTAAGCGTGCTTGGGCGAGAGTAGTACTAGGATGGGTGACCTCCTGGGAAGTCCTCGTGTTGCACCCCTCGTTTTACTTTTTTCAATTATTTTTTTGCCGTTATTTATTATTATTTTATTTTTTGCGCCGGTGAGGGGAAGGCTCTTTCCGGCGCGCACGCGATGGCCACCTAGCGGAGCTGGGTGAGCACATTTTCGGGCTCAAAATCCATCGTTTTGACCTCCAGGCACGCCGTTTCCATGCGTACTCTACACTGAAAGCGTTTTTAAGGAGTTTTCGGCTCATTCTATTGCATTTAATCGTTGTATTGTGTGTTTTATTTATTGGGTGGCACGTGGACACGTCTGAGCACCGGATCCCATCACTGTGCGGGCCAGTTCAGTTAGACGAGTGAGGGTTATAAGTTTTTTGCGTGACTCTACTAACGGGTGCGATCATACCAGCACTAATGCACCGGATCCCATCAGAACTCCGCAGTTAAGCGCGCTTGGGCGAGAGTAGTATTAGGATGGGTGACCTCCTGGGAAGTCCTCGTGTTGCACCCCTCGTTTTACTTTTTTCAATTATTTTTTTGCCGTTATTTATTATTATTTTATTTTTTGCGCCGGTGAGGGGAAGGCTCTTTCCGGCGCGCACGCGATGGCCACCTAGCGGAGCTGGGTGAGCACATTTTCGGGCTCAAAATCCATCGTTTTGACCTCCAGGCACGCCGTTTCCATGCGTACTCTACACTGAAAGCGTTTTTAAGGAGTTTTCGGCTCATTCTATTGCATTTAATCGTTGTATTGTGTGTTTTATTTATTGGGTGGCACGTGGACACGTCTGAGCACCGGATCCCATCACTGTGCGGGCCAGTTCAGTTAGACGAGTGAGGGTTATAAGTTTTTTGCGTGACTCTACTAACGGGTGCGATCATACCAGCACTAATGCACCGGATCCCATCAGAACTCCGCAGTTAAGCGTGCTTGGGCGAGAGTAGTACTAGGATGGGTGACCTCCTGGGAAGTCCTCGTGTTGCACCCCTCGTTTTACTTTTTTCAATTATTTTTTTGCCGTTATTTATTATTATTTTATTTTTTGCGCCGGTGAGGGGAAGGCTCTTTCCGGCGCGCACGCGATGGCCACCTAGCGGAGCTGGGTGAGCACATTTTCGGGCTCAAAATCCATCGTTTTGACCTCCAGGCACGCCGTTTCCATGCGTACTCTACACTGAAAGCGTTTTTAAGGAGTTTTCGGCTCATTCTATTGCATTTAATCGTTGTATTGTGTGTTTTATTTATTGGGTGGCACGTGGACACGTCTGAGCACCGGATCCCATCACTGTGCGGGCCAGTTCAGTTAGACGAGTGAGGGTTATAAGTTTTTTGCGTGACTCTACTAACGGGTGCGATCATACCAGCACTAATGCACCGGATCCCATCAGAACTCCGCAGTTAAGCGCGCTTGGGCGAGAGTAGTACTAGGATGGGTGACCTCCTGGGAAGTCCTCGTGTTGCACCCCTCGTTTTACTTTTTTCAATTATTTTTTTGCCGTTATTTATTATTATTTTATTTTTTGCGCCGGTGAGGGGAAGGCTCTTTCCGGCGCGCACGCGATGGCCACCTAGCGGAGCTGGGTGAGCACATTTTCGGGCTCAAAATCCATCGTTTTGACCTCCAGGCACGCCGTTTCCATGCGTACTCTACACTGAAAGCGTTTTTAAGGAGTTTTCGGCTCATTCTATTGCATTTAATCGTTGTATTGTGTGTTTTATTTATTGGGTGGCACGTGGACACGTCTGAGCACCGGATCCCATCACTGTGCGGGCCAGTTCAGTTAGACGAGTGAGGGTTATAAGTTTTTTGCGTGACTCTACTAACGGGTGCGATCATACCAGCACTAATGCACCGGATCCCATCAGAACTCCGCAGTTAAGCGTGCTTGGGCGAGAGTAGTACTAGGATGGGTGACCTCCTGGGAAGTCCTCGTGTTGCACCCCTCGTTTTACTTTTTTCAATTATTTTTTTGCCGTTATTTATTATTATTTTATTTTTTGCGCCGGTGAGGGGAAGGCTCTTTCCGGCGCGCACGCGATGGCCACCTAGCGGAGCTGGGTGAGCACATTTTCGGGCTCAAAATCCATCGTTTTGACCTCCAGGCACGCCGTTTCCATGCGTACTCTACACTGAAAGCGTTTTTAAGGAGTTTTCGGCTCATTCTATTGCATTTAATCGTTGTATTGTGTGTTTTATTTATTGGGTGGCACGTGGACACGTCTGAGCACCGGATCCCATCACTGTGCGGGCCAGTTCAGTTAGACGAGTGAGGGTTATAAGTTTTTTGCGTGACTCTACTAACGGGTGCGATCATACCAGCACTAATGCACCGGATCCCATCAGAACTCCGCAGTTAAGCGCGCTTGGGCGAGAGTAGTACTAGGATGGGTGACCTCCTGGGAAGTCCTCGTGTTGCACCCCTCGTTTTACTTTTTTCAATTATTTTTTTGCCGTTATTTATTATTATTTTATTTTTTGCGCCGGTGAGGGGAAGGCTCTTTCCGGCGCGCACGCGATGGCCACCTAGCGAAGCTGGGTGAGCACATTTTCGGGCTCAAAATCCATCGTTTTGACCTCCAGGCACGCCGTTTCCATGCGTACTCTACACTGAAAGCGTTTTTAAGGAGTTTTCGGCTCATTCTATTGCATTTAATCGTTGTATTGTGTGTTTTATTTATTGGGTGGCACGTGGACACGTCTGAGCACCGGATCCCATCACTGTGCGGGCCAGTTCAGTTAGACGAGTGAGGGTTATAAGTTTTTTCCGTGACTCTACTAACGGGTGCGATCATACCAGCACTAATGCACCGGATCCCATCAGAACTCCGCAGTTAAGCGTGCTTGGGCGAGAGTAGTACTAGGATGGGTGACCTTCTGGGAAGTCCTCGTGTTGCACCCCTCGTTTTACTTTTTTCAATTATTTTTTTGCCGTTATTTATTATTATTTTATTTTTTGCGCCGGTGAGGGGAAGGCTCTTTCCGGCGCGCACGCGATGGCTACCTAGCGGAGCTGGGTGAGCACATTTTCGGGCTCAAAATCCATCGTTTTGACCTCCAGACACGCCGTTTCCATGCGTACTCTACACTGAAAGCGTTTTTAAGGAGTTTTCGGCTCATTCTATTGCATTTGATCGTTGTATTGTGTGTTTTATTTATTGGGTGGCACGTGGACACGTCTGAGCACCGGATCCCATCACTATGCGGGCCAGTTCAGTTAGACGAGTGAGGGTTATAAGTTTTTTGCGTGACTCTGCTAACGGGTGCGATCATACCAGCACTAATGCACCGGATCCCATCAGAACTCCGCAGTTAAGCGTGCTTGGGCGAGAGTAGTACTAGGATGGGTGACCTCCTGGGAAGTCCTCGTGTTGCACCCCTCGTTTTACTTTTTTCAATTATTTTTTTGCCGTTATTTATTATTATTTTATTTTTTGCGCTGGTGAGGGGAAGGCTCTTTCCGGCGCGCACGCGATGGCCACCTAGCGGAGCTGGGTGAGCACATTTTCGGGCTCAAAATCCATCGTTTTGACCTCCAGGCACGCCGTTTCCATGCGTACTCTACACTGAAAGCGTTTTTAAGGAGTTTTCGGCTCATTCTATTGCATTTAATCGTTGTATTGTGTGTTTTATTTATTGGGTGGCACGTGGACACGTCTGAGCACCGGATCCCATCACTGTGCGGGCCAGTTCAGTTAGACGAGTGAGGGTTATAAGTTTTTTGCGTGACTCTGCTAACGGGTGCGATCATACCAGCACTAATGCACCGGATCCCATCAGAACTCCGCAGTTAAGCGTGCATGGGCGAGAGTAGTACTAGGATGGGTGACCTCCTGGGAAGTCCTCGTGTTGCACCCCTCGTTTTACTTTTTTCAATTATTTTTTTGCCGTTATTTATTATTATTTTATTTTTTGCGCCGGTGAGGGGAAGGCTCTTTCCGGCGCGCACGCGTTGGCCACCTAGCGGAGCTGGGTGAGCACATTTTCGGGCTCAAAATCCATCGTTTTGACCTCCAGGCACGCCGTTTCCATGCGTACTCTACACTGAAAGCGTTTTTAAGGAGTTTTCGGCTCATTCTATTGCATTTAATCGTTGTATTGTGTGTTTTATTTATTGGGTGGCACGTGGACACGTCTGAGCACCGGATCCCATCACTGTGCGGGCCAGTTCAGTTAGACGAGTAAGGGTTATAAGTTTTTTGCGTGACTCTACTAACGGGTGCGATCATACCAGCACTAATGCACCGGATCCCATCAGAACTTCGCAGCTAAGCGTGCTTGGGCGAGAGTAGTACTAGGATGGGTGACCTCCTGGGAAGTCCTCGTGTTGCACCCCTAGTTTTACTTTTTTCAATTATTTTTTTGCCGTTATTTATTATAATTTTATTTTTTGCGCCGGTGAGGGGAAGGCTCATTCCGGCGCGCACGCGATGGCCACCTAGCGGAGCTGGGTGAGCACATTTTCGGGCTCAAAATCCATCGTTTTGACCTCCAGGCACGCCGTTTCCATGCGTACTCTACACTGAAAGCGTTTTTAAGGAGTTTTCGGCTCATTCTATTGCATTTAATCGTTGTATTGTGTGTTTTATTTATTGGGTGGCACGTGGACACGTCTGAGCACCGGATCCCATCACTGTGCGGGCCAGTTCAGTTAGACGAGTGAGGGTTATAAGTTTTTTGCGTGACTCTACTAACGGGTGCGATCATACCAGCACTACTGCACCGGATCCCATTAGAACTCCGCAGTTAAGCGTGCTTGGGCGAGAGTAGTACTAGGATGGGTGACCTCCTGGGAAGTCCTCGTGGTGCACCCCTCGTTTTACTTTTTTCAATTATTTTTTTGCCGTTATTTATTATTATTTTATTTTTTGCGCCGGTGAGGGGAAGGCTCATTCCGGCGCGCACGCAATGGCCACCTAGCGAAGCTGGGTGAGCACATTTTCGGGCTCAAAATCCATCGTTTTGACCTCCAGGCACGCCGTTTCCATGCGTACTCTACACTGAAAGCGTTTTTAAGGAGTTTTCGGCTCATTCTATTGCATTTAATCGTTGTATTGTGTGTTTTATTTATTGGGTGGCACGTGGACACGTCTGAGCACCGGATCCCATCACTGTGCGGGCCAGTTCAGTTAGACGAGTGAGGGTTATAAGTTTTTTGCGTGACTCTGCTAACGGGTGCGATCATACCAGCACTAATGCACCGGATCCTATCAGAACTCCGCAGCTAAGCGTGCTTGGGCGAGAGTAGTACCAGGATGGGTGACCTCCTGGGAAGTCCTCGTGTTGCTCCCCTCGTTTTACTTTTTTCAATTATTTTTTTGCCGTTATTTATTATTATTTTATTTTTTGCGCCGGTGAGGGGAAGGCTCTTTCCGGCGCGCACGCGATGGCCACCTAGCGGAGCTGGGTGAGCACATTTTCGGGCTCAAAATCCATCGTTTTGACCTCCAGACACGCCGTTTCCATGCGTACTCTACACTGAAAGCGTTTTTAAGGAGTTTTCGGCTCATTCTATTGCATTTGATCGTTGTATTGTGTGTTTTATTTATTGGGTGGCACGTGGACACGTCTGAGCACCGGATCCCATCACTGTGCGGGCCAGTTCAGTTAGACGAGTGAGGGTTATAAGTTTTTTGCGTGACTCTGCTAACGGGTGCGATCATACCAGCACTAATGCACCGGATCCCATCAGAACTCCGCAGTTAAGCGTGCTTGGGCGAGAGTAGTACTAGGATGGGTGACCTCCTGGGAAGTCCTCGTATTGCACCCCTCGTTTTACTTTTTTCAATTATTTTTTTGCCGTTATTTATTATTATTTTATTTTTTGCGCCGGTGAGGGGAAGGCTCTTTCCGGCGCGCACGCGTTGGCCACCTAGCGGAGCTGGGTGAGCACATTTTCGGGCTCAAAATCCATCGTTTTGACCTCCACGCACGCCGTTTCCATGCGTACTCTACACTGAAAGCGTTTTTAAGGAGTTTTCGGCTCATTCTATTGCATTTAATCGTTGTATTGTGTGTTTTATTTATTGGGTGGCACGTGGACACGTCTGAGCACCGGATCCCATCACTGTGCGGGCCAGTTCAGTTGGACGAGTGAGGGTTATAAGTTTTTTACGTGACTCTGCTAACGGGTGCGATCATACCAGCACTAATGCACCGGATCCCATCAGAACTCCGCAGTTAAGCGTGCTTGGGCGAGAGTAGTACTAGGATGGGTGACCTCCTGGGAAGTCCTCGTGTTGCACCCCTCGTTTTACTTTTTTCAATTATTTTTTTGCCGTTATTTATTATTATTTTATTTTTTGCGGCGGTGAGGGGAAGGCTCTTTCCGGCGCGCACGCGATGGCCACCTAGCGGAGCTGGGTGAGCACATTTTCGGGCTCAAAATCCATCGTTTTGACCTCCAGGCACGCCGTTTCCATGCGTACTCTACACTGAAAGCGTTTTTAAGGAGTTTTCGGCTCATTCTATTGCATTTAATCGTTGTATTGTGTGTTTTATTTATTGGGTGGCACGTGGACACGTCTGAGCACCGGATCCCATCACTGTGCGGGCCAGTTCAGTTAGACGAGTGAGGGTTATAAGTTTTTTGCGTGACTCTACTAACGGGTGCGATCATACCAGCACTACTGCACCGGATCCCATCAGAACTCCGCAGTTAAGCGTGCTTGGGCGAGAGTAATACTAGGATGGGTGACCTCCTGGGAAGTCCTCGTGGTGCACCCCTCGTTTTACTTTTTTCAATTATTTTTTTGCCGTTATTTATTATTATTTTATTTTTTGCGCCGGTGAGGGGAAGGCTCATTCCGGCGCGCACGCAATGGCCACCTAGCGGAGCTGGGTGAGCACATTTTCGGGCTCAAAATCCATCGTTTTGACCTCCAGGCACGCCGTTTCCATGCGTACTCTACACTGAAAGCGTTTTTAAGGAGTTTTCGGCTCATTCTATTGCATTTAATCGTTGTATTGTGTGTTTTATTTATTGGGTGGCACGTGGACACGTCTGAGCACCGGATCCCATCACTGTGCGGGCCAGTTCAGTTAGACGAGTGAGGGTTATAAGTTTTTTGCGTGACTCTACTAACGGGTGCGATCATACCAGCACTACTGCACCGGATCCCATCAGAACTCCGCAGTTAAGCGTGCTTGGGCGAGAGTAATACTAGGATGGGTGACCTCCTGGGAAGTCCTCGTGTTGCACCCCTCGTTTTACTTTTTTCAATTATTTTTTTGCCGTTATTTATTATTATTTTATTTTTTGCGCCGGTGAGGGGAAGGCTCTTTCCGGCGCGCACGCGATGGCCACCTAGCGGAGCTGGGTGAGCACATTTTCGGGCTCAAAATCCATCGTTTTGACCTCCAGGCACGCCGTTTCCATGCGTACTCTACACTGAAAGCGTTTTTAAGGAGTTTTCGGCTCATTCTATTGCATTTAATCGTTGTATTGTGTGTTTTATTTATTGGGTGGCACGTGGACACGTCTGAGCACCGGATCCCATCACTGTGCGGGCCAGTTCAGTTAGACGAGTGAGGGTTATAAGTTTTTTGCGTGACTCTGCTAACGGGTGCGATCATACCAGCACTAATGCACATGATCCCATCAGTACTCCGCAGTTAAGCGTGCTTGGGCGAGAGTAGTACTAGGATGGGTGACCTCCTGGGAAGTCCTCGTGTTGCACCCCTCGTTTTACTTTTTTCAATTATTTTTTTGCCGTTATTTATTATTATTTTATTTTTTGCGCCGGTGAGGGGAAGGCTCTTTCCGGCGCGCACGTGTTGGCCACCTAGCGGAGCTGGGTGAGCACATTTTCGGGCTCAAAATCCATCGTTTTGACCTCCAGGCACGCCGTTTCCATGCGTACTCTACACTGAAAGCGTTTTTAAGGAGTTTTCGGCTCATTCTATTGCATTTAATCGTTGTATTGTGTGTTTTATTTATTGGGTGGCACGTGGACACGTCTGAGCACCGGATCCCATCACTGTGCGGGCCAGTTCAGTTAGACGAGTGAGGGTTATAAGTTTTTTGCGTGACTCTGCTAACGGGTGCGATCATACCAGCACTACTGCACCGGATCCCATCAGAACTCCGCAGTTAAGCGTGCTTGGGCGAGAGTAGTACCAGGATGGGTGACCTCCTGGGAAGTCCTCGTGTTGCTCCCCTCGTTTTACTTTTTTCAATTATTTTTTTGCCGTTATTTATTATTATTTTATTTTTTGCGCCGGTGAGGGGAAGGCTCTTTCCGGCGCGCACGCGATGGCCACCTAGCGGAGCTGGGTGAGCACATTTTCGGGCTCAAAATCCATCGTTTTGACCTCCAGACACGCCGTTTCCATGCGTACTCTACACTGAAAGCGTTTTTAAGGAGTTTTCGGCTCATTCTATTGCATTTGATCGTTGTATTGTGTGTTTTATTTATTGGGTGGCACGTGGACACGTCTGAGCACCGGATCCCATCACTGTGCGGGCCAGTTCAGTTAGACGAGTGAGGGTTATAAGTTTTTTGCGTGACTCTGCTAACGGGTGCGATCATACCAGCACTAATGCACCGGATCCTATCAGAACTCCGCAGTTAAGCGTGCTTGGGCGAGAGTAGTACCAGGATGGGTGACCTCCTGGGAAGTCCTCGTGTTGCACCCCTCGTTTTACTTTTTTCAATTATTTTTTTGCCGTTATTTATTATTATTTTATTTTTTGCGCCGGTGAGGGGAAGGCTCTTTCCGGCGCGCACGCAATGGCCACCTAGCGGAGCTGGGTGAGCACATTTTTGGGCTCAAAATCCATCGTTTTGACCTCCAGGCACGCCGTTTCCATGCGTACTCTACACTGAAAGCGTTTTTAAGGAGTTTTCGACTCATTCTATTGCATTTAATCGTTGTATTGTGTGTTTTATTTATTGGGTGGCACGTGGACACGTCTGAGCACCGGATCCCATCACTGTGCGGGCCAGTTCAGTTAGACGAGTGAGGGTTATAAGTTTTTTGCGTGACTCTACTAACGGGTGCGATCATACCAGCACTACTGCACCGGATCCCATCAGAACTCCGCAGTTAAGCGTGCTTGGGCGAGAGTAATACTAGGATGGGTGACCTCCTGGGAAGTCCTCGTGGTGCACCCCTCGTTTTACTTTTTTCAATTATTTTTTTGCCGTTATTTATTATTATTTTATTTTTTGCGCCGGTGAGGGGAAGGCTCTTTCCGGCGCGCACGCGATGGCCACCTAGCGGAGCTGGGTGAGCACATTTTCGGGCTCAAAATCCATCGTTTTGACCTCCAGACACGCCGTTTCCATGCGTACTCTACACTGAAAGCGTTTTTAAGGAGTTTTCGGCTCATTCTATTGCATTTGATCGTTGTATTGTGTGTTTTATTTATTGGGTGGCACGTGGACACGTCTGAGCACCGGATCCCATCACTGTGCGGGCCAGTTCAGTTAGACGAGTGAGGGTTATAAGTTTTTTGCGTGACTCTGCTAACGGGTGCGATCATACCAGCACTAATGCACCGGATCCCATCAGAACTCCGCAGTTAAGCGTGCTTGGGCGAGAGTAGTACTAGGATGGGTGACCTCCTGGGAAGTCCTCGTATTGCACCCCTCGTTTTACTTTTTTCAATTATTTTTTTGCCGTTATTTATTATTATTTTATTTTTTGCGCCGGTGAGGGGAAGGCTCTTTCCGGCGCGCACGCGTTGGCCACCTAGCGGAGCTGGGTGAGCACATTTTCGGGCTCAAAATCCATCGTTTTGACCTCCAGGCACGCCGTTTCCATGCGTACTCTACACTGAAAGCGTTTTTAAGGAGTTTTCGGCTCATTCTATTGCATTTAATCGTTGTATTGTGTGTTTTATTTATTGGGTGGCACGTGGACACGTCTGAGCACCGGATCCCATCACTGTGCGGGCCAGTTCAGTTGGACGAGTGAGGGTTATAAGTTTTTTGCGTGACTCTGCTAACGGGTGCGATCATACCAGCACTAATGCACCGGATCCCATCAGAACTCCGCAGTTAAGCGTGCTTGGGCGAGAGTAGTACTAGGATGGGTGACCTCCTGGGAAGTCCTCGTGTTGCACCCCTCGTTTTACTTTTTTCAATTATTTTTTTGCCGTTATTTATTATTATTTTATTTTTTGCGGCGGTGAGGGGAAGGCTCTTTCCGGCGCGCACGCGATGGCCACCTAGCGGAGCTGGGTGAGCACATTTTCGGGCTCAAAATCCATCGTTTTGACCTCCAGGCACGCCGTTTCCATGCGTACTCTACACTGAAAGCGTTTTTAAGGAGTTTTCGACTCATTCTATTGCATTTAATCGTTGTATTGTGTGTTTTATTTATTGGGTGGCACGTGGACACGTCTGAGCACCGGATCCCATCACTGTGCGGGCCAGTTCAGTTAGACGAGTGAGGGTTATAAGTTTTTTGCGTGACTCTTCTAACGGGTGCGATCATACCAGCACTAATGCACCGGATCCCATCAAAACTCAGCAGTTAAGCGTGCTTGGGCGAGAGTAGTACTAGGATGGGTGACCTCCTGGGAAGTCCTCGTGTTGCACCCCTCGTTTTACTTTTTTCAATTATTTTTTTGCCGTTATTTATTATTATTTTATTTTTTGCGCCGGTGAGGGGAAGGCTCTTTCCGGCGCGCACGCGATGGCCACCTAGCGGAGCTGGGTGAGCACATTTTCGGGCTTAAAATCCATCGTTTTGACCTCCAGGCACGCCGTTTCCATGCGTACTCTACACTGAAAGCGTTTTTAAGGAGTTTTCGGCTCATTCTATTGCATTTAATCGTTGTATTGTGTGTTTTATTTATTGGGTGGCACGTGGACACGTCTGAGCACCGGATCCCATCACTGTGCGGGCCAGTTCAGTTAGACGAGTGAGGGTTATAAGTTTTTTGCGTGACTCTGCTAACGGGTGCGATCATACCAGCACTAATGCACCGGATCCTATCAGAACTCCGCAGCTAAGCGTGCTTGGGCGAGAGTAGTACCAGGATGGGTGACCTCCTGGGAAGTCCTCGTGTTGCACCCCTCGTTTTACTTTTTTCAATTATTTTTTTGCCGTTATTTATTATTATTTTATTTTTTGCGCCGGTGAGGGGAAGGCTCTTTCCGGCGCGCACGCAATGGCCACCTAGCGGAGCTGGGTGAGCACATTTTCGGGCTCAAAATCCATCGTTTTGACCTCCAGGCACGCCGTTTCCATGCGTACTCTACACTGAAAGCGTTTTTAGGGAGTTTTCGACTCATTCTATTGCATTTAATCGTTGTATTGTGTGTTTTATTTATTGGGTGGCACGTGGACACGTCTGAGCATCGGATCCCATCACTGTGCGGGCCAGTTCAGTTAGACGAGTGAGGGTTATAAGTTTTTTGCGTGACTCTTCTAACGGGTGCGATCATACCAGCACTAATGCACCGGATCCCATCAAAACTCCGCAGTTAAGCGTGCTTGGGCGAGAGTAGTACTAGGATGGGTGACCTCCTGGGAAGTCCTCGTGTTGCACCCCTCGTTTTACTTTTTTCAATTATTTTTTTGCCGTTATTTATTATTATTTTATTTTTTGCGCCGGTGAGGGGAAGGCTCATTCCGGCGCGCACGCGATGGCCACCTAGCGGAGCTGGGTGAGCACATTTTCGGGCTCAAAATCCATCGTTTCGACCTCCAGGCACGCCGTTTCCATGCGTACTCTACACTGAAAGCGTTTTTAAGGAGTTTTCGGCTCATTCTATTGCATTTAATCGTTGTATTGTGTGTTTTATTTATTGGGTGGCACGTGGACACGTCTGAGCACCGGATCCCATCACTGTGCGGGCCAGTTCAGTTAGACGAGTGAGGATTATAAGTTTTTTGCGTGACTCTGCTAACGGGTGCGATCATACCAGCACTAATGCACCGGATCCCATCAGAACTCCGCAGTTAAGCGTGCTTGGGCGAGAGTAGTACCAGGATGGGTGACCTCCTGGGAAGTCCTCGTGTTGCACCCCTCGTTTTACTTTTTTCAATTATTTTTTTGGCGTTATTTATTATTATTTTATTTTTTGCGCCGGTGAGGGGAAGGCTCTTTCCGGCGCGCACGCGATGGTCACGTAGCGGAGCTGGGTGAGCACATTTTCGGGCTCAAAATCCATCGTTTTGACCTCCAGGCACGCCGTTTCCATGCGTACTCTATACTGAAAGCGTTTTTAAGGAGTTTTCGGCTCATTCTATTGCATTTAATCGTTGTATTGTGTGTTTTATTTATTGGGTGGCACGTGGACACGTCTGAGCACCGGATCCCATCACTGTGCGGGCCAGTTCAGTTAGACGAGTGAGGGTTATAAGTTTTTTGCGTGACTCTGCTAACGGGTGCGATCATACCAGCACTAATGCACCGGATCCTATCAGAACTCCGCAGTTAAGCGTGCTTGGGCGAGAGTAGTACCAGGATGGGTGACCTCCTGGGAAGTCCTCGTGTTGCACCCCTCGTTTTACTTTTTTCAATTATTTTTTTGCCGTTATTTATTATTATTTTATTTTTTGCGCCGGTGAGGGGAAGGCTCTTTCCGGCGCGCACGCAATGGCCACCTAGCGGAGCTGGGTGAGCACATTTTTGGGCTCAAAATCCATCGTTTTGACCTCCAGGCACGCCGTTTCCTTGCGTACTCTACACTGAAAGCGTTTTTAAGGAGTTTTCGAGTCATTCTATTGCATTTAATCGTTGTATTGTGTGTTTTATTTATTGGGTGGCACGTGGACACGTCTGAGCACCGGATCCCATCACTGTGCGGGCCAGTTCAGTTAGACGAGTGAGGGTTATAAGTTTTTTGCGTGACTCTTCTAACGGGTGCGATCATACCAGCACTAATGCACCGGATCCCATCAAAACTCCGCAGTTAAGCGTGCTTGGGCGAGAGTAGTACTAGGATGGGTGACCTCCTGGGAAGTCCTCGTGTTGCACCCCTCGTTTTACTTTTTTCAATTATTTTTTTGCCGTTATTTATTATTATTTTATTTTTTGCGCCGGTGAGGGGAAGGCTCATTCCGGCGCGCACGCGATGGCCACCTAGCGGAGCTGGGTGAGCACATTTTCGGGCTCAAAATCCATCGTTTTGACCTCCAGGCACGCCGTTTCCATGCGTACTCTACACTGAAAGCGTTTTTAAGGAGTTTTCGGCTCATTCTATTGCATTTAATCGTTGTATTGTGTGTTTTATTTATTGGGTGGCACGTGGACACGTCTGAGCACCGGATCCCATCACTGTGCGGGCCAGTTCAGTTAGACGAGTGAGGGTTATAAGTTTTTTGCGTGACACTGCTAACGGGTGCGATCATACCAGCACAAATGCACCGGATCCCATCAGAACTCCGCAGTTAAGCGTGCTTGGGCGAGAGTAGTACTAGGATGGGTGACCTCCTGGGAAGTCCTCGTGTTGCACCCCTCGTTTTACTTTTTTCAATTATTTTTTTGCCGTTATTTATTATTATTTTATTTTTTGCGCCGGTGAGGGGAAGGCTCTTTCCGGCGCGCACGCGATGGCCACCTAGCGGAGCTGGGTGAGCACATTTTCGGGCTCTAAATCCATCGTTTTGACCTCCAGGCACGCCGTTTCCATGCGTACTCTACACTGAAAGCGTTTTTAAGGAGTTTTCGGCTCATTCTATTGCATTTAATCGTTGTATTGTATGTTTTATTTATTGGGTGGCACGTGGACACGTCTGAGCACCGGATCCCATCACTGTGCGGGCCAGTTCAGTTAGACGAGTGAGGGTTATAAGTTTTTTGCGTGACTCTGCTAACGGGTGCGATCATACCAGCACTAATGCACCGGATCCTATCAGAACTCCGCAGTTAAGCGTGCTTGGGCGAGAGTAGTACCAGGATGGGTGACCTCCTGGGAAGTCCTCGTGTTGCACCCCTCGTTTTACTTTTTTCAATTATTTTTTTGCCGTTATTTATTATTATTTTATTTTTTGCGCCGGTGAGGGGAAGGCTCTTTCCGGCGCGCACGCAATGGCCACCTAGCGGAGCTGGGTGAGCACATTTTTGGGCTCAAAATCCATCGTTTTGACCTCCAGGCACGCCGTTTCCATGCGTACTCTACACTGAAAGCGTTTTTAAGGAGTTTTCGACTCATTCTATTGCATTTAATCGTTGTATTGTGTGTTTTATTTATTGGGTGGCACGTGGACACGTCTGAGCACCGGATCCCATCACTGTGCGGGCCAGTTCAGTTAGACGAGTGAGGGTTATAAGTTTTTTGCGTGACTCTACTAACGGGTGCGATCATACCAGCACTAATGCACCGGATCCCATCAAAACTCCGCAGTTAAGCGTGCTTGGGCGAGAGTAGTACTAGGATGGGTGACCTCCTGGGAAGTCCTCGTGTTGCACCCCTCGTTTTACTTTTTTCAATTATTTTTTTGCCGTTATTTATTATTATTTTATTTTTTGCGCCGGTGAGGGGAAGGCTCATTCCGGCGCGCACGCGATGGCCACCTAGCGGAGCTGGGTGAGCACATTTTCGGGCTCAAAATCCATCGTTTTGACCTCCAGGCACGCCGTTTCCATGCGTACTCTACACTGAAAGCGTTTTTAAGGAGTTTTCGGCTCATTCTATTGCATTTAATCGTTGTATTGTGTGTTTTATTTATTGGGTGGCACGTGGACACGTCTGAGCACCGGATCCCATCACTGTGCGGGCCAGTTCAGTTAGACGAGTGAGGGTTATAAGTTTTTTGCGTGACACTGCTAACGGGTGCGATCATACCAGCACAAATGCACCGGATCCCATCAGAACTCCGCAGTTAAGCGTGCTTGGGCGAGAGTAGTACTAGGATGAGTGACCTCCTGGGAAGTCCTCGTGTTGCACCCCTCGTTTTACTTTTTTCAATTATTTTTTTGCCGTTATTTATTATTATTTTATTTTTTGCGCCGGTGAGGGGAAGGCTCTTTCCGGCGCGCACGCGATGGCCACCTAGCGGAGCTGGGTGAGCACATTTTCGGGCTCTAAATCCATCGTTTTGACCTCCAGGCACGCCGTTTCCATGCGTACTCTACACTGAAAGCGTTTTTAAGGAGTTTTCGGCTCATTCTATTGCATTTAATCGTTGTATTGTGTGTTTTATTTATTGGGTGGCACGTGGACACGTCTGAGCACCGGATCCCATCACTGTGCGGGCCAGTTCAGTTAGACGAGTGAGGGTTATAAGTTTTTTGCGTGACTCTACTAACGGGTGCGATCATACCAGCACTAATGCACCGGATCCTATCAGAACTCCGCAGTTAAGCGTGCTTGGGCGAGAGTAGTACCAGGATGGGTGACCTCCTGGGAAGTCCTCGTGTTGCACCCCTCGTTTTACTTTTTTCAATTATTTTTTTGCCGTTATTTATTATTATTTTATTTTTTGCGCCGGTGAGGGGAAGGCTCTTTCCGGCGCGCACGCAATGGCCACCTAGCGGAGCTGGGTGAGCACATTTTTGGGCTCAAAATCCATCGTTTTGACCTCCAGGCACGCCGTTTCCATGCGTACTCTACACTGAAAGCGTTTTTAAGGAGTTTTCGACTCATTCTATTGCATTTAATCGTTGTATTGTGTGTTTTATTTATTGGGTGGCACGTGGACACGTCTGAGCACCGGATCCCATCACTGTGCGGGCCAGTTCAGTTAGACGAGTGAGGGTTATAAGTTTTTTGCGTGACTCTACTAACGGGTGCGATCATACCAGCACTAATGCACCGGATCCCATCAAAACTCCGCAGTTAAGCGTGCTTGGGCGAGAGTAGTACTAGGATGGGTGACCTCCTGGGAAGTCCTCGTGTTGCACCCCTCGTTTTACTTTTTTCAATTATTTTTTTGCCGTTATTTATTATTATTTTATTTTTTGCGCCGGTGAGGGGAAGGCTCATTCCGGCGCGCACGCGATGGCCACCTAGCGGAGCTGGGTGAGCACATTTTCGGGCTCAAAATCCATCGTTTTGACCTCCAGGCACGCCGTTTCCATGCGTACTCTACACTGAAAGCGTTTTTAAGGAGTTTTCGGCTCATTCTATTGCATTTAATCGTTGTATTGTGTGTTTTATTTATTGGGTGGCACGTGGACACGTCTGAGCACCGGATCCCATCACTGTGCGGGCCAGTTCAGTTAGACGAGTGAGGGTTATAAGTTTTTTGCGTGACACTGCTAACGGGTGCGATCATACCAGCACAAATGCACCGGATCCCATCAGAACTCCGCAGTTAAGCGTGCTTGGGCGAGAGTAGTACTAGGATGGGTGACCTCCTGGGAAGTCCTCGTGTTGCACCCCTCGTTTTACTTTTTTCAATTATTTTTTTGCCGTTATTTATTATTATTTTATTTTTTGCGCCGGTGAGGGGAAGGCTCTTTCCGGCGCGCACGCGATGGCCACCTAGCGGAGCTGGGTGAGCACATTTTCGGGCTCTAAATCCATCGTTTTGACCTCCAGGCACGCCGTTTCCATGCGTACTCTACACTGAAAGCGTTTTTAAGGAGTTTTCGGCTCATTCTATTGCATTTAATCGTTGTATTGTGTGTTTTATTTATTGGGTGGCACGTGGACACGTCTGAGCACCGGATCCCATCACTGTGCGGGCCAGTTCAGTTAGACGAGTGAGGGTTATAAGTTTTTTGCGTGACTCTGCTAACGGGTGCGATCATACCAGCACTAATGCACCGGATCCTATTAGAACTCCGCAGTTAAGCGTGCTTGGGCGAGAGTAGTACCAGGATGGGTGACCTCCTGGGAAGTCCTCGTGTTGCACCCCTCGTTTTACTTTTTTCAATTATTTTTTTGCCGTTATTTATTATTATTTTATTTTTTGCGCCGGTGAGGGGAAGGCTCTTTCCGGCGCGCACGCAATGGCCACCTAGCGGAGCTGGGTGAGCACATTTTTGGGCTCAAAATCCATCGTTTTGACCTCCAGGCACGCCGTTTCCATGCGTACTCTACACTGAAAGCGTTTTTAAGGAGTTTTCGACTCATTCTATTGCATTTAATCGTTGTATTGTGTGTTTTATTTATTGGGTGGCACGTGGACACGTCTGAGCACCGGATCCCATCACTGTGCGGGCCAGTTCAGTTAGACGAGTGAGGGTTATAAGTTTTTTGCGTGACTCTACTAACGGGTGCGATCATACCAGCACTAATGCACCGGATCCCATCAAAACTCCGCAGTTAAGCGTGCTTGGGCGAGAGTAGTACTAGGATGGGTGACCTCCTGGGAAGTCCTCGTGTTGCACCCCTCGTTTTACTTTTTTCAATTATTTTTTTGCCGTTATTTATTATTATTTTATTTTTTGCGCCGGTGAGGGGAAGGCTCATTCCGGCGCGCACGCGATGGCCACCTAGCGGAGCTGGGTGAGCACATTTTCGGGCTCAAAATCCATCGTTTTGACCTCCAGGCACGCCGTTTCCATGCGTACTCTACACTGAAAGCGTTTTTAAGGAGTTTTCGGCTCATTCTATTGCATTTAATCGTTGTATTGTGTGTTTTATTTATTGGGTGGCACGTGGACACGTCTGAGCACCGGATCCCATCACTGTGCGGGCCAGTTCAGTTAGACGAGTGAGGGTTATAAGTTTTTTGCGTGACACTGCTAACGGGTGCGATCATACCAGCACAAATGCACCGGATCCCATCAGAACTCCGCAGTTAAGCGTGCTTGGGCGAGAGTAGTACTAGGATGGGTGACCTCCTGGGAAGTCCTCGTGTTGCACCCCTCGTTTTACTTTTTTCAATTATTTTTTTGCCGTTATTTATTATTATTTTATTTTTTGCGCCGGTGAGGGGAAGGCTCTTTCCGGCGCGCACGCGATGGCCACCTAGCGGAGCTGGGTGAGCACATTTTCGGGCTCTAAATCCATCGTTTTGACCTCCAGGCACGCCGTTTCCATGCGTACTCTACACTGAAAGCGTTTTTAAGGAGTTTTCGGCTCATTCTATTGCATTTAATCGTTGTATTGTGTGTTTTATTTATTGGGTGGCACGTGGACACGTCTGAGCACCGGATCCCATCACTGTGCGGGCCAGTTCAGTTAGACGAGTGAGGGTTATAAGTTTTTTGCGTGACTCTACTAACGGGTGCGATCATACCAGCACTAATGCACCGGATCCTATCAGAACTCCGCAGTTAAGCGTGCTTGGGCGAGAGTAGTACTAGGATGGGTGACCTCCTGGGAAGTCCTCGTGTTGCACCCCTCGTTTTACTTTTTTCAATTATTTTTTTGCCGTTATTTATTATTATTTTATTTTTTGCGCCGGTGAGGGGAAGGCTCTTTCCGGCGCGCACGCAATGGCCACCTAGCGGAGCTGGGTGAGCACATTTTTGGGCTCAAAATCCATCGTTTTGACCTCCAGGCACGCCGTTTCCATGCGTACTCTACACTGAAAGCGTTTTTAAGGAGTTTTCGGCTCATTCTATTGCATTTAATCGTTGTATTGTGTGTTTTATTTATTGGGTGGCACGTGGACACGTCTGAGCACCGGATCCCATCACTGTGCGGGCCAGTTCAGTTAGACGAGTGAGGGTTATAAGTTTTTTGCGTGACTCTACTAACGGGTGCGATCATACCAGCACTAATGCACCGGATCCCATCAGAACTCCGCAGTTAAGCGTGCTTGGGCGAGAGTAGTACTAGGATGGGTGACCTCCTGGGAAGTCCTCGTGTTGCACCCCTCGTTTTACTTTTTTCAATTATTTTTTTGCCGTTATTTATTATTATTTTATTTTTTGCGCCGGTGAGGGGAAGGCTCATTCCGGCGCGCACGCGATGGCCACCTAGCGGAGCTGGGTGAGCACATTTTCGGGCTCAAAATCCATCGTTTTGACCTCCAGGCACGCCGTTTCCATGCGTACTCTACACTGAAAGCGTTTTTAAGGAGTTTTCGGCTCATTCTATTGCATTTAATCGTTGTATTGTGTGTTTTATTTATTGGGTGGCACGTGGACACGTCTGAGCACCGGATCCCATCACTGTGCGGGCCAGTTCAGTTAGACGAGTGAGGGTTATAAGTTTTCTGCGTGACACTGCTAACGGGTGCGATCATATCAGCACAAATGCACCGGATCCCATCAGAACTCCGCAGTTAAGCGTGCTTGGGCGAGAGTAGTACTAGGATGGGTGACCTCCTGGGAAGTCCTCGTGTTGCACCCCTCGTTTTACTTTTTTCAATTATTTTTTTGCCGTTATTTATTATTATTTTATTTTTTGCGGCGGTGAGGGGAAGGCTCTTTCCGGCGCGCACGCGATGGCCACCTAGCGGAGCTGGGTGAGCACATTTTCGGGCTCAAAATCCATCGTTTCGACCTCCAGGCACGCCGTTTCCATGCGTACTCTACACTGAAAGCGTTTTTAAGGAGTTTTCGGCTCATTCTATTGCATTTAATCGTTGTATTGTGTGTTTTATTTATTGGGTGGCACGTGGACACGTCTGAGCACCGGATCCCATCACTGTGCGGGCCAGTTCAGTTAGACGAGTGAGGGTTATAAGTTTTTTGCGTGACTCTGCTAACGGGTGCGATCATACCAGCACTAATGCACCGGATCCTATCAGAACTCCGCAGCTAAGCGTGCTTGGGCGAGAGTAGTACCAGGATGGGTGACCTCCTGGGAAGTCCTCGTGTTGCACCCCTCGTTTTACTTTTTTCAATTATTTTTTTGCCGTTATTTATTATTATTTTATTTTTTGCGCCGGTGAGGGGAAGGCTCTTTCCGGCGCGCACGCGATGGCCACCTAGCAGAGCTGGGTGAGCACATTTTCGGGCTCAAAATCCATCGTTTTGACCTCCAGGCACGCCGTTTCCATGCGTACTCTACACTGAAAGCGTTTTTAGGGAGTTTTCGACTCATTCTATTGCATTTAATCGTTGTATTGTGTGTTTTATTTATTGGGTGGCACGTGGACACGTCTGAGCACCGGATCCCATCACTGTGCGGGCCAGTTCAGTTAGACGAGTGAGGGTTATAAGTTTTTTGCGTGACTCTTCTAACGGGTGCGATCATACCAGCACTAATGCACCGGATCCCATCAAAACTCCGCAGTTAAGCGTGCTTGGGCGAGAGTAGTACTAGGATGGGTGACCTCCTAGGAAGTCCTCGTGTTGCACCCCTCGTTTTACTTTTTTCAATTATTTTTTTGCCGTTATTTATTATTATTTTATTTTTTGCGCCGGTGAGGGGAAGGCTCATTCCGGCGCGCACGCGATGGCCACCTAGCGGAGCTGGGTGAGCACATTTTCGGGCTCCAAATCCATCGTTTCGACCTCCAGGCACGCCGTTTCCATGCGTACTCTACACTGAAAGCGTTTTTAAGGAGTTTTCGGCTCATTCTATTGCATTTAATCGTTGTATTGTGTGTTTTATTTATTGGGTGGCACGTGGACACGTCTGAGCACCGGATCCCATCACTGTGCGGGCCAGTTCAGTTAGACGAGTGAGGATTATAAGTTTTTTGCGTGACTCTGCTAACGGGTGCGATCATACCAGCACTAATGCACCGGATCCCATCAGAACTCCGCAGTTAAGCGTGCTTGGGCGAGAGTAGAACTAGGATGGGTGACCTCCTGGGAAGTCCTCGTGTTGCACCCCTCGTTTTACTTTTTTCAATTATTTTTTTGCTGTTATTTATTATTATTTTATTTTTTGCGCCGGTGAGGGGAAGGCTCTTTCCGGCGCGCACGCGATGGTCACCTAGCGGAGCTGGGTGAGCACATTTTCGGGCTCAAAATCCATCGTTTTGACCTCCAGGCACGCCGTTTCCATGCGTACTCTACACTGAAAGCGTTTTTAAGGAGTTTTCGGCTCATTCTATTGCATTTAATCGTTGTATTGTGTGTTTTATTTATTGGGTGGCACGTGGACACGTCTGAGCACCGGATCCCATCACTGTGCGGGCCAGTTCAGTTAGACGAGTGAGGGTTATAAGTTTTTTGCGTGACTCTGCTAACGGGTGCGATCATACCTGCACTAATGCACCGGATCCCATCAGAACTCCGCAGTTAAGAGTGCTTGGGCGAGAGTAGTACTAGGATGGGTGACCTCCTGGGAAGTCCTCGTGTTGCACCCCTCGTTTTACTTTTTTCAATTATTTTTTTGCCGTTATTTATTATTATTTTATTTTTTGCGCCGGTGAGGGGAAGGCTCATTCCGGCGCGCACGCGATGGCCACCTAGCGGAGCTGGGTGAGCACATTTTCGGGCTCCAAATCCATCGTTTCGACCTCCAGGCACGCCGTTTCCATGCGTACTCTACACTGAAAGCGTTTTTAAGGAGTTTTCGGCTCATTCTATTGCATTTAATCGTTGTATTGTGTGTTTTATTTATTGGGTGGCACGTGGACACGTCTGAGCACCGGATCCCATCACTGTGCGGGCCAGTTCAGTTAGACGAGTGAGGATTATAAGTTTTTTGCGTGACTCTGCTAACGGGTGCGATCATACCAGCACTAATGCACCGGATCCTATCAGAACTCCGCAGCTAAGCGTGCTTGGGCGAGAGTAGTACCAGGATGGGTGACCTCCTGGGAAGTCCTCGTGTTGCACCCCTCGTTTTACTTTTTTCAATTATTTTTTTGCCGTTATTTATTATTATTTTATTTTTTGCGCCGGTGAGGGGAAGGCTCTTTCCGGCGCGCACGCGATGGCCACCTAGCGGAGCTGGGTGAGCACATTTTCGGGCTCAAAATCCATCGTTTTGACCTCCAGGCACGCCGTTTCCATGCGTACTCTACACTGAAAGCGTTTTTAAGGAGTTTTCGGCTCATTCTATTGCATTTAATCGTTGTATTGTGTGTTTTATTTATTGGGTGGCACGTGGACACGTCAGAGCACCGGATCCCATCACTGTGCGGGCCAGTTCAGTTAGACGAGTGAGGGTTATAAGTTTTTTGCGTGACTCTGCTAACGAGTGCGATCATACCAGCACTAATGCACCGGATCCCATCAGAACTCCGCAGTTAAGCGTGCTTGGGCGAGAGTAGTACTAGGATGGGTGACCTCCTGGGAAGTCCTCGTGTTGCACCCCTCGTTTTACTCTTTTCTATTATTTTTTTGCCATTATTTATTATTATTTTATTTTTTGCGCCGGTGAGGGGAAGGCTATTTCCGGCGCGCACGCGATGGCCACCTAGCGGAGCTGGGTGAGCACATTTTCGGGCTCAAAATCCATCGTTTTGACCTCCAGGCACGCCGTTTCCATGCGTACTCTACACTGAAAGCGTTTTTAAGGAGTTTTCGACTCATTCTATTGCATTTAATCGTTGTATTGTGTGTTTTATTTATTGGGTGGCACGTGGACACGTCTGAGCACCGGATCCCATCATTGTTCGGGCCAGTTCAGTTAGACGAGTGAGGGTTATAAGTTTTTTGCGTGACTCTGCTAACGGGTGCGGTCATACCAGCACTAATGCACCGGATCCCATCAGAACTCCGCAGTTAAGCGTGCTTGGGCGAGAGTAGTACTAGGATGGGTGACCTCCTGGGAAGTCCTCGTGTTGCACCCCTTGTTTTACTTTTTTCAATTATTTTTTTGCCGTTATTTATTATTATTTTATTTTTTGCGCTGGTGAGGGGAAGGCTATTTCCAGCGCGCACGCGATGGCCACCTAGCGGAGCTGGGTGAGCACATTTTCGGGCTCAAAATCCATCGTTTTGACCTCCAGGCACGCCGTTTCCATGCGTACTCTACACTGAAAGCGTTTTTAAGGAGTTTTCGGCTCATTCTATTGCATTTAATCGTTGTATTGTGTATTTTATTTATTGGGTGGCACTTGGACACGTCTGAGCACCGGATCCCATCACTGTGCGGGCCAGTTCAGTTAGACGAGTGAGGGTTATAAGTTTTTTGCGTGACTCTGCTAACGAGTGCGATCATACCAGCACTAATGCACCGGATCCCATCAGAACTCCGCAGTTAAGCGTGCTTGGGCGAGAGTAGTACTAGGATGGGTGACCTCCTGGGAAGTCCTCGTGTTGCACCCCTCGTTTTACTTTTTTCAATTATTTTTTTGCCGTTATTTATTATTATTTTATTTTTTGCGCCGCTGAGGGGAAGGCTATTTCCGGCGCGCACGCGATGGCCACCTAGCGGAGCTGGGTGAGCACATTTTCGGGCTCAAAATCCATCGTTTTGACCTCCAGGCACGCCGTTTCCATGCGTACTCTACACTGAAAGCGTTTTTAAGGAGTTTTCGGCTCATTCTATTGCATTTAATCGTTGTATTGTGTGTTTTATTTATTGGGTGGCACGTGGACACGTCTGAGCATCGGATCCCATCACTGTGCGGGCCAGTTCAGTTAGACGAGTGAGGGTTATAAGTTTTTTGCGTGACTCTGCTAACGGGTGCGATCATACCAGCACTAATGCACCGGATCCCATCAGAACTCCGCAGTTAAGCGTGCTTGGGCGAGAGTAGTACTAGGATGGGTGACCTCCTGGGAAGTCCTCGTGTTGCACCCCTCGTTTTACTTTTTTCAATTATTTTTTTGCCGTTATTTATTATTATTTTATTTTTTGCGACGGTGAGGGGAAGGCTCTTTCCGGCGCGCACGCGATGGCCACCTAGCGGAGCTGGGTGAGCACATTTTCGGGCTCTAAATCCATCGTTTTGACCTCCAGGCACGCCGTTTCCATGCGTACTCTACACTGAAAGCGTTTTTAAGGAGTTTTCGGCTCATTCTATTGCATTTAATCGTTGTATTGTGTATTTTATTTATTGGGTGGCACTTGGACACGTCTGAGCACCGGATCCCATCACTGTGCGGGCCAGTTCAGTTAGACGAGTGAGGGTTATAAGTTTTTTGCGTGACTCTGCTAACGAGTGCGATCATACCAGCACTAATGCACCGGATCCCATCAGAACTCCGCAGTTAAGCGTGCTTGGGCGAGAGTAGTACTAGGATGGGTGACCTCCTGGGAAGTCCTCGTGTTGCACCCCTCGTTTTACTTTTTTCAATTATTTTTTTGCCGTTATTTATTATTATTTTATATTTTGCGCCGGTGAGGGGAAGGCTCTTTCGGGCGCGCACGCGATGGCCACCTAGCGGAGCTGGGTGAGCACATTTTCGGGCTCAAAATCCATCGTTTTGACCTCCAGGCACGCCGTTTCCATGCGTACTCTACACTGAAAGCGTTTTTAAGGAGTTTTCGGCTCATTCTATTGCATTTAATCGTTGTATTGTGTGTTTTATTTATTGGGTGGCACGTGGACACGTCTGAGCACCGGATCCCATCACTGTGTGGGCCAGTTCAGTTAGACGAGTGAGGGTTATAAGTTTTTTGCGTGACTCTGCTAACGAGTGCGATCATACCAGCACTAATGCACCGGATCCCATCAGAACTCCGCAGTTAAGCGTGCTTGGGCAAGAGAAGTACTAGGATGGGTGACCTCCTGGGAAGTCCTCGTGTTGCACCCCTCGTTTTACTTTTTTCAATTATTTTTTTGCCGTTATTTATTATTATTTTATTTTTTGCGCCGGTGAGGAGAAGGCTATTTCCGGCGCGCACGCGATGGCTACCTAGCGGAGCTGGGTGAGCACATTTTCGGGCTCTAAATCCATCGTTTTGACCTCCAGGCACGCCGTTTCCATGCGTACTCTACACTGAAAGCGTTTTTAAGGAGTTTTCGGCTCATTCTATTGCATTTAATCGTTGTATTGTGTGTTTTATTTATTGGGTGGCACGTGGACACGTCTGAGCACCGGATCCCATCACTGTGCGGGCCAGTTCAGTTAGACGAGTGAGGGTTATAAGTTTTTTGCGTGACTCTACTAACGGGTGCGGTCATACCAGCACTAATGCACCGGATCCCATCAGAACTCCGCAGTTAAGCGTGCTTGGGCGAGAGTAGTACTAGGATGGGTGACCTCCTGGGAAGTCCTCGTGTTGCACCCCTTGTTTTACTTTTTTCAATTATTTTTTTGCCGTTATTTATTATTATTTTATTTTTTGCGCTGGTGAGGGGAAGGCTATTTCCAGCGCGCACGCGATGGCCACCTAGCGGAGCTGGGTGAGCACATTTTCGGGCTCAAAATCCATCGTTTTGACCTCCAGGCACGCCGTTTCCATGCGTACTCTACACTGAAAGCTTTTTTAAGGAGTTTTCGGCTCATTCTATTGCATTTAATCGTTGTATTGTGTGTTTTATTTATTGGGTGGCACGTGGACACGTCTGAGCACCGGATCCCATCACTGTGCGGGCCAGTTCAGTTAGACGAGTGAGGGTTATAAGTTTTTTGCGTGACTCTACTAACGGGTGCGATCATACCAGCACTAAAGCAACGGATCCCATCAGAACTCCGCAGTTAAGCGTGCTTGGGCGAGAGTAGTACTAGGATGGGTGACCTCCTGGGAAGTCCTCGTGTTGCACCCCTTGTTTTACTTTTTTCAATTATTTTTTTGCCGTTATTTATTATTATTTTATTTTTTGCGCCGGTGAGGGGAAGGCTCTTTCCGGCGCGCACGCGATGGTCACCTAGCGGAGCTGGGTGAGCACATTTTCGGGCTCAAAATCCATCGTTTTGACCTCCAGGCACGCCGTTTCCATGCGTACTCTACACTGAAAACGTTTTTAAGGAGTTTTCGGCTCATTCTATTGCATTTAATCGTTGTATTGTGTGTTTTATTTATTGGGTGGCACTTGGACACGTCTGAGCACCGGATCCCATCACTGTGCGGGCCAGTTCAGTTAGACGAGTGAGGGTTATATATTTTTTGCGTGACTTTGCTAACGGGTGCGATCATACCAGCACTAATGCACCGGATCCCATCAGAACTCCGCAGTTAAGCGTGCTTGGGCGAGAGTAGTACTAGGATGGGTGACCTCCTGGGAAGTCCTCGTGTTGCACCCCTCGTTTTACTTTTTTCAATTATTTTTTTGCCGTTATTTATTATTATTTTATATTTTGCGCCGGTGAGGGGAAGGCTCTTTCGGGCGCGCACGCGATGGCCACCTAGCGGAGCTGGGTGAGCACATTTTCGGGCTCAAAATCCATCGTTTTGACCTCCAGGCACGCCGTTTCCATGCGTACTCTACACTGAAAGCGTTTTTAAGGAGTTTTCGGCTCATTCTATTGCATTTAATCGTTGTATTGTGTGTTTTATTTATTGGGTGGCACGTGGACACGTCTGAGCACCGGATCCCATCACTGTGTGGGCCAGTTCAGTTAGACGAGTGAGGGTTATAAGTTTTTTGCGTGACTCTGCTAACGAGTGCGATCATACCAGCACTAATGCACCGGATCCCATCAGAACTCCGCAGTTAAGCGTGCTTGGGCAAGAGTAGTACTAGGATGGGTGACCTCCTGGGAAGTCCTCGTGTTGCACCCCTCGTTTTACTTTTTTCAATTATTTTTTTGCCGTTATTTATTATTATTTTATTTTTTGCGCCGGTGAGGGGAATGCTATTTCCGGCGCGCACGCGATGGCTACCTAGCGGAGCTGGGTGAGCACATTTTCGGGCTCTAAATCCATCGTTTTGACCTCCAGGCACGCCGTTTCCATGCGTACTCTACGCTGAAAGCGTTTTTAAGGAGATTTCGGCTCATTCTATTGCATTTAATCGTTGTATTGTGCGTTTTATTTATTGGGTGGCACGTGGACACGTCAGAGCACCGGATCCCATCACTGTGCGGGCCAGTTCAGTTAGACGAGTGAGGGTTATAAGTTTTTTGCGTGACTCTACTAACGGGTGCGATCATACCAGCACTAATGCACCGGATCCCATTAGAACTCCGCAGTTAATCGTGCTTGGGCGAGAGTAGTACTAGGATAGGAGACCTCCTTGGAAGTCCTCGTGTTGCACCCCTCGTTTTACTTTTTTCAATTATTTTTTTGCCGTTATTATTATTATTTTATTTTTTGCGCCGGTGCGGGGAAGGTTTTTTCCGGCGCGCACGCGATGGCCACCTAGCGGAGCTGGGTGAGCACATTTTCAGGCTCAAAATCCATCGTTTTGACCTCCAGGCACGCCGTTTCCATGCGTACTCTACGCTGAAAGCGTTTTTAAGGAGATTTCGGCTCATTCTATTGCATTTAATCGTTTTATTGTGCGTTTTATTTATTGGGTGGCACGTGGACACGTCTGAGCACCGGATCCCATCACTGTGCTTGCCAGTTCAGTTAGACGAGCGAGGGTTATAAGTTTTTTGCGTGACTCTTCTAACGGGTGCGATCATACCAGCACTAATGCACCGGATCCCATCAGAACTCCGCAGTTAAGCGTGTTTGGGCGAGAGTAGTACTAGGATTGGTGACCTCCTGGGAAGTCCTCGTGTTGCACCCCTCGTTTTACTTTTTTCAATTATTTTTTTGCCGTTATTATTATTATTTTATTTTTTGCGCCGGTGAGGGGAAGGCTCTTTCCGGCGCGCACGCGATGGCCACCTAGCGGAGCTGGGTGAGCACATTTTCGGGCTCAAAATCCATCGTTTTGACCTCCAGGCACGCCGTTTCCATGCGTACTCTACACTGAAAGCGTTTTTAAGGAGTTTTCGACTCATTCTATTGCATTTAATCGTTGTATTGTGTGTTTTATTTATTGGGTGGCACGTGGACACGTCTGAGCACCGGATCCCATCACTGTGCGGGCCAGTTCAGTTAGACGAGTGAGGGTTATAAGTTTTTTGCGTGACTCTGCTAACGGGTGCGATCATACCAGCACTAATGCACCGGATCCCATCAAAACTCCGCAGTTAAGCGTGCTTGGGCGAGAGTAGTACTAGGATGGGGGACCTCCTGGGAAGTCCTCGTGTTGCACCCCTCGTTTTACTTTTTTCAATTATTTTTTTGCCGTTATTTATTATTATTTTATTTTTTACGCCGGTGAGGGGAAGGCTATTTCCGGCGCGCACGCGATGGCCACCTAGCGGAGCTGGGTGAGCACATTTTCGGGCTCAAAATCCATCGTTTTGACCTCCAGGCACGCCGTTTCCATGCGTACTCTACACTGAAAGCGTTTTTAAGGAGTTTTCGGCTCATTCTATTGCATTTAATCGTTGTATTGTGCGTTTTATTTATTGGGTGGCACGTGGACACGTCAGAGCACCGGATCCCATCACTGTGCGGGCCAGTTCAGTTAGACGAGTGAGGGTTATAAGTTTTTTGCGTGACTCTACTAACGGGTGCGATCATACCAGCACTAATGCACCGGATCCCATCAGAACTCCGCAGTTAATCGTGCTTGGGCGAGAGTCTTGGAAGTCCTCGTGTTGCACCCCTCGTTTTACTTTTTTCAATTATTTTTTTGCCGTTATTATTATTATTTTATTTTTTGCGCCGGTGAGGGGAAGGCTCTTTCCGGCGCGCACGCGATGGCCACCTAGCGGAGCTGGGTGAGCACATTTTCGGGCTCAAAATCCATCGTTTTGACCTCCAGGCACGCCGTTTCCATGCGTACTCTACACTGAAAGCGTTTTTAAGGAGTTTTCGGCTCATTCTATTGCATTTAATCGTTGTATTGTGTGTTTTATTTATTGGGTGGCACGTGGACACGTCTGAGCACCGGATCCCATCACTGTGTGGGCCAGTTCAGTTAGACGAGTGAGGGTTATAAGTTTTTTGCGTGACTCTGCTAACGAGTGCGATCATACCAGCACTAATGCACCGGATCCCATCAGAACTCCGCAGTTAAGCGTGCTTGGGCAAGAGTAGTACTAGGATGGGTGACCTCCTGGGAAGTCCTCGTGTTGCACCCCTCGTTTTACTTTTTTCAATTATTTTTTTGCCGTTATTTATTATTATTTTATTTTTTGCGCCGGTGAGGGGAAGGCTATTTCCGGCGCGCACGCGATGGCTACCTAGCGGAGCTGGGTGAGCACATTTTCGGGCTCTAAATCCATCGTTTTGACCTCCAGGCACGCCGTTTCCATGCGTACTCTACACTGAAAGCGTTTTTAAGGAGTTTTCGGCTCATTCTATTGCATTTAATCGTTGTATTGTGTGTTTTATTTATTGGGTGGCACGTGGACAGGTCTGAGCACCGGATCCCATCACTGTGCGGGCCAGTTCAGTTAGACGAGTGAGGGTTATAAGTTTTTTGCGTGACTCTACTAACGGGTGCGATCATACCAGCACTAATGCACCGGATCCCATCAGAACTCCGCAGTTAAGCGTGCTTGGGCGAGAGTAGTACTAGGATGGGTGACCTCCTGGGAAGTCCTCGTGTTGCACCCCTTGTTTTACTTTTTTCAATTATTTTTTTGCCGTTATTTATTATTATTTTATTTTTTGCGCTGGTGAGGGGAAGGCTATTTCCAGCGCGCACGCGATGGCCACCTAGCGGAGCTGGGTGAGCACATTTTCGGGCTCAAAATCCATCGTTTTGACCTCCAGGCACGCCGTTTCCATGCGTACTCTACACTGAAAGCTTTTTTAAGGAGTTTTCGGCTCATTCTATTGCATTTAATCGTTGTATTGTGTGTTTTATTTATTGGGTGGCACGTGGACACGTCTGAGCACAGGATCCCATCACTGTGCGGGCCAGTTCAGTTAGACGAGTGAGGGTTATAAGTTTTTTGCGTGACTCTACTAACGGGTGCGATCATACCAGCACTAAAGCACCGGATCCCATCAGAACTCCGCAGTTAAGCGTGCTTGGGCGAGAGTAGTACTAGGATGGGTGACCTCCTGGGAAGTCCTCGTGTTGCACCCCTTGTTTTACTTTTTTCAATTATTTTTTTGCCGTTATTTATTATTATTTTATTTTTTGCGCCGGTGAGGGGAAGGCTCTTTCCGGCGCGCACGCGATGGTCACCTAGCGGAGCTGGGTGAGCACATTTTCGGGCTCAAAATCCATCGTTTTGACCTCCAGGCACGCCGTTTCCATGCGTACTCTACACTGAAAACGTTTTTAAGGAGTTTTCGGCTCATTCTATTGCATTTAATCGTTGTATTGTGTGTTTTATTTATTGGGTGGCACTTGGACACGTCTGAGCACCGGATCCCATCACTGTGCGGGCCAGTTCAGTTAGACGAGTGAGGGTTATATGTTTTTTGCGTGACTCTGCTAACGGGTGCGATCATACCAGCACTAATGCACCGGATCCCATCAGAACTCCGCAGTTAAGCGTGCTTGGGCGAGAGTAGTACTAGGATGGGTGACCTCCTGGGAAGTCCTCGTGTTGCACCCCTCGTTTTACTTTTTTCAATTATTTTTTTGCCGTTATTTATTATTATTTTATATTTTGCGCCGGTGAGGGGAAGGCTCTTTCGGGCGCGCACGCGATGGCCACCTAGCGGAGCTGGGTGAGCACATTTTCGGGCTCAAAATCCATCGTTTTGACCTCTAGGCACGCCGTTTCCATGCGTACTCTACACTGAAAGCGTTTTTAAGGAGTTTTCGGCTCATTCTATTGCATTTAATCGTTGTATTGTGTGTTTTATTTATTGGGTGGCACGTGGACACGTCTGAGCACCGGATCCCATCACTGTGTGGGCCAGTTCAGTTAGACGAGTGAGGGTTATAAGTTTTTTGCGTGACTCTGCTAACGAGTGCGATCATACCAGCACTAATGCACCGGATCCCATCAGAACTCCGCAGTTAAGCGTGCTTGGGCAAGAGTAGTACTAGGATGGGTGACCTCCTGGGAAGTCCTCGTGTTGCACCCCTCGTTTTACTTTTTTCAATTATTTTTTTGCCGTTATTTATTATTATTTTATTTTTTGCGCCGGTGAGGGGAAGGCTATTTCCGGCGCGCACGCGATGGCTACCTAGCGGAGCTGGGTGAGCACATTTTCGGGCTCTAAATCCATCGTTTTGACCTCCAGGCACGCCGTTTCCATGCGTACTCTACACTGAAAGCGTTTTTAAGGAGTTTTCGGCTCATTCTATTGCATTTAATCGTTGTATTGTGTGTTTTATTTATTGGGTGGCACGTGGACAGGTCTGAGCACCGGATCCCATCACTGTGCGGGCCAGTTCAGTTAGACGAGTGAGGGTTATAAGTTTTTTGCGTGACTCTACTAACGGGTGCGATCATACCAGCACTAATGCACCGGATCCCATCAGAACTCCGCAGTTAAGCGTGCTTGGGCGAGAGTAGTACTAGGATTGGTGACCTCCTGGGAAGTCCTCGTGTTGCACCCCTTGTTTTACTTTTTTCAATTATTTTTTTGCCGTTATTTATTATTATTTTATTTTTTGCGCCGGTGAGGGGAAGGCTATTTCCGGCGCGCACGCGATGGCCACCTAGCGGAGCTGGGTGAGCACATTTTCGGGCTCAAAATCCATCGTTTTGACCTCCAGGCACGCCGTTTCCATGCGTACTCTACGCTGAAAGCGTTTTTAAGGAGATTTCGGCTCATTCTATTGCATTTAATCGTTGTATTGTGCGTTTTATTTATTGGGTGGCACGTGGACACGTCAGAGCACCGGATCCCATCACTGTGCGGGCCAGTTCAGTTAGACGAGTGAGGGTTATAAGTTTTTTGCGTGACTCTACTAACGGGTGCGATCATACCAGCACTAATGCACCGGATCCCATTAGAACTCCGCAGTTAATCGTGCTTGGGCGAGAGTAGTACTAGGATAGGAGACCTCCTTGGAAGTCCTCGTGTTGCACCCCTCGTTTTACTTTTTTCAATTATTTTTTTGCCGTTATTATTATTATTTTATTTTTTGCGCCGGTGCAGGGAAGGTTTTTTCCGGCGCGCACGCGATGGCCACCTAGCGGAGCTGGGTGAGCACATTTTCAGGCTCAAAATCCATCGTTTTGACCTCCAGGCAGGCCGTTTCCATGCGTACTCTACGCTGAAAGCGTTTTTAAGGAGATTTCGGCTCATTCTATTGCATTTAATCGTTTTATTGTGCGTTTTATTTATTGGGTGGCACGTGGACACGTCTGAGCACCGGATCCCATCACTGTGCTTGCCAGTTCAGTTAGACGAGCGAGGGTTATAAGTTTTTTGCGTGACTCTTCTAGCGGGTGCGATCATACCAGCACTAATGCACCGGATCCCATCAGAACTCCGCAGTTAAGCGTGTTTGGGCGAGAGTAGTACTAGGATTGGTGACCTCCTGGGAAGTCCTCGTGTTGCACCCCTCGTTTTACTTTTTTCAATTATTTTTTTGCCGTTATTATTATTATTTTATTTTTTGCGCCGGTGAGGGGAAGGCTCTTTCCGGCGCGCACGCGATGGCCACCTAGCGGAGCTGGGTGAGCACATTTTCGGGCTCAAAATCCATCGTTTTGACCTCCAGGCACGCCGTTTCCATGCGTACTCTACACTGAAAGCGTTTTTAAGGAGTTTTCGACTCATTCTATTGCATTTAATCGTTGTATTGTGTGTTTTATTTATTGGGTGGCACGTGGACACGTCTGAGCACCGGATCCCATCACTGTGCGGGCCAGTTCAGTTAGACGAGTGAGGGTTATAAGTTTTTTGCGTGACTCTGCTAACGGGTGCGATCATACCAGCACTAATGCACCGGATCCCATCAAAACTCCGCAGTTAAGCGTGCTTGGGCGAGAGTAGTACTAGGATGGGGGACCTCCTGGGAAGTCCTCGTGTTACACCCCTCGTTTTACTTTTTTCAATTATTTTTTTGCCGTTATTTATTATTATTTTATTTTTTGCGCCGGTGAGGGGAAGGCTATTTCCGGCGCGCACGCGATGGCCACCTAGCGGAGCTGGGTGAGCACATTTTCGGGCTCAAAATCCATCGTTTTGACCTCCAGGCACGCCGTTTCCATGCGTACTCTACACTGAAAGCGTTTTTAAGGAGTTTTCGGCTCATTCTATTGCATTTAATCGTTGTATTGTGCGTTTTATTTATTGGGTGGCACGTGGACACGTCAAAGCACCGGATCCCATCACTGTGCGGGCCAGTTCAGTTAGACGAGTGAGGGTTATAAGTTTTTTGCGTGACTCTACTAACGGGTGCGATCATACCAGCACTAATGCACCGGATCCCATCAGAACTCCGCAGTTAATCGTGCTTGGGCGAGAGTAGTACTAGGATAGGAGACCTCCTTGGAAGTCCTCGTGTTGCACCCCTCGTTTTACTTTTTTCAATTATTTTTTTGCCGTTATTATTATTATTTTATTTTTTGCGCCGGTGAGGGGAAGGCTCTTTCCGGCGCGCACGCGATGGCCACCTAGCGGAGCTGGGTGAGCACATTTTCGGGCTCAAAATCCATCGTTTTGACCTCCAGGCACGCCGTTTCCGTGCGTACTCTACACTGAAAGCGTTTTTAAGGAGTTTTCGACTCATTCTATTGCATTTAATCGTTGTATTGTGTGTTTTATTTATTGGGTGGCACGTGGACATGTCTGAGCACCGGATCCCATCACTGTGCGGGCCAGTTCAGTTAGACGAGTGAGGGTTATAAGTTTTTTGCGTGACTCTGCTAACGGGTGCGATCATACCAGCACTAATGCACCGGATCCCATCAAAACTCCGCAGTTAAGCGTGCTTGGGCGAGAGTAGTACTAGGATGGGTGACCTCCTGGGAAGTCCTCGTGTTGCACCCCTCGTTTTACTTTTTTCAATTATTTTTTTGCCGTTATTTATTATTATTTTATTTTTTGCGCCGGTGAGGGGAAGGCTATTTCCGGCGCGCACGCGATGGCCACCTAGCGGAGCTGGGTGAGCACATTTTCGGGCTCAAAATCCATCGTTTTGACCTCCAGGCACGCCGTTTCCATGCGTACTCTACACTGAAAGCGTTTTTAAGGAGTTTTCGGCTCATTCTATTGCATTTAATCGTTGTATTGTGTGTTTTATTTATTGGGTGGCACGTGGACACGTCTGAGCACCGGATCCCATCACTGTGCGGGCCAGTTCAGTTAGACGAGTGAGGGTTATAAGTTTTTTGCGTGACTCTGCTAACGAGTGCGATCATACCAGCACTAATGCACCGGATCCCATCAGAACTCCGCAGTTAAGCGTGCTTGGGCGAGAGTAGTACTAGGATGGGTGACCTCCTGGGAAGTCCTCGTGTTGCACCCCTCGTTTTACTTTTTTCAATTATTTTTTTGCCGTTATTTATTATTATTTTATTTTTTGCGCCGGTGAGGGGAAGGCTCTTTCCGGCGCGCACGCGATGGCCACCTAGCGGAGCTGGGTGAGCACATTTTCGGCTCAAAATCCATCGTTTTGACCTCCAGGCACGCCGTTTCCATGCGTACTCTACAATGAAAGCGTTTTTAAGGAGTTTTCGGCTCATTCTATTGCATTTAATCGTTGTATTGTGTGTTTTATTTATTGGGTGGCACGTGGACACGTCTGAGCACCGGATCCCATCACTGTGTGGGCCAGTTCAGTTAGACGAGTGAGGGTTATTAGTTTTTTGCGTGACTCTGCTAACGGGTGCGATCATACCAGCACTAATGCACCGGATCCCATCAGAACTCCGCAGTTAAGCGTGCTTGGGCGAGAGTAGTACTAGGATGGGTGACCTCCTGGGAAGTCCTCGTGTTGCACCCCTCGTTTTACTTTTTTCAATTATTTTTTTGCCGTTATTTATTATTATTTTATTTTTTGCGCCGGTGAGGGGAAGGCTCTTCCCGGCGCGCACGCGATGGCCACCTAGCGGAGCTGGGTGAGCACATTTTCGGGCTCAAAATCCATCGTTTTGACCTCCAAGCACGCCGTTTCCATGCGTACTCTACAGTGAAAGCGTTTTTAAGGAGTTTTCGACTCATTCTATTGCATTTAATCGTTGTATTGTGTGTTTTATTTATTGGGTGGCACGTGGACACGTCTGAGCACCGGATCCCATCACTGTGCGGGCCAGTTCAGTTAGACGAGTGAGGGTTATAAGTTTTTTGCGTGACTCTGCTAACGGGTGCGATCATACCAGCACTAATGCACCGGATCCCATCAAAACTCCGCAGTTAAGCGTGCTTGGGCGAGAGTAGTACTAGGATGGGTGACCTCCTGGGAAGTCCTCGTGTTGCACCCCTCGTTTTACTTTTTTCAATAATTTTTTTGCCGTTATTTATTATTATTTTATTTTTTGCGCCGGTGAGGGGAAGGCTATTTCCGGCGCGCACGCGATGGCCACCTAGCGGAGCTGGGTGAGCACATTTTCGGGCTCAAAATCCATCGTTTTGACCTCCAGGCACGCCGTTTCCATGCGTACTCTACACTGAAAGCGTTTTTAAGGAGTTTTCGGCTCATTCTATTGCATTTAATCGTTGTATTGTGTGTTTTATTTATTGGGTGGCACGTGGACACGTCTGAGCACCGGATCCCATCACTGTGCGGGCCAGTTCAGTTAGACGAGTGAGGGTTATAAGTTTTTTGCGTGACACTGCTAACGGGTGCGATCATACCAGCACTAATGCACCGGATCCCATCAGAACTCCGCAGTTAAGCGTGCTTGGGCGAGAGTAGTACTAGGATGGGTGACCTCCTGCGAAGTCCTCGTGTTGCACCCCTCGTTTTACTTTTTTCAATTATTTTTTTGCCGTTATTTATTATTATTTTATTTTTTGTGCCGGTGAGGGGAAGGCTATTTCCGGTGCGCATGCGATGGCCACCTAGCGGAGCTGGGTGAGCACATTTTCGGGCTCAAAATCCATCGTTTTGACCTCCAGGCACGCCGTTTCCATGCGTACTCTACACTGAAAACGTTTTTAAGGAGTTTTCGGCTCATTCTATTGCATTTAATCGTTGTATTGTGTGTTTTATTTATTGGGTGGCACGTGGACACGTCTGAGCACCGGATCCCATCACTGTGCGGGCCAGTTCAGTTAGACGAGTGAGGGTTATAAGTTTTTTGCGTGACTCTGCTAACGAGTGCGATCATACCAGCACTAATGCACCGGATCCCATCAGAACCCCGCAGTTAAGCGTGCTTGGGCGAGAGTAGTACTAGGATGGGTGACCTCCTGGGAAGTCCTCGTGTTGCACCCCTCGTTTTACTTTTTTCAATTATTTTTTTGCCGTTATTTATTATTATTTTATTTTTTGCGCCGGTGAGGGGAAGGCTATTTCCGGTGCGCATGCGATGGCCACCTAGCGGAGCTGGGTGAGCACATTTTCGGGCTCAAAATCCATCGTTTTGACCTCCAGGCACGCCGTTTCCATGCGTACTCTACACTGAAAGAGTTTTTAAGGAGTTTTCGGCTCATTCTATTGCATTTAATCGTTGTATTGTGTGTTTTATTTATTGGGTGGCACGTGGACACGTCTGAGCACCGGATCCCATCACTGTGCGGGCCAGTTCAGTTAGACGAGTGAGGGTTATAAGTTTTTTGCGTGACTCTACTAACGGGTGCGATCATACCAGCACTAAAGCACCGGATCCCATCACAACTCCGCAGTTAAGCGTGCTTGGGCGAGAGTAGTACTAGGATGGGTGACCTCCTGGGAAGTCCTCGTGTTGCACCCCTCGTTTTACTTTTTTCAATTATTTTTTCCGTTATTTATTATTATTTTATTTTTTGCGCCGGTGAGGGGAAGGCTCTTTCCGGCGCGCACTCGATGGCCACCTAGCGGAGCTGGGTGAGCACATTTTCGGGCTCAAAATCCATCGTTTTGACCTCCAGGCACGCCGTTTCCATGCGTACTCTACACTGAAAGCGTTTTTAAGGAGTTTTCGGCTCATTCTATTGCATTTAATCGTTGTATTGTGTGTTTTATTTATTGGGTGGCACGTGGACACGTCTGAGCACCGGATCCCATCACTGTGCGGGCCAGTTCAGTTAGACGAGTGAGGGTTATAAGTTTTTTGCGTGACTCTACTAACGGGTGCGATCATACCAGCACTAATGCACCGGATCCCATCAGAACTCCGCAGTTAAGCGTGCTTGGGTGAGAGTAGTACTAGGATGGGTGACCTCCTGGGAAGTCCTCGTGTTGCACCCCTCGTTTTACTTTTTTCAATTATTTTTTTGCCGTTATTTATTATTATTTTATTTTTTGCGCCGGTGAGGGGAAGGCTCTTTCCGGCGCGCACGCGATGGTCACCTAGCGGAGCTGGGTGAGCACATTTTCGGGCTCAAAATCTATCGTTTTGACCTCCAGGCACGCCGTTTCCATGCGTACTCTACACTGAAAGCGTTTTTAAGGAGTTTTCGGCTCATTCTATTGCATTTAATCGTTGTATTGTGTGTTTTATTTATTGGGTGGCACGTGGACACGTCTGAGCACCGGATCCCATCACTGTGCGGGCCAGTTCAGTTAGACGAGTGAGGGTTATAAGTTTTTTGCGTGACTCTGCTAACGAGTGCGATCATACCAGCACTAATGCACCGGATCCCATCAGAACTCCGCAGCTAAGCGTGCTTGGGCGAGAGTAGTACTAGGATGGGTGACCTCCTGGGAAGTCCTCGTGTTGCACCCCTCGTTTTACTTTTTTCAATTATTTTTTTGCCGTTATTTATTATTATTTTATTTTTTGCGCCGGTGAGGGGAAGGCTCTTTCCGGCGCGCACGCGATGGCCACCTAGCGGAGCTGGGTGAGCACATTTTCGGCTCAAAATCCATCGTTTTGACCTCCAGGCACGCCGTTTCCATGCGTACTCTACACTGAAAGCGTTTTTAAGGAGTTTTCGGCTCATTCTGTTGCATTTAATCGTTGTATTGTTTGTTTTGTTTATTGGGTGGCACGTGGACACGTCTGAGCACCGGATCCCATCACTGTGTGGGCCAGTTCAGTTAGACGAGTGAGGGTTATAAGTTTTTTGCGTGACTCTGCTAACGGGTTCGATCATACCAGCACTAATGCACCGGATCCCATCAGAACTCCGCAGTTAAGCGTGTTTGGGCGAGAGTAGTACTAGGATGGGTGACCTCCTGGGAAGTCCTCGTGTTGCACCCCTCGTTTTACTTTTTTCAATTATTTTTTTGCCGTTATTTATTATTATTTTATTTTTTGCGCCGGTGAGGGGAAGGCTATTTCCGGTGCGCATGCGATGGCCACCTAGCGGAGCTGGGTGAGCACATTTTCGGGCTCAAAATCCATCGTTTTGACCTCCAGGCACGCCGTTTCCATGCGTACTCTACACTGAAAGCGTTTTTAAGGAGTTTTCGGCTCATTCTATTGCATTTAATCGTTGTATTGTGTGTTTTATTTATTGGGTGGCACGTGGACACGTCTGAGCACCGGATCCCATCACTGTGCGGGCCAGTTCAGTTAGACGAGTGAGGGTTATAAGTTTTTTGCGTGACTCTACTAACGGGTGCGATCATACCAGCACTAAAGCACCGGATCCCACCACAACTCCGCAGTTAAGCGTGCTTGGGCGAGAGTAGTACTAGGATGGGTGACCTCCTGGGAAGTCCTCGTGTTGCACCCCTCGTTTTACTTTTTTCAATTATTTTTTTGCCGTTATTTATTATTATTTTATTTTTTGCGCCGGTGAGGGGAAGGCTCTTTCCGGCGCGCACGCGATGGCCACCTAGCGGAGCTGGGTGAGCACATTTTCGGGCTCAAAATCCATCGTTTTGACCTCCAGGCACGCCGTTTCCATGCGTACTCTACACTGAAAACGTTTTTAAGGAGTTTTCGGCTCATTCTATTGCATTTAAGCGTTGTATTGTGTGTTTTATTTATTGGGTGGCACGTGGACACGTCTGAGCACCGGATCCCATCACTGCGCGGGCCAGTTCAGTTAGACGAGTGAGGGTTATATGTTTTTTGCGTGACTCTGCTAACGGGTTCGATCATACCAGCACTAATGCACCGGATCCCATCAGAACTCCGCAGTTAAGCGTGCTTGGGCGAGAGTAGTACTAGGATGGGTGACCTCCTGGGAAGTCCTCGTGTTGCACCCCTCGTTTTACTTTTTTCAATTATTTTTTTGCCGTTATTTATTATTATTTTATTTTTTGCGCCGGTGAGGGGAAGGCTATTTCCGGCGCGCACGCGATGGCCACCTAGCGGAGCTGGGTGAGCACATTTTCGGGCTCAAAATCCATCGTTTTGACCTCCAGGCACGCCGTTTCCATGCGTACTCTACACTGAAAGCGTTTTTAAGGAGATTTCGGCTCATTCTATTGCATTTAATCGTTGTATTGTGCGTTTTATTTATTGGGTGGCACGTGGACACGTCAGAGCACCGTATCCCATCACTGTGCGGGCCAGTTCAGTTAGACGAGTGAGGGTTATAAGTTTTTTGCGTGACTCTACTAACGAGTGCGATCATACCAGCACTAATGCACCGGATCCCATCAGAACTCCGCAGTTAATCGTGCTTGGGCGAGAGTAGTACTAGGATAGGAGACCTCCTTGGAAGTCCTCGTGTTGCACCCCTCGTTTTACTTTTTTCAATTATTTTTTTGCCGTTATTATTATTATTTTATTTTTTGCGCCGGTGCGGGGAAGGCTTTTTCCGGCGCGCACGCGATGGCCACCTAGCGGAGCTGGGTGAGCACATTTTCAGGCTCAAAATCCATCGTTTTGACCTCCAGGCACGCCGTTTCCATGCGTACTCTACGCTGAAAGCGTTTTTAAGGAGATTTCGGCTCATTCTATTGCATTTAATCGTTGTATTGTGCGTTTTATTTATTGGGTGGCACGTGGACACGTCAGAGCACCGGATCCCATCACTGTGCGGGCCAGTTCAGTTAGACGAGTGAGGGTTATAAGTTTTTTGCGTGACTCTACTAACGGGTGCGATCATACCAGCACTAATGCACCGGATCCCATCAGAACTCCGCAGTTAATCGTGCTTGGGCGAGAGTAGTACTAGGATAGGAGACCTCCTTGGAAGTCCTCGTGTTGCACCCCTCGTTTTACTTTTTTCAATTATTTTTTTGCCGTTATTATTATTATTTTATTTTTTGCGCCGGTGAGGGGAAGGCTCTTTCCGGCGCGCACGCGATGGCCACCTAGCGGAGCTGGGTGAGCACATTTTCGGGCTCAAAATCCATCGTTTTGACCTCCAGGCACGCCGTTTCCATGCGTACTCTACACTGAAAGCGTTTTTAAGGAGTTTTCGGCTCATTCTATTGCATTTAATCGTTGTATTGTGCGTTTTATTTATTGGGTGGCACGTGGACACGTCAGAGCACCGGATCCCATCACTGTGCGGGCCAGTTCAGTTAGACGAGTGAGGGTTATAAGTTTTTTGCGTGACTCTACTAACGGGTGCGATCATACCAGCACTAATGCACCGGATCCCATCAGAACTCCGCAGTTAAGCGTGCTTCGGCGAGAGTAGTACTAGGATGGGTGACCTCCTGGGAAGTCCTCGTGTTGCACCCCTCGTTTTACTTTTTTCAATTATTTTTTTGCCGTTATTATTATTATTTTATTTTTTGCGCCGGTGCGGGTATGGCTTTTTCCGGCGCGCACGCGATGGCCACCTAGCGGAGCTGGGTGAGCACATTTTCAGGCTCAAAATCCATCGTTTTGACCTCCAGGCACGCCGTTTCCATGCGTACTCTACGCTGAAAGCGTTTTTAAGGAGATTTCGGCTCATTCTATTGCATTTAATCGTTTTATTGTGCGTTTTATTTATTGGGTGGCACGTGGACACGTCTGAGCACCGGATCCCATCACTGTGCTTGCCAGTTCAGTTAGACGAGCGAGGGTTATAAGTTTTTTGCGTGACTCTTCTAACGGGTGCGATCATACCAGCACTAATGCACCGGATCCCATCAGAACTCCGCAGTTAAGCGTGTTTGGGCGAGAGTAGTACTAGGATTGGTGACCTCCTGGGAAGTCCTCGTGTTGCACCCCTCGTTTTACTTTTTTCAATTATTTTTTTGCCGTTATTATTATTATTTTATTTTTTGCGCCGGTGAGGGGAAGGCTCTTTCCGGCGCGCACGCGATGGCCACCTAGCGGAGCTGGGTGAGCACATTTTCGGGCTCAAAATCCATCGTTTTGACCTCCAGGCACGCCGTTTCCATGCGTACTCCACACTGAAAGCGTTTTTAAGGAGTTTTCGGCTCATTCTATTGCATTTAATCGTTGTATTGTGCGTTTTATTTATTGGGTGGCACGTGGACACGTCTGAGCACCGGATCCAATCACTGTGCGGGCCAGTTCAGTTAAACGAGTGAGGGTTTTAAGTTTTTTGCGTGACTCCACTAACGGGTGCGATCATACCAACACTAATGCACCGGATTCCATCAGAACTTCGCAGTCAAGCGTGCTTGGGCGAGAGTAGTACTAGGATGGGTGACCTCCTGGGAAGTCCTCGTGTTGCACCTCTCGTTTTACTTTTTTCAATTATTTTTTTGCCGTTATTATTATTATTTTATTTTTTGCGCCGGTGAGGGGAAAGCTCTTTCCGGCGCGCACGCGATGGCCACCTAGCGGAGCTGGGTGAGCACATTTTCGGGCTCAAAATCCATCGTTTTGACCTCCAGGCACGCCGTTTCCATGCGTACTCTACACTGAAAGCGTTTTTAAGGAGTTTTCGGCTCATTCTATTGCATTTAATCGTTGTATTGTGCGTTTTATTTATTGGGTGGCACGTGTACACGTCTGAGCACCGGATCCCATCACTGTGCGGGCCAGTTCAGTTAGACGAGTGAGGGTTATAAGTTTTTTGCGTGACTCTACTAACGGGTGCGATCATACCAGCACTAATGCACCGGATCCCATCAGAACTCCGCAGTCAAGCGTGCTTGGGCGAGAGTAGTACTAGGATGGGTGACCTCCTGGGAAGTCCTCGTGTTGCACCCCTCGTTTTACTTTTTTCAATTATTTTTTTGCCGTTATTATTATTATTTTATTTTTTGCGCCGGTGAGGGGAAGGCTCTTTCCGGGGCGCACGCGATGGCCACCTAGCGGAGCTGGGTGAGCACATTTTCGGGCACAAAATCCATCGTTTTGACCTCCAGGCACGCCGTTTCCATGCGTACTCTACACTGAAAGCGTTTTTAAGGAGTTTTCGGCTCATTCTATTGCATTTAATCGTTGTATTGTGCGTTTTATTTATTGGGTGGCACGTGTACACGTCTGAGCACCGGATCCCATCACTGTGCGGGCCAGTTCAGTTAGACGAGTGAGGGTTATAAGTTTTTTGCGTGACTCTACTAACGGGTGCGATCATACCAGCACTAATGCACCGGATCCCATCAGAAATCCGCAGCTAAGCGTGCTTGGGCGAGAGTAGTACTAGGATGGGTGACCTCCTGGGAAGTCCTCGTGTTGCACCCCTCGTTTTACTTTTTTCAATTATTTTTTTGCCGTTATTATTATTATTTTATTTTTTGCGCCGGTGAGGGGAAGGCTCTTTCAGGCGCGCACGCGATGGCCACCTAGCGGAGCTGGGTGAGCACATTTTCGGGCTCAAAATCCATCGTTTTGACCTCCAGGCACGCAGTTTCGCTGCATACTCTACACAGAAAGCGTTTTTAAGGAGTTTTCGGCTCAATCTATTGCATTTAATCGTTGCATTGTGCGTTTTATTTTTTGGGTGGCACGTGGACACGTCTGAGCACCGGATCCCATCACTGTGCGGGCCAGTTCAGTTAGACGAGTGAGGGTTATAAGTTTTTTGCGTGACTCTACTAACGGGTGCGATCATACCAGCACTAATGCACCGGATCCCATCAGAAATCCGCAGCTAAGCGTGCTTGGGCGAGAGTAGTACTAGGATGGGTGACCTCCTGGGAAGTCCTCGTATTGCACCCCTCGTTTTACTTTTTTCAATTATTTTTTTGCCGTTATTATTATTATTTTATTTTTTGCGCCGGTGAGGGGAAGGCTCTTTCCGGCGCGCACGCGATGGCCACCTAGCGGAGCTGGGTGAGCACATTTTCGGGCTCAAAATCCATCGTTTTGACCTCCAGGCACGCCGTTTTCATGCGTACTCTACACTGAAAGCGTTTTTAAGGAGTTTTCGGCTCATTCTATTGCATTTAATCGTTGTATTATGCGTTTTATTTATTGGGTGGCACGTGGACACGTCTGAGCACCGGATCCCATCACTGTGCGGGCCAGTTCCGTTAGACGAGTGAGAGTTATAAGTTTTTTGCGTGACTTTACTAACTGGTGCGATCATACCAGCACTAATGCACCGGATCCCATCAGAACTCCGCGGTTAAGCGTGCTTGGGCGAGAGTAGTACTAGGATTGGTGACCTCCTGGGAAGTCCTCGTGTTGCACCCTTCGTTTTACTTTTTTCAATTATTTTTTTGCCGTTATTATTATTATTTTATTTTTTGTGCCGGTGAGGGGAAGGTTCTTTCCGGCGCGCACGCGATGGCCACCTAGCGGAGCTGGGTGAGCATATTTTCGGGCTCAAAATCCTTCGTTTTGACCTCCAGGCACGCCGTTTCCATGCGTACTCTACACTGAAAGTGTTTTTAAGGAGTTTTAGGCTCATTCTATTGCATTTAATCGTTGTATTGTGTGTTTTATTTATTGGGTGGCACGTGGACATGTCTGAGCTGCGGATCCCATCACTGTGCGGGCCAGTTCAGTTAGACGAGTGAGGGTTATAAGTTTTTTGCGTGACTCTACTAACGGGTGCGATCATACCAGCACTAATGCACCGGATCCCATCAGAACTCCGCAGTCAAGCGAGCTCGGGCGAGAGTAATACTAGGATGGGTGACCTCCTGGGAAGTCATCGTGTTGCACCCCTCGTTTTACTTTTTTCAAATATTTTTTTGCCGTTATTATTATTATTTTATTTTTTGCGCCGGTGAGGGGAAGGTTCTTTCCGGCGCGCACGCGATAGCCACCTAGCGGAGCTGGGTGAGCACATTTTTGGGCTGAAAATCCATCGTTTTGACCTCCAGGCACGTCGTTTCCATGCGTAATCTACACTGAAAGCGTTTTTAAGGAGTTTTCGGCTCATTCTATTGCATTTAATCGTTGTATTGTGCGTTTTATTTATTGGG